>NC_139809.1:17089410-17541811 GCF_963457635.1 Microchirus variegatus
ATTATGAAACTGAATATATATAAAGTCTGAAAATATATAATGAAAGTCTGAATATAGCTGAAGTCTGAAAATATATAAAGACAGTCTGAATATATATAAAGTCTGAAAGTATATTATGAAACTCTGAATATATATAGTCTGAAAATATATAATGAAAGTCTGAAAATACATAAAGACAGTCTGAATATATA
This sequence comes from Microchirus variegatus, assembly GCF_963457635.1. NCBI lineage: Eukaryota > Metazoa > Chordata > Actinopteri > Pleuronectiformes > Soleidae > Microchirus > Microchirus variegatus. Next base: position 17,089,602 of record NC_139809.1, read on the forward strand.
TAAAGCAAGTCTGAATATATTGAATGAAAGTCTGAAAGTATATTATAAAAGTCTGAATATAAGGAAAGTCTGACCATAGCTAAAGTCTGAAAGTATATTATGAAATTCAGAATATATATAAAGTCTGAAAATACATAATGAAAGATTGAATATAGCTATGTCTGAAAATATATAAAGACAGTTTGAATATATATATAAAAAAAGTCTGAATATATTGAATGAAAGTCTGAATATATATAAATAAAGTCTGAAAGTATATTATGAAACTCTGAATATATATAAAGTCTGAAAATATATAATGAAAGTCTGAATATAGCTAAAGTCTGAAAATATATAAAGACTGAATATATATATAAAGCAAGTCTGAATATATTGAATGAAAATCTTAATATATATAAATAAAGTCTGAAACTATATAATGAATGTCTGAATATATATAACGAATGTCTGAAAATATATAATGAAAGTCTGAATATATATAACGAAAGTCTGAAAATATATAATGAAAGTCTGAATATATATAATGACAGTCTGAAAATATATAAAGAAAGTCTGAATATATTGTATGAAAGTCTGAATATATATACAAAAAGTCTTAAAATATATAAAGAAAGTCTAAATATATATTTCATCAAAGTCTGAAAATATATAATGAAAATCTGGATATACTGTATATAATGAAAGTCTGAATATATATATACAATGTCTGAATATATATAAAGAAAGTCTGAATATATACAATGAATGTCTGAATATATATAATGAAAGTCTGTAAATATATAAGCAAAGTCTGAATATATATAAAGAATGTCTAAATATATACAAAGAAAGTCTGAATATATACAAAGAAAGTCTGAATATATATTAAGAAAGTCTGAATATATACAAAGAAAGTCTGAATATATACAAAGAAAGTCTGAATATATATAATGAAAGTCTGTAAATATATAAGCAAAGTCTGAATATATATAAAGAATGTCTAAATATATACAAAGAAAGTCTGAATATATACAAAGAAAGTCTGAATATATATTAAGAAAGTCTGAATATATACAAAGAAAGTCTGAATATATACAAAGAAAGTCTGAATATATACAAAGAAAGTCTGAATATATATTAAGAAAGTCTGAATATATACAAGGAAAGTCTGAATATATATTAAGAAAGTCTGAATATATACAAAGAAAGTCTGAATATATATTAAGAAAGTCTGAATATATACAAAGAAAGTCTGAATATATATAAAGAAAGTCTGAATACATATAATGAAAGTGTGAATATATTGAATGAAACGTATATGTATATAAATGCGTGTATATACATACATATATATATATAAACACACATATATATATATATACATATATATATACGCAGTATACATAAAAACATGTAAACATGTTGACATTAACGTACTCAAATTTCCGTACACGATAATGTCGGCTTGTGTGACGATAAAAAGACCATTCAGTATTTGACCGACTGACACTCCCTCCAAACTCTTTCAAGTGTTAAAAATACATGTGCGGAGCGGCAGAAGAAGCTCTACTTTGGGCAACAGTGCTTTAAACTGAAGGCCTGTAATCTGAGCATCAATCTGTAATCTGTGTCTAATTTAATATGCTGGTTGTGTGTGAAATGAGAGAGAGAGCGACAGAGAGCGAGCGAGAGAGTGACAGGGTAAACGTGGGAGTAGAGTTTGTCTTTAACTTCACAGGTACTCAACGTGACGTGATAAAAAAAAAGTGAATGTATTCATCTTAAACCAGTAAATCAGATATTACATCAGTTTTCATGTGATCATGCTGCTGTAAACATGAACACAGTTTTATAACAACAACAATATGAATAGCTAATCTGGTATCAAGGAAAAGTGTCTAAGTAAGTACTAATTAGCGTGTTTCTCAGCAGCTAAAAGCTAGTTTCTCAGCAGCTAACAGCTAGTTTCTCAGCAGCTAACAGCTAGTTTCTCAGCAGCTAAAAGCTAGTTTCTCAGCAGCTAACAGCTAGTTTCTCACCAGCTAACAGCTAGTTTCTCAACAGCTAAAAGCTAGTTTCTCAGCAGCTAACAGCTAGTTTCTCAGCAGCTAACAGCTTGTTCATCTCAGCAGCTATAATTTATATAATGTGATGTATGTCATGTTACTGAAATTGTCCTTTTATGCTACTCTGCACTTTTATTGTAAAGCACTTTGTGATTTTATCTGTGAAAGGTGCTATATAAATAAAGTTTTTTCTTATTTACTTACTTTTCAGTAGCTTGTTTCTCAGCTAGGTTCCCAGAAATAAGCTTCTCAGTAACTGGCAGCTAAATTTCTGAGCAGCTAACATTCTAGATTATCAGCAGCTAACAGCTAGATTCTCAGCAACTAACAGCTGGTTTCTCAGCAGCTAGCAGCTAGTTTCTCAGCAGCTAACAGGTAGTTTCTCAGCAGCTATAATTTATATAATGTGATGTATGATGTTATGTTACTTAAATTGTCCTTTTATGCCACTCTACACTTTTATTTCAATGCACTTTGTGATTTTATCTGTGAAAGGTGCTATATAAATAATGTTCACTTATTTACTTACTTTTCAGCAGCTTGTTTCTCAGTAACGGCCAGCTAGGTTCCCAGAAATAAGCTTCTCAGCAACTGGCAGCTAATTTTCTGAGCAGCTAGTTTGTCAGCAGCTAACATCTAGATTATCAGCAACGAACAACTAGTATCTTAGCAGCTATAAGCTTCTATCTCAGCAATTAGCAGCTAGTTTCTCAGCAGCTAGCAGCTAGTTTTTCAGTAGCTAGCAGCTAATTTTCTGATTTTCTTGTTTCTGAACATCTGTTTTAAATTGACTGATTAATGAAATTGATTAAATCACTTTAAAACGGAACACAAGATTGATTCCAATCACATTTTTTCCATCACCTTTTTCACAATTGTTCTAAATTAGTAAATTTGTATTAATTTACAATGATGTAAACAATATGTTTATGATTCATAAAATATTTGTATATATTATGTTTACATAATTTTATTTATTTACAGTACTTTCTATCAAAATTAAGTTCATGGTTAAGCTGAATATTGTCCGGTATATCAGTATTTTTACTCACTAATACCAGCATGTGTGTTTAAACTGATTTAGATCAGGACACTCATTGTCTTCTCTGTTGAACGTGTGGTTTTAATTATGATTGAAAAAACATTCGGCAAATATAAAAATGTCATTAATGCAAGTAGATAAAAAACTAATTAAATTGTGAAATGAACTGAGCTTTGACCTTGTAGCTGCTGTGAAACCCAGAATTAAAAATACTTGAGCTTGTAATCAAATTAAATTAATCAAACTTTCACTTTAATGGAATTTGTTTTACTGCACGGAACAGGGAAAAAGAAGCACGGCAGCTTTTCAGCGACATTTTTCAAGCGAACAGCTTGAGTCTTATAAACATTAGTCAGCACATGTAGAAGTTTGTTTGTGTGGATTTCAATTTGTTATACTCACTCTCCAGCACCAACGTCCAGAGAGAAATTCAACGTGTTTAGCTCGCCGTGACACGAGAGCTCCTGGTCCACTGCTGCCTCGTGTGGTAAGTTTGTGTCACTGACGTAAATACTAATAACAGCTAAATTTAAAGGGGAAATAAGTAGTTTATAGTGCCATCTAGAGGAGAGGCTGAAATTTACAACAAAGACCTGCTGCTCTGCTCACCCCCTCCCTTCCCTGAGCGCTACGGTATCCGCAGCCGGTCAAATGTCGTCCTCGTTGTCTTTCTCTGTGTCAGCAGATGAGGTTCGTGAGGCGAGGGAGAGGGCGAGCTACCACGGCCGTAGCAGACGAAGTGGAGAGAGAGGAGGCGGGACTTCCGCTACAAGTAAAGAGACGCTTGTTTTGTTCTATCGCGTTTGTCCTTACAGGCTCCGGTAGAAACATGGCGTCTCGCTGCTAACAGTGGCTATGCAACCGCGGTCCGCGGTCATGTTATTTAACATGACTTTTTGAAACACTACGAAAATGAAACAAAAACTATTATACAGCGACTTGACAATGCAGGAGCACATAATATGTATAAAAAAGTGGATTTTGGGTTATATAAACCCATAAATACTACATATTGTACCTTTAAGTTAAGTAAAAGTTACTTAGTTACACAATCGCACATGAATTGTTTTTATGTAAGTAAATGCTAATATATAGAATGTTAGCTAATATGTAGAATGTTAGCCAATATGTAGAATGTTAGCTAATACGTAGAATGTTAGCTAATATATAGAATGTTAGCTAATACGTAGAATGTTAGCTAATACGTAGAATGTTAGCTATTATGTAGAATGTTAGCTAATATGTAGAATGTTAGCTAATATGTAGAATGTTAGCTAATATGTAGAATGTTAGCTAATATATGGAATGTTAGTTAATATGTAGAATGTTAGCTAATATGTAGAATGTTAGCTAATATGTAGAGTGTCAGCTAATACGTAGAATGTTAGCTAATACGTAGTATGTTAGCTAATATGCAGAATGTTAGCTAATATGCAGAATGTTAGCTAAAATGCAGAATGTTAGCTAATATGTAGAATGTTAGCTGTATATTCAGTTGTCAACAGCCTCACAACCAGATTCTAAAAGCAGTTTTTCAGTGAACACATTTTACTGTTCCTTTGATCCCATCTGTTCCTGGAGGCAACGGTGACTCAGCCTTGTACAAACCTGCATAGAAACAAGGCTTCACGTTTTTTTTCACTCCACAATGAAACCTTGATTGTGTACAAAGCGGCAGCGTGTGCCAGTGAAACGCCGGGCTTCAGGTTCCCTCCTCTCCCTTTGTGTTTTATTAATGTTCCCTTTCATAGACAGAGGGAGCGCAGAACGGCCTCCCATTTGAATGTGTGACATTCATTTGACACATGGATGGAGACGTTACAGATGCTGGTTACAGCACTGAGCTTTAAGGGCCTCGGGTTTTTATTTTTTTCATCACGGACATTGATCCTTGTGCTCGGAGGATGAATGAGCGACTCAAAGGAGGTCATGAGCACTTTCACTCCTCCACACTGTTATGTGAGCGCTGATTTGTGGACTACGTTTAAACTGGAATTGCAAAAAAAAACACACTTTATAATACACTACAGTATTTATCTCATTTTCTTCAGCTTTTCGATGTTTCTTAAAAGTTTGGGATCTGTTTGGTTCACATTTGAATTTGGATCAAACGTTACTGACAGAAAACCAATAAGCAATTATAATTTTAAAAAATTGGGATAAGGAACCCATTAACCTATACACTTAAAGGGACACTGTGTAGTATTTATGGGTTTATATAACCCAAAATCCACTCTTTTATACATATTATGTGCTCCTGCATTGTCTAGTCGCTGTATAATAGTTTTTGTTTCATTTTCGTAGTGTTTCAAAAAGTCATGTCAAATAACATGGTCGCGGGCCGCGGTTGCAAAGCCACTGTTCGCAGCGAGATGCCATGTTTCTACCGGAGCCTGTAAGGACAAACGTGATAAATCAAGCGTCTCTTTACTTGTAGCGGAAGTCCCGCCTCCACTCTCTCCGCTTCGTCTGCTACGCCCGCGGTAGCTCGCCCTCTCCCTCACCTCACGAACCTCATCTGCTGACACGGAGAAAGACGACGAGGACGACATTTGACCGGCTGAGGATACCGTAGCGCTCAGGGAAGGGAGGGGGTGAGCAGAGGAGCAGTTCTTTGTTGTAATTTCAGCCTCTCCTCTAGATGGCACTATAAACTACTTGTTTCACCTTTAAATAAAGAAATAAGGGTTTCCTGAAGAAATAGTTTTTAAAGGGTTCTTGGTAACACTAATGGTTCCAGTAAGAACCATTTTGATCCAGAGAACTCTTTAAAACCCCTTTCCTGAATAAAGGGTTTTAAAGGGGTTCTTGGTAGAACCCTCCAAAAGGGTTCCAGGTGGAACCTTTATAAAAAGGTTCTACATGGAACCAAAAGGGGTTCTCCTATGAGGACAAGCCAAAGAACCTTATATGGTTCTACTTAGCACTTTTATTTCTAAGAGTGTAATACAACGCCATTAAATGCATGCTATTTAAAACAAGGTTTAGGAAATTTGGGCAAATTTATTTGGGGACCACAAAAATATCTTCTGTGATGCCATCGGTTGGTCACTGCCCCAGTGTTTGGGACTCACTGCTCTTAGCTTAGCTGTGGATGAATTCATGGCCGAGAAGACGGAATCGACTTGGCTTGTACGAGTTACGGTTCTGAACAAAAGTACGTAAACATCCGTTTCCCGGTCAAACGCGCTCTCAGCCATGAGACAGCCATGGCCAAGTGAAAAGAGAACATGGCTTGTAACTTGAGGGTTGCAGATTCAAGTTCCCACCAGGGGAAAAAGGGCTGGGGTAACCCTGAGCAAGGTACCCAACCCCCATTACTCCCCGGGTGCCTGGGCGCTGCTCAGTGGCTGCCCACTAATTCAAGGAAGGTTTCTAATAGAGGATGGGTTAAATGCAGAGAAAGAATTCCCCTAATGGATTAATAAAGTATCATTTGGCCCGATAATCTCTTCAAATCAGCAGACTCAAAAAGACACCCAAGATTGTCCGAATGGCCAGATCGGGATTGAAATATGGCCGATAATCCTCTTGTGTTGGGTGAGGTCTCTGTTTCTGCTGCTCGTTCAGTCTCAGAGTGACAGAGTGATACTGTATTTCTGTTTCATTTTTAAACGCTGGAGGAAGAAATGCCGAGAAAAGGGAGAGAAACGTCAGCGTGTGCGTAAACGTCTTTACAACTGTGACGGATGAAGCAATCCCGCTCTGCTCTGTAACATTACCTAACCGGAGTGAAAGCGACTGGGACGAGATTGGCCCGGACCTTCTGTCTTAATGCCACATAATATAATAACGTGACACTGGCAGATGCTTTTATCCAAATCGCCTCACAACCAGCCGGACGACGGGAAAGCTTAGCGACGCTGCGAGACCTTGAAGGAATCAGCGAAAAGCTGAATCCTCTCAATAAGACAAATGGAGTCGAGTGAACAGTAAGTGCTGGTTAGAGACATTACCGGTTTGGATCCTTCAGGTTTCTCCTGGGTTAGGGTTAGGGACATGCAGATAGGGGATAAGGGAAAGTGCTATTTTTGGAAAACGGGTTGCTGAGTAAAACTATCTTAAAACGCTACCCTTAAACAATGAATACTTCGGTAAAACGATGATGCCATAGCACGTCTTGTCATTGTTGTTGTCTTCTTCTTGTGTTTGAAGAAGAGCAAACTTGTTGGGTATGCTCAGGTGTCCACGTAGGGTCCATGCGTAAAGGTGTTCACATATGTTCACGTAGGGTCCATGCGTAAAGGTGTTCACGTAGGGTCCATGCATAAAGGTGTAGACCTATGTCAATGTAGGGTCCATGCGTAAAGGTGTTCACTTATGTTCACATAGGGTCCATGCGTAAAAGGTGTAGACCTATGTCCATGTAGGGTCCATGCGTAAAGGTGTTCACTTATGTCCATGTAGGGTCCATGCGTAAAGGTGTTCACATATGTTCTCGTAGGGTCCATGTGTAAAGTTGTTCACGTAGGGTCCATGCATAAAGGTGTAGACCTATGTCCATGTGTAAAGGTGTTCACATATGTTCTCGTAGGGTCCATGCGTAAAGGTGTTCACGTATGTTCTCGTAGGGTCCATGCGTAATGGTATTCACGTAGGTCCACGTAGGGTCCATGCGTACCACCGTAGTCCCGTGGACCCCTTTGGACCTCAGAGAGTCCGATTCCAGCCTGACTGCATGATCATTTTTTATCCCTCCAGGTCTTTTCTTACTTACTCTCCTTCTTCCCATCTCTTCTCCATCACTGTGGTGTCTTCAATCAGAGGAATGCCGCTCTGTGTCCCCATGTGACCCAGGCACAGAGCGACAATGTAACAATAACGCAATAACACTAATGTAACAAGGTAATAAGTGGAGCAGCTGAACTGCTCCCCGGGCGAAGAAGCAGGGGGGAGGAAATGATGCTAACATGGTTTCAGATTCCCCCGAGGTTTGCTGCAGGGGTTTTCTGTCACTGCGAGGACGTCCACTGACATGATGCATTCTGCTGTGGACGCTTAACCAGGGGCGCTGCAACATGGCAGAGTACCTGGGGATAACCTGGAGATGAATGGGGCCCCCAGAGAAAAGCTGATTACCTTTGTTCACAGCAACAATTCCATGAGAATCTTAAATCTTCTGTCAGCTATGTGGAGGAGATCGCATTGAAGTCCTAAACCAAATTCCAATTTACCAAAAGTAAATTGTGCGGAGTATAAATATTTTTTTGTTTCGTGTGAGTGACAAAAAACAAAACAAAACAAAAACGCAGCATTCTGGAAGTGAGTTTTTATTGAATGTATTGCAGTAAAACATAAATAGAGAAACACGTTGGCAGCTCAGAAAACACATTTATTCACCAAGAACACGTTTGCTGCCCGAGGCGAATAATTCAGTCAAAATGTACTTATTAAAAAATATATATAACATATAAAATGTATTAAAGCGGAAACAGAGAGTGATTATACGACGCCTATTTTAAAATATGACAAAAGTAAGAAAGTTAAAATACAGAAACATGGAAAAGTGACGCATTTCTAACATTTTACAGCGTGAATATTAAATATTACGGCGCTTTGGTCAAAGTTCTTAGACTGCACATAAAAAAACGGACAAAGAATTAAGTGAAATCAAAACACCCGGATTGCCCTCTAGTGGCTAAAAACCCTGCATTCTCCATGTTAAAAGCCAAAACTAAAGGAATGGTCTCCGTTATTTTATATTAGCATTTCATGTTTGTTACGTCGTGATAAAAAGAACTCAAAATAAACCGATCGTGGTGAATTTTATCGTTCATGTCACGATAAGAAGAAAATACAGGAAATCAACAATATTTCGCGTTTGACGAGAAAAATGCTGTTTGTCGTTCGCTAACAAACAGACTTGACTTCCATTTAATTTTTAACGATTCTTATGTTCACTTAAAGTACGTATCACAGATCTGTGATACAAATTTTACAAATTCAAAGAAGAATTTTACAATTATCGCAGTTAAAGTTCCACATCGTCCCGTGTGAAACGTCGTCATGGTTGACAGCTTCCTGTGACGTGATCGGTCAAAATCTCAAGTTATGAAATTATGCCGTGGCCATATTTGGGGTTACATCACGATAAAAAAGTAATAAACCGATCATAGCGAATTTTATCGCTAACGCGACGACAAAAAGAAAATACAGGAAATCAATAATATTTCGCGTTTCACCATAAAAATGTTGTTTGTTTGTTGTCCGCTACCAAACAGACTTAGTGATTTATTATGACATGCCACAAGGGGGCGTCGGCATCTTTCCGATCATTTGGAAATCTTTTTTTTTTCACTTAAAGTATGTATTCCATCTGCGACAATTTTTTTTCATAGTTTTGGAGCCATTTTACGAATTCAAAGAAGAATTTCACAATTATCGCAGTTATATATCATGAATCAAGGTTTTTTTGGTGTTTTTTTGACAGTAAAGTTCCACATCGTTTACAAATGTTCCTCCGCACATTCAACAGGAGATAAAAATGTAGCTTTAAGACGAGCGGCGAGTGCACAGACACAAATGTTTACGTATCGCGGAACTGATCGGTTTAAATAAAGGCAGAACGTGTGCATCAATATGAACAATAAATACAGGTAAACACAGGGTTTCTTTTATAGCACTCGAATTGACAATCATTTTTAGCCGTTTTGTTCAGACTCCTGTAAGACTGCGTAGCAAAAATGCCCAGTTTACGAAAAAGAGCTAAAAATATTGTGGAATATTGTGATGCATGAAAAAAAACAGCTTTTTCTCCGACAAAGAGAAGAGAAAACAAAATATATAAGTATTAAGTTCGTCTTAAGCATGTGGTCCCTCCTGCTAACGTGAGACGCTCAGTCGACGTTCCTGTACCTGGTGAAGAGGTTGTAGAGGACGCGCAGCGTGGACTTGAGGTCACAGTTCACAATGTCTGAAAACAAACAAAAATGATTAAAGAGGACGCAGACGTTTCTGCGTCAGCCTCTGAGGTTCACGACTGGTGCTTCAACCTCTGCAAACTCAAACGCTGAAACTACTAAGGCAGCCTGAGAGTGAACATGTGTGGTACCTTCTGGTCTGGGCTTTGGTCTCTCCAGACCTCCATCCTGCATCAGCTCAAAGGAGAAGGACACGTTGTGGACCTGAGGAGAGAGAGGAGGGGAAAAGCCTGTAAGGACACAAGGAAGCTTCTAAAGGAGACGTCAACACTACTGTACGTACATTCAATCACTGCAAACACCAGATAAACACACACACACACACACACACACACACACACACACACACACACACACACATATCCCCATGTCGATGAGAGAACGTTGCCAAATCCCACAATCCACTCCGACTGGATTCAGTCCTGTTACCACAGCTTCCTGTGTCAGCAAACACGACGCAGCTCTGCAGTGTAAGAACATAAGCCTGCAGCAGCTGCACAAACACTCCCATCCCTCACTTATCGACAGAAACGTGTCAACCACCATCACTCCCAAAGACCTCAGACTCCAAGAAAGTGATTCTGGGACACTTGTGTCCAGGCATGGGGGGTCCCTGGCTCGGGTAGAGGAGTGGACTGAGCCCCCTGGAGCTCCCTGGGGCAGTGGAGTGACAAAGTGGAGCTCCAGGGAGACAAAGGGGGTTCATGGCAGGGGCAGCCAGAGCCTGGAAAGGGGAGAGGACTGAGCAGCACGTCAATTCTACTCTTGATACAACGTTTTTATATCGTATCACTTTCTATGGAGCTGGAGTTGTGGAAGCCGTTCCGATAGATGTGGCTCGATAAACAAATCGTGACAGACCAATAGATGCAGCTATTCGGCTAGACATGGCTCGGTAGACGCAGCGTGATAGACCAATAGACTGGACCCCGTTCGATAGACGCCGCGTGATAGACTGAAAGATGCAGCGTGATAGATCGATAGACGCTGCAAAGCAGTGCGATAGACTCGACCTGGCTCAACAGACGCAGTGCAATAGACCTATAGACGCAGCGCGATAGGCCGATAGACTAGACATGGCTTGATAGACGCAGCATGATAGACCGATAGACGCATCGCGATAGACCGATAGACTCGACACGGCTTGATAGACGCAGCGTGATAGACCGATAGACGCAGCGCTATAGACCGATAGACGCAGCGCGATAGACCGATAGACGCATCGCGATAGACCGATAGACTCGACACGGCTTGATAGATGCAGCGTGATAGACCGACAGACGCAGTGCGATAGACTGATAGACGCAGCGCGATAGATTGATAGGGGCAGCGCGATAGACTGATAGACGCAGCGCGATAGACGCAACATGATAAACCGATAGACGCAGCGCGATAGACGCAGCGTGATAGATCAATAGACCTAGCGTGATAGACCAATAGACGTAGTGTGATAGACCGATAGACGCAGCGCGATAGACTAGACACGCCTCGATAGACGCAGCGTGATAGACCGATATACACAGCTTGAGACTTGATAGACGAGGCTCAATCGACAGCATAAGACGACGTCGAGGCAGTTTCACGCAGCCGTGCTCTGACGACTCCGCCCACGATGAGGAGGTACTATAGTAACGGAAAAACCCTACCAAACCGAGTGGAGTCGCGCCGTGCTGGAACTGTATAGTGGAAAAGCGCCAAAATACATGTCTCACACACACACAGACACTCGCTGAGCCCCTAAGCCACTTCAGTGTTTCCCTGTTCAGTATGAGATTACAGATGCTGTGAGGCTGATGCCTGTTCTCCTGAGCCAGGACTCTCAGCATTATGTGTGTGTGTGTAGTTTTTGTGTAGTGTGTATATTGTAACACTGATGCCCTGTTCTGCTTTGCAGCTTGGCAGGAGCTGCTGGCCAAAGACGCCAAACAAAAGACTACCGAGGTGTCTCCACAGATCGCCTGCTCAGAATACCATACCATAATACTGCGAGGGGAGTAGAGACGGTGGTTCCCGAGGGGAAACGAGTGGCATTTATCAAACTGTAGAGCGTCTTGAAACCTTTAGAAATAGATATTCTTAAAACTACAGAAAATCCAACGCGAAATTGTGGGCCGTGAACGTGATCGTGAGGCACCGAAAGATTCCAACACCTATTGGAATATGCAAATCCTCGTTTACCGATGCCGATTTCAGTCAAAATCGCAAAACTGACACGAAATATGACCTCGTTATTGTCTCAAAACAGACCCAGAATGTCTGTAACTCTGGATTTTTCCCTTTAAAGCTGGTTCAAGGACAGGATGAGTCACGTAAATGTGTCCAAAGAAAATATATAATACATATATATAGCAAATATAAATATAATGAAGCCACCAATTACCAACTTCAAATGAAAAGAAAAGAAATGAAAACCAATGAAAAGGTTTTTTTTGTAAAGAAAAGCCTTTAGTTTTCTCTCTTTATTCACTGACAATAACACGTTAGAGTCTCACGGTGGAGAAAGAGTGTCATTAAATACTTCTCCACGTTATCTTTTTATTTCTCTTTCTGCAGCGCTGCAGTGAACCGGGTTTGAAAATAAATTATAAATAAATTAGCGTTTGTGTGAATATTCGGCAATTAGATGCAGCAGGTTCAATTTGTTGTGGTTTGTTTTACCCTTAGACCATGTAAAGTGAGTTTTTTCATCACAACTTTTTGGCAAATCTCATGAAATGATTGTTTTCCTTTGTTGTTTTTTACCAACTATATAAAAACAGCAGAGCAAAAAAGCACTCAAAATATTTTTAATTGGATTGAAATTGGGAAATGTGCTGCAAAAATAAAGAAAAACGGTCTATTTTGTGACTTCTGCATAATTTTTGCCAAGTAAAACATAAAATGAATGACAACTTTGGCTCAACATCACATAAGTAGAACCATTCTTTGGCTTGTCCTCATAGGAGAACCCTTTTTGGCTTCAGGTAGAACCTTTATAAAAAAGGTTCCACCAAGAACCCCTTTAAAACCCTTTATTCAGGAAAGGGGTTTTAAAGGGTTCTCTGGATCAAAATGGTTCTTACTGGAACCATTAGTGTTACCAAGAACCCTTGAAAAACCCTTTCTTTGGTAAAGGGTTTTTCAGAAGCAAATGGTTCCAGGTAGAACCTCAGCCCTTGTAGAAGAACCCTTTTGGAACCCTTATTTCTAAGAATGTATAAGGAGTTTTATTCCCACGACAATATACCATACCGTGCCCCTGTGGCACTGATCTAATAATAGGTAAGATTCTATATCTACAATTCCCAAAGTGGTGGCTCTGCGACAGCCCCCTGGTGGCTATGAAGGTATCACAGTAGGTCGCGAGTGGTCATTAAAACAGAAATGGATAAAAACAAACTTTCAAGCTAGCATATAGTTGGATATAATAGCGTATAAAACACCAAGAAGAGCTCATGAAAAGCTTCAAAAGTGGAATCTACTGCTAAAAAATAACGTTCAGACGTTTCAACAACTGCCACCATGTGCCAATCACAGCTACTGCTGCTTTTGTTCGTCTGGATGAGTAACGCTATAGTTAAAGACTTTGGGGGGGGGGGGGGCTCAGGGTTAATAAGAAACCGACCAGAAGTAAAGAAAGAAAAGGGAAAAGAAGGTTTGATTGAAACGCTGGTTTGTCAAAAGTCACCGATTTAATCTCACGGTCATTTTTGATTACATTTGTATTTCTTAATCAAATCAAGAAGCAAAGAAAAGAGAATCCTCCGGCATGTTCAGGGGTGTTTTGTGTTCAAGCTCATTTTCTACGAGCGCCTCCGTTCAGCGGCGGAATGCTTCGTTTTAATTAAATGACTTTAAACTCTGCTGCTCTTTCATTAACGGAGCAAAACAGTCAGAACGACCTTTGAACGCAGCAGGAAAAAAACAACTGGTTTTCTGACTGAATATGGACAGAAATTAACAACCTAGTCTCCGGTCATCTCGCTAACGGAAAAATAATCAAATTTTTTACCTTTTGGTCAAAATTTTCAGGTGTGAGGAAGAAGTTGTAGAGAGGCACAAAGTATCCTTCCAGCAGCCCCATCAGCAGCACCAGGTAAACACCGTCTGCAAACTGACACCGACAAAAACTGTCAATACTCGGACAATTTATTTCAAACACCATGTTTTGCAGTAATCAGGGTTCCCACATAACAAATCCAAGGACTTTCCAGGACCAATATCCCTCAAATTCAAGGCCTAAATGTGCTGACACAGGTTAGGATGGGAGGGCAACTTCTTCGTCCAGGATGGCGTCCACTTTTATTGATTTGCAGATCTGGACAACTGATTGTCTTTTTTGGGATCTTGGAATTTTAATTTCCCAGACGTCACGTCGTCATTTGCGCTCTCTCTCTTGCTCAACTTTACTCGCTCATTGTTCTGCACAGAAACGGCAGAGAGAGACAGTGGACAGTCCACAACACCGCTCGTAACAATGACTGCAAACGTCAATGAATAGCAGTGAATAGTCAGTGTACGGTTTGATTTTACAGGAGTTATGGCTGTAAATAAAGAAGCGGCTCCTTTTTAATCTCCCAAATTATCTTGTATACAGGTGGGTGGAGCCAAATGCTGATGACCAATCACAAAGAAGCTATAAAATAAGGATATTTTACACGTTTTTAACTCGTCAAAACATAAATAATCGGAAACACGAGGACATGAAGACGCACCAGTGTGATGAGAACGACTTGAAATTACGAAACAAATCTTTTAGAGGAACAATAACTCGGAGGGGGAGGGGCTTATGACCAATACTTAAGCTGTATTTATCCTTAAGGAAACCTAAATCTGTTCACACATTATGGGACAAAAATTATGTCCCATAATGTACAATATTGCATTATAAGGTATAAGGTGAAGACATGTTTTTAAAGTTAGGCCGAGGTCATGGTTGTAGGTCTTTACAGTGTCCTGTGAAGTCATGGAATCCAGTGTGTGTGTGTGTATGTGTGTGTTACCTGTGTGTCCAATTCCGTCACCTCGAGGTTCAGCTTGTTTAGGTGTTTGTTCACAAATGTGATCAATGTCTGAGAAAATATATAAAAATAGTTCCATTGAAACCAAACAGTAAATGTACACACAGTATCAGTATCAGTATTTCACACACATACAAGTAAAAGGTTTAAGAATCTTCTTTTTTGGGGGGGGGGGGGCCTGGAGTGAGCAGAAACCAAAAACCCTCACCCATTCACACATTAAACATTTCCTGCTGTATTCTCACTTGGATAATTTGTACAATTTGTTTACATTTTGTGATAAGGTTTGGAAGAAATGACCCAGAAACATTTGTGTCCTCAAATAAAAACCCTCCCCTGCTACCTTTTTGACGACGTTGAGTTTATCTGGAGCGTGGTCAAACAGCGTGTCGAAGGCGTCGCGCTCTGTGGACAATACAGAAAAATAAATAAATGATTCGTAAACAAGAAAAAGACAACAAAATGACCTGTGTTAAACTGCAGCATGTGTTTTGTTGGAGTTAATGTTGCTTGAAATAGTACTTAAAAAATGTTTTACGTACATGAACTGCTTGTAACGCAAGTGGTCTACAGGAAAGTGTTTGGAAACAGTTCCAGGTACTTTTGTTTGAAAAACTACTTAATTTATTTGTTAATTTTATTTTTAAACTATTCTAAAAGTACACGCCCCGGCTTGAGATGCAAGTGGACAGTGGTCTACAGGAAAATGTTAGTTATTTGAAAACAGTTCTGGGTACTTCTGTTTAGAAAACTGCTTTTTCTTTTTCAATAAATCCAGCTAAAAGTAAACACCCAACTTAAAACGCAGGAGAACAGTGGTCTACAGGAAAATGTTAGCTCTTTGGAAACAGTTCCAGGTAATTTTGTTTGAAAAAATGCTTAATGTATTTGTTTATTTATTTTTAAATGATTCTAAAAGTACACACCCCGGCTTGAGATGCAAGTGGACAGTGGTCTACAGGAAAATGTTAGTTATTTGAAAACAGTTCTGGGTACTTGTGTTTAGAAAACTGCTTTTTCTTTTTCAATAAATCCAGCTAAAAGTAAACACCCTGCTTGAAATGCAGGATAAAAGTGGTCTACAGGAAAATGTCAGTCCATTATGTAATACTACAGCTTTAAAGAGGCAGAGCCTGTTGGTTGGGAAAAACCATTGTTTGGTCAGAAGATACACATAAATATGGCTGGAAGATTTCAAAATTTGAACATAGTGACATACCAAATAAATAGCTAAAATATATAAATATTTCTGCAAAAAAGGACAAAGAAAAAGGAACATACCATGTCTCCCAGAGAACGCCCTTTGGAAAAGAGGAGAGAGGGGGGAAAAATGGCATCAGAGGACATTTATTGACAATTTCACACTTGAATTTTTACAGAAGGAGAATAATGGGTGGAGAGTTTCCAGGTCAATCACAGAGGAATGTAGTGAATGAACGGATTAAAACAAAAACACACAATAACAGCACAATGTGGGCATCATATAATTTGATTAACACACACACACACAATCGCACGTTGTGTATTCAAATCAGCAGCGGCACGGCTACACAATGAGCACATACTGAGACATAATGTAACAATGTCAACACGACACTGTCCTCCATTATTACAGTGTCCACACTGTTGTTGGACGGGCTCAGGTGGTTTGGCTTTTTTTTTTGCACGTGTCCCCGAGGAAGTGATATCGCAGCGGGCAGGCCAGCAAGAATCAACACACACACACACACACACACACACACACACACACACACACGCACGATCATGGTGTAATCCAGGATGGCAGAGGCAGACGAGTCTGGGCAGAGTTCCTGTCGGTGCGGTAATAACCGCATTTCCACTGTGACCACGTGTGTGTGTGTTCTTGTATTTGTTCCCTCTTTAGGACTCTTTCTATCACAAACACTGACCTCGTCAGGACCGGCGTAGTCCTCACAGAGACTAAGAACCTGGTCCTAATGAGGCAGAACCTTAAGGGTAAGGTTAGGGACTTTGTTTAAGCTGTCGATGCAGTGTCCTCAGAAGAATAGCCGTGTCCCATCATGCAAATAATTAGATTTGTGTTTGTATGTACTTGTGTTTATGTATGTGTGTGTGTGTGTGTGTGTGTTGGCCCGCTGTTATCTCCCTGGTTTCTGCTGTCAGGCTGCAGGACAGCCTCACAGTCACAATACAAAGAGTTTTGAAGCTGCCATCACGTCAGCTATTGGAACACAGCAGATGATGACTTAAGAGGGCGGTACATTTTAAATCTGAAAAATAACAACATATAAAAGGCAATATTTAGAAAAAATATGAGTTTTTATAGTAGTTTGTTGGAAGGGGACATTTTGATTCTTAATGACTTAAGAGTGGAGTAAATTTAACTGATGCCCGAGGGATTTTTGTTTGTTTGTTTTTATTGATTTAGAATGGTTGAGGAAAAGAATTTTACATTAATTATTAATTATATATACATACATACATACATACATACATCTATAAAGAAAGTTGCGTCTGTCTGTCTGTGACAGGCATATCTCGCTGACCGTTAGTCAGGTTGCACTAACATTTTGGATATGGGTTGAGCATGGCCCAATGGTGTGCATCCTTGATTTTAGCAATACTTGATTAGCATTAGCGTAGGGCTAACATAATACAAACACGATGCAAACACATTAGGCACAAAGCAAATGTTTACAGCCACACTGATGGATCTTGGAAATGATCCATTCGCCTTGATGCACTTGGAGAGTGAGCTGACTTTCCATCATAATAGTCGGCATAGCCCTGAACAAGGATGCATCGAAAATATTTGCAAACCTCATTAGGAATAATTTTAACGAATTTCTGAAATTCAGGAAATAATCCATTTGCCCTGATGCACTTTGACAGTGAGCTGACTTTCTTCAAAAAAACAAAAAGTATCTCAGAATGACTTGAATTTTATCATCATAATAGTCGGCATCGCCCTGAACAAGGATGCATCGAAAATATTCGCAAACCTCTTAAGGAATGATTTTAATTAATTTTTGGAATTCAGGAAATTATCCAATTGCCTTCATGCACTGACAGTGAGGTGACTTTTTTCAAAAAACAAAAAGTATCTCGGAATGACTTGAAATTTACCATCACAATAGTCGGCATCGCCCTGAACAAGGATGTGTCGAAAATATGTCGCAAATCTCTTAAGGAATAATTTTAATGAATTTTTGAAATTCAGGAAATGATCCATTTGCCCTGATGCACTTTGACAGTGAGCTGACTTTTTTCAAAACAACTAAGTATCTTGGATAATATCCAAGATACTTTTAGTTGTATATATATATTATTATTATGATTATTAATTGAGTACTTACTCTGTGTTACCAGTGATTTCCTCTTGAATCTGTCTGGACTGAAGGATGCCCTCTCTTTTCTGAAAGACAAATTAAGAAAATTTTTACTTTTTACTCTAAATGTGTGTCAACAACATTAAGGTTTTTAAATACGTCGTCACAGCTAGTTTCTGTTCACGAAACCAACACAAAGACAACATTGCACTCACCTGAACGACCACAACTTGAATGGAGACGTGGTCGGGCAATCTGATCGGTGCTCTGAAGTGCTGGGACAGCGCCACCAGCAGGTGCAGGATGGCGACGATGCTCTTGGCATGAACGGCTGGAGAAGAGAAAAGAACGGCATGAAGCTGGAGAGAAGCTGGAGATTGTATTGACGATCCTCTTAAATGTCTTATTTCACTCTCACAAAGCAAAGAAACGGCTTAAAACAAAGACTTAAACCGATTAATTGATGATCAAAAACACGTCCAGATTTCACATTTGCCAGATTTTCCCTCTTAAATCCTCTCAGGAATTTGGATTGAAAACTTATAAGTGGCGAAACTCCCCAAAGTAAAGCTTTGGTCCATCACGTCTGTGTTCGCTCACTCGTAAAAATGAGATTGAACAGATCAATCACAATCAATTAAGAGTCTCTAACGCAGGCCTTTGATGGAGCCTCGAGGTGACGGTGAATTAAAGATCTCGCTCGTGTGCTGAAGGCTCCAAAGACGCTGCATGAAAGTAGACGACAAACAAAAGAAAAATCAATTACATTCCACTTTATTCACCACAGCACTCTCTCTCTTAGGCGTCCGTCGTACCTGCCACAAAGAGTTCTTCACGGACAAACCTTTAAGAGCGTCTGAAGGCCGACGACTCGTTAAAGCCGTTGTCCAGGCTCGCACCATGTTTGTTTATTAAAGCCCGGATCCGGTCGGCAAAACTCCAGACACATCTTTCTTTAGGATTGATTTCAGTGCTGTTATTTGTTAATTTGTCAAAGAAAAGCTTAAAACCAATTTGTTCAAAGTCGAGGCCAAAGCAGCCATCTACTTCACGATTAGCCAAACCAGGGTTTTGGATTTTGCAGCTCGCGCACTAACAAGCTAGTTTCGTGATGACGGGTTGTGCGTTCCTTACAGTCCACGTTCCAGCGGATGCTCCTGGTGGAGAGTTTGAGCGAGTCGTTGATCCTCTCCAACACCGTCTGCAGCTTCTGCTTCTGGGCGATCTCCGACTGCGTCACCTCGGCCACGTTCAGTTTCTCACCTTCCAGCTTTTCTGGAGCACAGAAACGAACACACAAACCCGTAAACTCGACAAACACCTTCCCACTTTTGTCAGTTTTGCCAGTTTGTCGTTCAGTTCCTCACCAAACAGCTTCTGCAGAACCTGCCCGTCGTACATATCTTCGGCCAGATCCTTCACGATAATCCTCTCCCCCACCAGGACGTCGTTGATCCAGTCGATCAGCACCTGATCGCAACAACAACAACAACAACAACAACAACAACAACAACATGTGTTAAAGTTAAATGTGCAATCACTTTGACTGACAATCTAACTCTGACCACAGGAAAACGTCACCTTCATGAGCTCCTGGAGTTTGCGGTCGCTCTTGGAGTTGGGGTCCACCATCGTGCGAACTTCATTCTCCTCTAACGGACGGAACAGAAACACGTTAAACGACGATTTATTCAGCTCATTCCACGTTTTTATTCAGAGAATCACACATCTCAAACTGGCAGCAAGAAGACCCGGGTTCGCGATCCGGTTGGAACAAGGACCTTTCTGGGATTGGCACCAGCAACCCTCATGTGGGGGATAGAGTCGTAGAAGATGAGTGAATGGATCTCAAATTGTCTGTTAATCAAAGGATAAATAACTGATGTCTTTTCCTTTCCTAACTCTTTCTCTCTGTGTCCTCATTCTGCGGGTTGCAGGATCCAGATCCAATTTCATCACCATTATTATTATTATTATACTATAATTAAAGTTTTATAAGTATATTTTTTTATCAACAAATTCTGCTGTGTAGTTCTATCTAAACCTATAACTTGATACTAAACCTCTCCTCTGTCCCCCATTTTTTCCGTTTCATGGTCATAATCGCACAACAAAAATATAATAAAAACCTTAATGACATAAAAACAATGATCCTAGACTCAACTAGACAAGTCTGAGTGTCGCTCACGAGTGTGAAAGTCCAGATTACCGAGCTCTGTTAGCGCTCGTCATTAAAATACAGTAAATATATAGTCTTTTAAATTCACTACATGTTTGACCATGAGTGAGTGAGTGTCAGCGTTTACCCAGCAGTGTGTCCTCGGGGTCCAGCTCATAGTGGGAGGGGCTGAGAGGAAGGTTGATGGCGTTAATTCCTTCTTCCTGAAGCTCGGACACTGCGAGAAAGAGACATCGGACACATTCAGACATAAGCGTTTTGTCATCAAAAACAAATATTTATGAATTGAGAAGCCGCTTACAATTAAATCATTGGTAAAGAGACTTAAATATCGAAGTAATAATGTGGTCAAATGAAGCCAGGAGACAGATCAGCTGCAACAGACTGACAGTGATCTGAACATAAAAATAACCACCACCACCATCATCATCTTCATCTTCATCATCATCATCAGCAGCCGCTTGACATCACATGACCAACTGGTGTCACTTCCTGGTTCTCAGCAGGTCTGAGAGAAGCCCAGCGTGTCAAACAGCCGAGTGTGTCAGATACCTGAGGAGGCTGCTGCTGCTGGTGTGTGTGTGTGTGTGTGTGTGTGTGTGTGTGTGTGTGTGTGTGTGTGTGTGTGTGTGTGTGTGTGTGTGTGTGTGTGTGTGTGTGTGTGTGTGTGTGTGTGTGTGTGTGCATGTCTGTGTGTGTACACGTGTGTGTGTGTCTGTCTGTCGAGTTCATGGAGTGAACATCCTGTACATTTCTCTGCCTTCACTGGAACAACATCCTCTTAATCAACACCATCCACTCCAAGTGCAGCATGTCTGCACACACACACACACACACACGCACGCACGCACACACACACACACCTTCCGCTTGTCATGCTGTAAATTGACTGACATCACCGATGTTCCTGTCGACACGTAAAGTTTTATTTGAACCACACCTCCTCACTTTTTCCCTTTATTCTATAATAAAACCATGTACGGTGTTGGCAAAATTCCTGGAATTTTCAACAGTGGGAAAGGGAATTAACGGGACATGAAATATAGTTGGTAAATGATGTATTGTCTCGTGTGTGTGTGTGTGTGTATGTTGAAGCTGCTTTAACGTAAAAACACACCAATTAGCATCAGCTTACATTAGCGCAAGTATTACTTTTGCTATTTAAGAACATAAGAACAATATGTAGCCGTGTGTATCAGAGCTGAATCAATGAATCGATTATTAATCGACTATTTTGATAAACGATTAACTTGAATTTAATAATTTCCTTGGTTTCTTTGCGCCACAGAACAAAGAAATCATTCAAACTGAATCCTTTTGGTTTGTGGACAAAACAAAGACATTTAAGAACATCGTAATTTTCAGGTTTGACAAACACTGATCAACTTTTTTTTTATATATTTTCAGACATTTTATGAACCAATCGATTAATAGACACAATAATCTACAGATTAATCGATTACGATTTGTGAGTTCGAGAGTTGTAGCGGGAATGAAAGCTGTGTAGAGCTGTACGATAAATTGGGGAATAGTACCACCATAGCAACCAATCATCAACGATCAACTGCATGAACTCCCGATAAATGGTTAGCATTTCCCGCAACAAAATGGGACCATTTGGACCGCGGCATTGTTGGTTTTTTGGCGTTTTTCCACCGGCTCGTAGCAAATCAACTTAAGTTGCGTTTCCACTAGCTAATTTTTCAGTACCCGCTCTGGCGATACTATGCGTGGCGTCGCCAGACTGCAGGCCACTGATTGGTCAGAGAGTGTAGTCACAGGAAGCGGCATCCGAATCAAAGCCGAACAATGCCGAACTGTAGATCAGTAAAAAAATGTAACGATCCTAAAAAACATGGGTTACCAGGGGAAAAATCGCAATATTTAACAGAGGAGTCTGGTGTATTTAGTCTGAGCTCCGGTCATGGAAGAAGTACTGAAAGAATCGTTTTAATGAATTGATTCTAATGATTAATTTATACAGAAAACAACTGCTTTACAAGTCACCGGTCACTCGTTTGTTGAAAAACGAAAGTCACGGCAGTTTCACGCAGCCGTGCTGCGTTGACTCCGCCCACTTTGAGTATGTACTATTTTGTAGTGGAAAACCAACCTAAACCGTGCTGTGCACAGGGCTCGAAACCAATGATCTGAGACAAAGGGCCAATTCCAATTCCTATCTTAACCCTCAAGCTCAACCCTTAATCTTAACTGGCCCTCAAAACCAAGTGTTCAGGGTTATTTTGTCACTTAGTAATGGGACACCCCTTAAATGCAGATACGTCTTCAGACTGTAGGGGGCAGAATAACGCGAAAACTGCGTCCAGTCTGTCAACTCCAAAAAAGAAGAAGAACACATTCGCGTCACGACGATTATTTATTACAATCCATTTGTCAGTCAAGTTATCAGGTTGTCAGTTAGTTATAAGATGATACTCATACAAATACCACAACCACGGACATATTCAGCTGACAGTTACCACACACCACGACTTATTGAAAAGTAAACCATAGCAAACGATCGCTTGTCCGCAACTGCAAAAGATCTTAAAATAAAAATAAATGTTACGCAACAACGACGTAAGTAATCCATAATATGGGCCTAAACTAAGATAATACAATGGTTTTCATAATTTTTATATCTCTATTAACAAAGAAAATACTTAATTTGTAGCGTACTCGTTTCGCTGCTTTCGGCGCCATCTTTGTTATGTCAAAACATGCAATGCATTCTGGGTAGCCCTTGCTTCCAAGGGTGGTCTCGGAAAATCTCAATATTGAGGGCGATACAGGCCTTTAACTTGGCCCTCAACTTAATTTTTCTGAGAATCAGGACAGCACTTGCACTAGAGGGAGCGCACATTTTTGAGATTGAGGGTTAAGCAAGGAATTGGAATTCACCCTAAAACTAGACTAAGTTGAACAAATGGCAGACCTATCTATGATAGGTATCTTAAATAGAGGAAAGAACGATCGAGCATTGAACGATTGAGTCGAGGATTTGGTTTGTGCCGTCGATATAAAACTGAATCAGAATCACAAGTGTCCTCAGTGTGCTCCCTCCCTCCTTCCCTCCCCCTTCCTCCTCCTCACTGCTGCCAGCTAGCGTTATAAAAACGACAACACGCCGTCCGTCCGTCCACGTTTGTGCTTCACTCGCTCTCTCAGACAGAGAAGGAAAATAACATCCTGATGCTAATGCTGCTGCTGCTGTGTGTCCTTCCTACCTGGAGGACAGAGCGCTCCACAGCCCATGTCTGTCCCGTCTACGTCGCCCCGGTCTCCAGGATCCTCTCCTGGTCACTGGGACCAGCTCAACTCTGAGCCCCTGAGCTCACAGCGGCATCTAACCCTCGCTCTCATGCAAATTATACGACCGTATGTCCTCTGTTTTAATATAATAAATATATTTATATATGTATAAATATATACACACGTGCTTGTCATCACCTTTTCCCTCGTCTTTTTTTCTCCCTCGCTCTAATTCTGTCATTACTTGGGCATATGTGACGGTCACGGACGTCACAGGGACTTAAATTTAATCAACATACACACACACTCTCCTCAGTGTGTGTGTGTGTGTGTTTGTGTGACGCCAGCGATGGATATGATGTGATTGCGCGGACAAAGACGACGTAAAGATGGACAGGGTGGGGGGTGGTTAGAGTTAGCCTCAGCTGTGCAGCAACAGTGTCCTGAATGACAACAACGCAATCATCCGACGACTCGGCGTAACCTTTTGTCTCGTCCCGCGATAAAATCCGACCTTTGGTGCTAACGTTCACAAGCTGCATTAAAAAATGGAGAAAAAAAACAGGCATTCTGAGTATTTTTTGTCATAAAAAACAGCTGAAATATGATGAAGGAATTAGAGCTGTAATCTGATTATGTGAACTGCAGTAATCTGATTACTGACCAGGTTAAGACAATCCTGTCATGGACACTGGTGACTAAATCCAACGACTGATTTTATTCTGGTTAGCAGTGAGTGACTGTGTTTCCTGTGACTGTGACTCCATTAATCTCATTATTGACCAGATTAAAACCGTAGTCTGAACAAAACCTAAATCCATACACATCACTGATTAATCTCAATCTGGTTAGTAGTCTACACAAATCTGATTACTGATCAGATTAAAAACAGTACGAATAAAATTCACTATTGTACACTACAATAATGTATTACAGTAATCTAATTATCAACAAGCAAAAAAGAGTAAGATCTAAATGCTTCTCGTATTCAGATTATTAGTCAGTGACTGTATCTACAAGGACTACAATAATGGATTACAGTAATCTGATTATCAACAGGGTTACAGCAGTAGTCTGAATAGTGTCAATGACTGTTTATGTGGACTGCAGTAATCTGATTATTGACCAGATTAAAACAGTTGGAGATTTATTGTATGTCTAAATCCATACACAACACTGATTAATCCCAATCTGGTTAGTAGTCTACACTAATATGATTGATGATCAGATTAAAAACAGTATGAATATAATTCACTATTGTACACTACAATAATGGATTACAGTAATCTGATTATCAACCAGTTTAAAGCAGATATCTGAATAAGACTGTCATGTGGACACATGTACAGTATTGTCAAAATCTAAATGCTGATCCTATTCAGATTATTAGTCAGTGACTGTATCTACAAGGACTACAATAACAGATTACAGTAATCTGATTATCAACAAGGTTACAGCAGTAATCTGAATAATGTTGTCGATGTTTATGTGGACTGCAGTAATCTGATTACTGATCAGGTTAAAAGAATCCCGTCATTGACACTGGTGTCAAAAATCCAACAACTGATTTTATTCTGGTTAGCAGTATAGCGGTTAGCGTTTTCCATCAACTCCAGTAATCTGATTATTGACCAGATTAAAACAGTGGTCTGAACAAAACTGTCATAGAGACTTACTGTATGTCTAAATCATACACAACACTGATCTCAGTCTGGTTAGTAGTCGTCACTAATCTGATTACTGATCAGATTGAAAACAGTATGAATAAAATTCACTGTGGTACACTACAATAATGAATAATTACTTAAGTAATCTGATTATCAACCAGTCTAAAGCAGTAATTTGAATAAGACTATTGTCAAAATCTAAATGCTGATCCTATTCAGATTATTAGTCAGTGACTGTATCTACACGGACTACAATAATTGTTCACAGTAATCTGATTATCAACCAGATTAAAGCTGTAGTCTGACCAGATTTAAGACAATCCTGTCATGGACAACTGATTTTATTCTGGTTAGCAGTTTAGTGGTTTGCGTTTTCCATCGACTCCAGTAATCTGATTATTGACCAGATTAAAACAGTAGTCTGATCAAAACCGTCATGGAGAATAAATCTAAGACTAAGACT
The DNA here is from genome assembly GCF_963457635.1 of Microchirus variegatus. Classification (NCBI taxonomy): domain Eukaryota; kingdom Metazoa; phylum Chordata; class Actinopteri; order Pleuronectiformes; family Soleidae; genus Microchirus; species Microchirus variegatus. The sequence continues at coordinate 17,115,481 of NC_139809.1, forward strand.
TACGTGGACACTCATGTACACTATTGTCGCTGATCCTATTCTGATCATTAGTCAGTGACTCTATTTTATTATGATTCAGTCCTATTCGGACTACTGTTTAAACCTGGTTGATAAACAGATTACTGTAGTTCACCACTGTAATGCATGTAAACACAGCCTCTGATGTCTGACCAGATTAAGGTCAAAAGTTTGATTTAGACATTAGTGTCTGTTTGTCTACATGACAGTATCTTAATCTGACTACTGTTTTAACCTGGTCAATAATCAGATTATTGTAGTCCGCTACTGTAAACCATGTAAGCGTGGCATCTGATATATGACCAGAGTCAGGTCAAAAGTTTGAATAATACAGTATCTTAATCTGATGACCGTTTTAACCTGGTCAATAATCAGATTACTGTAGTCCACTACTGTAATCCATGTAAACAGAGCCTCTGATATCTGACCATATTAAGGTCAGACATTTGATTCAGACATTAGTATGTGTCCACATGACAGTATCTTAATCTGACTACTGTTTTAACCTGGTCAATAATCAGATTACTGTAGTCCACTACTGCAATCCATGTAAACGTGGCATCTGATATCTGAACAGATTAAGGTCAAAAGTTTGATTCAGACATTAGTGGCTGTGTGTCCGCATGATAGTATCTTAATCTGACTACTGTTCCAACCTGGCCAATAATCAGATTACTAATCACATTACTGTAGTCCACTACTGTAATGCATGTAAACACAGCCTCTGATATCTGAACAGATTAAGGTAAAAAGTTTGATCCAGACACAGTTTCTGTGTGTCTACATGATAGTATCTTAATCTGACTACTGTTCCAACCTGGTCAATAATCAGATTATTGTAGTCCACTACTGTAATGCATGTAAACACAGCATCTGATGTCTGGCCCGATTAAGATCAGAAGTTTGATAGTCAGACATTATTGATGTAGTCTGGTGGTCTGTAATCGGATTACTGTGGTGAAACAGAGTTACAGTATGTGTGTGTTGAAGGAGGAGGAGCAGTGTGGTGATGTTGGGTCAGTGTGTGTTTACTCGTCATTCCTCTGAGGATTGAGCGGATTTCATACCTTACATGGACACTGACACACGCGAACACTGTAGTTGAGCGTTAATCTTAATTTAATCTAGAATTACTTTGAAAATGTTGTGGAAAAGTTTTGATAACTACGCTACGTGACGTTTAACTGAAAAGTTTTAATTTTTTTTATCTCCAAGAACTGAGTGGAAACGTCATACTTTACGTTCCGTTTACTTTGTTGTTTATAAACGTGTTTGTTTGTTGTTATCGTTTTTTTTCGTCACCTTCTTTCGCCTTTTTCCGTCTCGCCAAAGTTCCGCCAAGTTTTCCCAGGAAAGAGTCGTCCTTCTTCCTGGAGGACGGGGATTTGGGCGTCGGGGACTTCGGGGAGGACGGAGACTTCTGCGGCGAGGAGGCCATGTGTCCACACGGTCGGGATTTAATCCGGTTAATCCAGGAGAAAAAGTGTCCACAGAGAGAGATAAAACGACACCGAAGGAAAAGTTAAAAAAGAAAAAAAGAAAAAGGAGAGAGTGAGGAAAATCACAGTCCACTCCCCTAAACCGGAAACGGAATTCCAGACATTTCTCCCGAAGTGACCACGCCCCCTCACCAGTGAGACGAGTGAAAATCAAAATAAAATCCGAATTTACTCAAAGATATTAGGTTTTAAATGTAGTTATTCTCTGTTTATTTACTCTACTTTTATTCTCCTGTAATTCACCTTTAAAAAAGTTGAATGAAAACACAATTTATACATTTTAACTTTTGCTTTTTTACAATTTATGCAAGTTTTTTTCCTTGTATATTTGAAATTATTTTATTAATTTCTTCTTCTTAGATATTTCTTTTTCCTTTTTTTGGTTAATTGATTTGTAAATTCCTGTCAAATGGTATTTTATATTTAGTTTTTAAGCAATTATAGCTGTCCTGTATGTGGTTTGGTGTAGTTTTTACTTATTATAATACATTATAATACATACATAGTTTTATTTTTATATTGTCCATTTATTTTTATTTTTTCGATCTACTTTTTTATTATTATTTAACACATATGTATATATATACATATGTATATATATTGTCAAGACTGGCTCAGATGACTTGACAAAAACAGTCTTGTTCAAGAGAGATGTGGTTAAATGAATATTTATTTTAACCAAAAGCAATAATCTTTAACAAAATATATCCTATGTCTGTAATCAGTGGAATCAGCTGTAAGTGTGGGTGCATGGATGTGTGTGTGTGCTGTATGCGAAACTAAGACAAAAAGGTAAGAGCTGCAGAGTGCCAGGCCGGAAATGGTGAGAGAGAGAGAACACCAGAGAGACACAACACCGCCCACTCAGGGCCGTCACAATATAAACATACATATGTGTATATATATACACATATACATATTTATGTGTATGTGTATATATATATATACATATACACATTTATATAAATACATATATGTATACATATACATATATATATGCACACACATTTAACATTTATTTTATACATTTAATTAACTTACTTTTTCAAATATTAGTTATATACTTTATAATAATAAATAAGTATTGCAAGATTTGTCAAATTTGATGTAAAAATAAATCCACACATTTTCAACATTGCATTGATCACTGTAAATATCCAAAACAAATAATTATCTATTGTCTATTATTTCCATTACAAATTTTCAAAATAAAAGCTGAGTGACTGAGGCTCATTTGTTGGAAAGGAGGAAAAAAAAAACCAGCAGGCATTTTAAGTGTTATAAAGTGTTAAATAAATGTTTATTAAAGATTTCTTTTTTCATAAAATTCAAACCATCTGAAGCAGCATAAAACCAACATCACATTTCTTTTAAATCATGTAAATATAAATTTGTCATCAAAATATTACATTTCCTTTTTCAGCAGGATTAAGACTCTTGTAAACACAATCACAGCAGAACACAGTCGTTAAAGCAGCAAATCCACACCGACTTAAATTTAAAAAATAAAATAAAACAAGACAAAAAGAGCAAAGAAACCTGTGAGTCATCATATTTCTTACCATGACACAGCAGAAAAGCAGGACTCTGTGACGTCACAGACACCAGACACGTGTGTGTAAAAAAGCTGATAAATCCACATTTCCTTAGTGTCCACGTGTAAATACAACTGAACTCTTATTTGTTCAAGAACAAAGTGAAATCAAATATATAAAGACACACAAAACGGCTACAAAGTGACAAAACTGTGAGTTACACACAAACACAAATAAATCCAGTGAGGGTAAAAAACGCTGACACACCAGTTTTTCTTAAGTCCGGTTTGGTTTATGAGGCCCGTTTTCTTTTGGGGTTTTTTTACACGACAGTGCAGGTTTTCAGGCCGGCTGCACGTGGAGGTCACATGACCTTTAAAGGTCCAGTGTAATATTTACGAGGTTTTATTGGCGGAAAATAAATGTAATGTATGTTTATAAATAATTAAAATTAAAAATAAATAATTTAAATTTTTTAATTTTTGTACTTTAAGATCTTGGTGGCAGCCAAGAGTTGTTTTGCGAAAAAGTGTTCTGGTCCTTTCTGGTACGTGGAGTCTAGCGTAGTTACCGCCAAGGAGTGTAGCCGCACTTCCTGTCACGAGCAGAATGTGCAAAGTGCGGCTACTTCCTGTCAAATATCCATGACAGTTTGTAGCCGCACTTTCGCACGCGTTTCCTGATGTTAAATTCTTAAACACTGTACATTTTAAACGTGGAAACCGATGTAACGTAGATGCAGTACCCATAGAGACCATGAGGGGGCAGTGTAGGCTGAAGTTGCAGTGAGATGATCAGAGGACACGAGGAAAACATTTAATGGAGAACAAGACAGCCACTTTTGCTAGTTTTTCTTACGGCTAGTCGATTTTCGTTCACGCAATTGTCGACGTTGCAAAAGTGCCGACGTTGCCATCCACCTCAGATTATAATCCAGGGTTGGGTCAAAAACTTGATTTGGTGATATGTTGTCGTCGTACTTTGTCACGCAATACGATAACTGATACGCCAGGGCAAATGTTTACTTCATGAATCCTCACGGTGGCGCTACCTTAGCTACGTTAAGAGATGCTCCATCCACAATATTGTCTCGCAATCGGCGTATCGCCACATTATCGGTATCGTGTAGCGTATAGCGATGGAATATGGAATTCCGTGTCGCAGAAATTTAGCACTTCAACACTTTGAGGAGGTTCATTTCTACGACTTCTTACACCACTGCCCTCTAGTGAATGTACTGCTCAACAACCATGTGAAAAGAGAGGATAGAAATGATGGCTTCAGTGTTGGACACATGTCCTTCCACATGTAAAGACAGCGTTGATGAACGCGAGGGACATTTATTACCGATAAAAAAAACAACGTCCTGTTTTGCTTTAAAAATAAATTGTCCGTCTCCCGCTCACACCGCCGCGTCCTCCGCCCCCCAGCTGTCGTCTGCGGCCTGGGCCCAGTTGAGCTCGTAGCCCTTGGACAGGACCAGACTCTCCAGGTCCCGGTCCTCGTCCCTCTCCTTCAGCCTCTGCTCCTCCAGCAGAGAGACCAGTGTGTCTCGTTTCCCCACCGTCCTCATGATCTCCGACAGGATCTCCTGCTCCTGCTGGAGCTCCGAGGCGATTTTCTTTGTGTCTGGAGTTTCAAATAATAAAAAAAAGTAGGATAAAGTTAATTTATGTATGTCCCAGATGACAAGTGTCCATTTTTTACCTCTGCATGTTTTTGAACTGTGGGAGGAAACCCAGGATGAGGTTATTAAAGGGAACATTTGGGATGAATCACACTCGCTTTTAGTGAAAACAAGGACAAAAATAACATAAATACCACATTTTTTACACAGAAAACGGCAAAAAGGATAGCATAGACTCATATAAAGACCTCACCTCCCTTTAAAGAAAAGAAAAGAGACTAAACTAACACAAAGTCGACAATATCTCACCTTTACACAGCTATTTCTGCCTGGAAACTAAAGCCTGGTGTCAGACGTGGACACCTGCACCAAATCCCATAGAGAAAATCAGCGATTTTACGTCACAGCACACATTGGTCACAGGGGTTTTGTTGAGCCACTGCTGCCTCTTTCAGTAACTTGAACTACGTCACTGTGCATCTTCAGAGTTTGAAAACCTTCTCTCAGATTAATCTACACCAAACGAGGCGGCGGTAATCCAGCAGCTCCTGTGTTTCCCCCCTGAGCTAAAATGGCTGATTTTCTCTATGGAGTTTGGTACTTGAGTCTCCGCTGTTCGTCTCTTACCGTCTCTCGCCATCCTGCGCCGCAGCTCCTGCTGCAGTCGACTCTGCGCGTCCTCCAGTTCAAGCTCTTGAGCGCTGTTGGGTGTTTGAACGGGGGGGGGGGAGAAGTTAGACCGACCTCTAGTGGTGAGCAGCGTGAATTACAAGCAAGGTACGCCACGGTACTCACAAGATCATGAGTTCGGACTCGTATCGCGCCAGTCGGTTCTTCTCCAGGACGAGTTTGAACCAGGACTGATAGAGGTGGGCCTCATCGCTGTCGTCCAGGGGCGAGGACTCTGAGGACTCTGGGGAAGGGAAGGAGGGAAGGAAGGAAGGGTGAATGAAAGGAGAAGGAGGCAGCATGAAGAAAAATGGACAAAGCATTTCAGTTTCGTGTCAATTATGTAACACACAGAGAGAGAGAGAGAGAGAGAGAGAGAGAGAAGGGCATCTGTTCTGTGTCAGCCTGACAACAAACAAAGGCCTGTACTGTAAAAAAAAAAAGAGGAAACTATAAGTGGCTGTGTGTGTGTGTGTGTGTGTGTGTGTGTGTGTGTGTGTGTGTGTGTGTGTGTGTGTGTGTGTGTGTGTGTTGTGAGTGCAGAGCCATTAAACTGCATATGAAGAGCTTTTAACCAGATCAGGATCACAATGCACTGCTTTCCCCTCTCTCTAAATGGGCCTGAGAAACACGGCCACAGCAGTGCAATAAAAGGAGAGAAAAGAAGAGGATGAATGAATGAATGAATGAATGAATGAATGAAGTCGGGCCGCAGGTGTCATGGCGACGGGTGGCTCTCTCTCTCTCACTCTCTCCGAGTGTGTGTGACGTCCACGTACCGGTTTCCCCCCTGATGACCTTCTCGATCGTCACTCCTCTCTCCTCCACGTCTCTCTGCTTCTCCCCCACCTCCTCCAGTTGTCTCTGAATCACCTGCACAATGACGCAGATGTGACAGTGGTCATAAATATATATATATAATATTCTTTTTAAATCAACAGCAAGGGAACAAAAGGATTCCCCTGGATTCCTTTTCTGTGTCGCGTTCGATCGTTTTAACATCACATCATTGATCCACTGCTGCCTCCATCAGTGACTTCCAATGACTTACTTTGTGACATCGGCATTCGAAAAAACCTGAGTTCAGATTCACCTCAGTGACACAAAGTGGCCACACGAGGCAGCAGTAGACCAGCTCCCCGTGAGCTTAAAACGGCGATATTCTCTCTGGACTTTGGTGTGGTGCAGTGTTGTTTTCGAGTTTTCAGTGACGAGACGAGAATGGACGAAAATGTTAGTGGTCTTGTCAGACGTTTAAAATGCATGACATTTCTGCTTATTGTGTGTGTCAATTTTCTAGTTAGGGTGGGGGTGGCTGTTAGGGTGAGGGTGGCTGTACTTCAGCCAAAGCATTTTAACAGGAAGGGGTATATATGTGTGTATATGTCATGAATGTATAATATGAACTGGATAGAGCACCGCCCCCTCTGCCTTGAAGACAATTTTTGCATGGTGGCCACTGTGGGTACTGCAACAAAAAATCCCATGGAGCCCAAAAAGCAATTTTCCCATTGACCGCAATAGTAAAAGAGACGCGTGTAAAAGTGTCCACAGGACACCTCGAGACATGGACACGGGCTTTTATAAATCTTTACATTATATTTTTTTAATATATGGAGTTTCATGTTTAAAAAACATTCCTAAAGGCCATAAAAAGCCCAGACAAATCTTATTTCTCAGAGTAACGTCACAGCTGTGTACGAGCACAGCCAAGCGCGGTCATGTGGCGTCTCGGGAACGGCGCTGCTGTCAGTGAACCGTACGATATGAAAACTTCATGAGAAATGTGAATAAATGAAGACAATGAGGGGGTTTTGTTTACATTTTTAAAATATTATGACAAAGCAGGTTTTAGTTGTTTATTCGGCGCTCATTAACATTTATTTTCAAACGTATTATCGATATATTAACGAGCTGTTGTGTGGGTTCATTGAGGAGAGCAGACTGACATGCTGCACTTTATCACTGTGTTCAGTCCCGGACATCGTGACACTGATGACGGTGTGGACTGTGGAGCTGTGACGGTGCGATGCACTGAGATCTGCGGTTACTTCACCACTGATTCCCGGGGAGGATGTTTGTCTTATCGTCACTATCGGTTCATAAAGTTATTGTTAAATGTGACGATTACGCAAATTATAGTTGAATATAAACGTGTTGAGTGAAATAATCGGGAGTTAAAAACCTACTTTAACACGTTGTTATTGTTCGTAATAATAATTATACAATTATATAAGGGAAATCAGACAAAAACAACATGATTCCTGTAACACATATAAAGTAATAGTCACAGTCCTAACCCAAATAAACCATGTTTATTGATCGTTTTAATCTTTAACTCCGTCATTGTACTTTTCAGCTTCACTATATTCACTTCGATATCGTTGGTTTTGCATTTATTTACAAATCCATGGTTAAAAGCCGAAGTTAACGTGACGCCTGTATTCATGAAATCCGCTAGCTCACGTCATTAGCGTACTCCCATCATGCCTTTCGCTGTTCATGTACGCGCCGAGCAAGTCGATAACGCGGACGGCTCGTTCACATAGCCGAGAGGAATGATGGTAGGGACACTACTGCGCATGCTCTATGGGCCCCATAACCCGGAAATAAACGCGGAAGTCCAAAACTTTTTTGGCATATGCGCTGGGTGAGCAGCTTCATAGGAATGAACGGAAGCGGAGGGGCGGTGCTCTATCCAGTTCATATTATACATCCATGGTATATGTGTGTGATATTTGCAAACAGGGAGCATTTTATTTGGTCATGATTGTCCAATGCTTATTTCCTATATAACTGAATATAGCAACTAGCAGCATTTTAAGCTAGCGATCTTTATGCTAAGATGTTGGCAAACAACAAACAGATGGATTATTTAGAGGCAGAAAGAAAGCAGGACATGACAATAACTGGACACGGTAGTTAGTCGTAATGGCTAAAGTTAGCTTTTGTTACGCTAACGTCAATTCATTATGTGCATTTTTCTTTAGCAGCATGTTTAGCCATGTTTACATTCAGTGACGGTGTGGTCACTGCCCAACAACAATTTCCAATACTTATTGACCAAAATAAATTTGTTAAAAGACTATACTATACTATACTATACTTTTTCGACTAAAACTAGACTAAAACCCTTTTGAGTTTTCTTCGACTAAAACTATCACATATAGAAGTGACTAAAATGTGACTAATAAGCATTTTCGTCCAAAAGACTAGGACTAAATCTAAGATGGTTGTCAAAAACAACACTGGTGTGGTGTTGTACCTGAGCTCTGTGGAGTCTCTTCAGCTGGTCTCTTTTGGTCTGCTGGGCCACCGTCTTCTCCTGCTTCCTCTTCTGTCTCTCTGGACACAGCTGGGACGAGAAGAGACGATATATTAATTCAGTCATTCACTCACCACGCGCACTCGTGCTGCGATTCACAACGCTACTTTACGTACAAACCTTCTGAGCAGACGGCAGGTTTTCATGTTCGTCGTCGCTGGACGAGTCCAGATTTTGTTGACTGGAGGCTGAGAGGGGAAAGTTAACAACACGTTACACACAAGTTTAAAGAGCCCATATTATACCCTATTACCCCAAGTTATACTAGTTCCTGATGCCCTAATGAACATGTCTGTGTCATGCTTTAGTCAAAATATCATAAGGATGAAGCACAATAGCAGTTCAATAACTCTGCCAAAACAGCCTTTTTCAGAATGCTCGGTTTTGTGCCTGGTCATTTACATGTGAATGAGACCCAGGTAAACACACACACCCACTGCTTCCAGGGGAGTGTCGATCTAACTTACTATCCACAGCCATACTGTCACCACTTATCACCTATTGTCATGCATCGTCGTCCCAACCCCCGCTCCATATACCCCATAGTAATGTCCGTTTACCCGTTGTTACTGCGTTTCACTGTAATGCATAGAGTGACCATGATTTTGGCTTCTCGCGATCATAAAAACATAAGAATCGAAGAAAAACGATTAATGCGCCGCGCGGCATGTATGTAAATTCCTATGCTAGAAAAATACCTTGAATGCACCAGTGTTAATGTGGCTGCAAGTGACGTGTGTGGATCAATAATGAGGAGAGAACGTGGAAACACCACAGAAAGGCAGCCTTTGATTTTGCACAATATGGGCCCTTTAAAGAAGAAAAACTGCTGATAAGCATTAGTGATCTGCTGGCGGCTTACTGGTGGTACCGTTCAGAAGTTTGGGCTCACTTAGAAATGTCCTTATTTTTGAAGAAAAAACACTTTTTTTTTCGATTAATATAACATTAAATGAATCAGAAATACATTCTATACATTGTTATTGTGGTAAATGACTATTCTAGCTGAAAACGTCCATTTCCAGTGTTCTAATGGTACATTTGTGTTTGCTAATCGTGTTAGAAGGCTATTGGATGATTAGAAAACCCTTGGAAACCCTTGTGCAATGATGTTAGCACAGCTGAAAATAGTATTGCTGGTTCTAAAAGTAATTATTTCTAATCTTGTCAAGATCTTGACTATATTTTCTATTCATTTTGCAACTCTTTTGATGAATAAAAGTGTAACTCCCCAAAAAATGGTAAAGATGACCCCAAACTTTTGAATGGTAGTGTAAGTGCCACGTTTAATGGGACAAAATTGACATCTTTATGCAATAAAGTTGAGCCCCCTAGTGGCTAATCAATATACTTTATTTCCTAGCATCAGGAAGAAAGTTCAACTGCAGCCACAACCGTAACCACCTTTTGTTATTATTATTTAGGTAAGCTATTGGAATTCCTGTAATTTTTGTTTAAAAGATCGCATTTTTGAGGCACTTAACTTTGGTGAAAATGGCTGAAAATTGGCACGGACATCCGAACTGCTGAAAAATAGCTATAGCAAAATAAGGGTAACAAGTGATGCAAAATGGCTCTGTAGGGCCCCCCTCAAAAAGGTGAAAACCCAGTAGGACAAGGGCGAAACTAAGTTGCACCAAATTTCACGAAACTAGGTAGAAACGTGACACAGCCCAAGACGAACCAAAAAGTCCATTGGGACCATGGCGTCAACGCAACAGGAAGTCTGGCATTTTGAATTTGGTGTCCATTTTGGGGCGATAACTTGACCGCACATTGACCGATCGGCTTGAAATTTCCAACGAGACACAACAAACCATACCTAAACATATCTACAGAGATGTACTTCACCCAACGGGAAGTCAGCCATTTTAAATTTGGCGTCCGTTTTAGGGCCACTTCACGTTCACGCAAACAAACAAACAAACTCGTCTGAGCCAAGTTAATCGTAACAATGTAAAAAAAGGTCAATTTGTAGTCGACACATGAAAGATGAAAAGCTATCAAAAAGGTTTGCAGATTTAAAGGGCGTGGCCACGGCAATTAGCCATGAAGCAGAAAGTGCCCGACAACTTGACCGCACATTGACCGTTCAGCTTGAAATTTCCAACGAGACACAAGGAACCGAACTTAAAAACGTCTACGAAGATGTACTTCACCCAACGGGAAGTCAGCCATTTTGAATTTGGCGTCCATTTTGAGGCCACTTCACGCAAACGAACTTGTCTGAGCAGATTCAAAGGGGCGTGGCTACGGCAATTAGCCATGAAGCAGAAAGTGCCAGATAACTTGGCCACACATTGACCGATCGGCTTGAAACTTCCTACGAGACACAAGAAACCAAACCTAAACACGTACGAAAATGAACTTCACCCAACGGGAAGTTAGTCATTTTGAATGTAGCCGCTATTTTGCACATCAAGGGCAAGAACATGAAGCCTGAGACGCACACTCTTCTATGACCCAACCGTGGTTTTCCAATACCTCCCTGCGGTCACAGCGCTCTCACCTTTGTTCCTGAGGTTGGTGAGAATGGTGGTGATTTCCTTCTGGGCGTCTTGCTCCTTCCCCTTGCTCTCCGACGCCTCCCTCTTGCTCAGCCTCAGGGAGGAGAACAGGTCGAGCCTCCTGCGCGGCAGCGAGCCCATGTCATCGCTGAACACGCCTCCGGAGTCCCTGCGGTTCTTCAGCGACACCTGCTGCAGCAGTGAGGGCAGGTCCCGGCCGGCCCCCCACGCGTCGCCCCCTACGGACGCCCATCGCTCCTCGCGCGCCTCCTCGTCTCTGTGCGGAGGCGCGGCACTGAAGAGGGAGGTGAGGCTGAACGCTCCCTCTGACATGGGTCTCTGTCTGTGGAGGACGTCGCGTTTGGGTCTACTGGTGAAGGCAAAAGACCAAGTTTAATAGATTAAACTTAATAGATTAGATTTATGTATAATGTGCTGTATTTAAAGGGGGCGTTGTTTACATTCTGACTGCATTGTTGGCGCCGCTGGACGCACTGGTCACGCTAAATGTTCTCCTGAAGGCGTTGGCGATGACCTGGAACGCCGAACGAGAAGAGGCCGGAGTTTGGCTGGAGTCTGCGTGAGGCTTATCTGTGTTTGTCTCTGCCGATCCCTGATAAAACATCAGAGCGCAGTAGAGAGAAAATAAAACACGTGTTATTCTGCCCCTCCTCCACAGAAACGACAGCGTTGATAAAAATGGTTGAAAAACTCCACCTGGTTTTTCTGCTGTCGCATCGTCCGCTCAGTGTCCTCTGATGCGACGTCCCAGTTTAACAGCTTCTCCTTCTGAGCCAGAGAAATCTTCAGACGCGTCTTTGGAGGCGACGCCACCGCCGGGGTTTCTTCTCTCTTTTCACTCGTCTCCGTGCAAAGCTGAGAATCTGCTGACGTCTTGAATCCATCGAGTGAGAGAATAAAAACAGAATCAATCAGTGAAAGTTCATTTTGGTTGGATTGAACCTTTAAAACTTGCAGCATTTTGACAAAGTAGTATTTTTGTGGAATCCACCTTTAAAACTTAAAAAAGAGCGAGAAACTGACTTATGTACAAGCCTCTCCCCCTCCTCGCTCTGCCCCCTTCCAAACACCTGCGTCTAACTGTCCAAAATGGTGAAAAACGGAGAAAACGAAGCGTTTTAAAGTTGTCGTATTTCAAGAACGGTTGATGACACGGATACAGTTTGTGAGCGTCAGGGGCTTTCAGGAACTCCCACGTTTAAATTTGTGAAAAACGGGTGTGAATTAGCAGAGAAATTACAGTTTTTAAATCGCCCTCGTCTTCGTTTTTAACTGAGTTTTAACATGAGGGTCAATGGGAGGTTTGACCAGAACTCGCTGCGCTTTTAGGTGATTTTTAGAAAAACTACAAGTCATATGAATGAAAATAACACACATAGTTAGACGACAACCATAGCAACGTTTTGATGTAAAAATTGTCTGCGTACGTTGGAAATTGTAAGCAGGAGAAGAGTTTAATAAGAGATTTTTGTGATTAGGAGAGTCTCGAGTCTTGTGACCCGTTTAAAGTTTCAACGAGGTCTCTACGTTAAAGTATGACGGCACCGTGAGGCTCCAAAGTGGGCTGGATTAAAACCGTTTCCCATTGATATGTGGAAATTCTTCGCGATTTTTGTTGCCATGGTTCCTCGAAACGCTCCAAAAAGTCATAACACACCATTCCCGATCAAACCGCACGTTTTGATATCGGACATGTGGGATTTTTCTCAAGACGAAGAAGAAATGCTAACAATAACAATAGATGCTTGATTTGCATTGCTTAGCAGGCACTAGAAATATCTATATTTGATTTACAGCTTCCATCTCTGCTGCCGTGATCTCCTCAAAGACGGCTTCAGGTACGGTCTCTGGTCCGTCTCTGTCCAGAGGACGACTTCTGTGGAAGGGTTTGATGAACATCAGAGGGAAGGCTGCAGATACAGACACAACACAAACCACGTTAGATCAAAAAAATCTATGATTTTTTATCATAATATAGCATTTAGAGCACAAAACTTAACCGTTAAAATATGGACAGAAAGTCTAAGTGATAGCCCGAAAGAAAATATTATTCAGATTGAATTTGAGAAAAGTTTGACAAAAAACTCCCCCCCAATTTTTTTTTTATTGTCAATTCATCGAAGTTAACCCGTGTTATTTAACAAACTACACTGTAAAAACAAAGATATAACATGTAGGGTTAAAGTTAGAAAATCATAAATAATGTCTATTTTCACATTTAGATGCAACATTTTAACATTTAATTTCGAAGATATTTCGATATAAAACGGTTAGCCTGTGTTATTGAACAAAACTACACTGTAAAAACAACAACAATCAAAACAACAAACAATAAATAAGACAAAAGAAAAAAAGAAACATTAACCTGTTTCAATATGCTTTCAAGAGAACAACACTGACCTCTGGTGTTAGAGATATAGCATTACAACATAGTTTACATCATGCATTTTTGAGTCTCACTTCAGACTCAAAAGTTTAAAATACGTTTTTTTAATTTTACAAATATTGACAAATCAACCCTGCAACTTATGTTTCAAGATAAACAAACATTTGATATATATAATATATATATTTTTTAAATCGTAAACACTCACTCGCTCGAATCTTCTTCCTCCACCGGTGATTGGTTTTGACGTCACAGTGATCTACAGAGATGAGACACATGGGGGCGCTGTTAGTAACTCACGCTGACATTTAACTCCAAACAATACCAAAATTAAAAAAAAAGGCCCAAGTTCATTTTTTACGTCAATTTCAAATCAAATTGACAGCAATATTTGCAAATGTCTAAACCTCATTGTGGAAATTTTATATTTTCCAATATTCTAATATATTTAGATTAACAGATTATTAATCAGATTATAAAGCAGATTTTAAGATTTTGAATTTAAACATAATGTATAACAACTAGATAGACTAGAAAAAAAATGGATTTAAAAATGTTGATACATTGATACAATTTTTTTTTTAATTAAAAATTTAGAACAGATTGTAACGTTTAGATTTTAAAATGTAGATGTATGTAGAAAAATTTCGAAAATTTAGATTGGGAACATAATTTGATTAGAATTTAGATTTTAACATTAAAATTAAAATTTAAAAAATAAATGTTTTTTTATTTTTTATTTTTTTTTAGATAGAACAGACTTTAACCTTCAGATAACATAATTAAAAAAATTCAAAGGAGGAGGAGCCACACTGACCTTTGGTGCTGCCTGTTGTCGTTGTTGTGTTGTCGTCACCACCCACAGCCTCCGCGTGCATCTCCACGTCTTCAGGAACTCTTTTCTGACTTTTATCGAGCTGCTGTGGAAGCAAACGTGGAGCCGCACCTAGGAATAACAGCAGCGTGTTGTTATTAATCTGCAACTACAGCAATAACCGATGATTATTCTTCATAAAAAAATATTACTCCATGCAAACTGTCTTCCATGGATGTACATGGATACAGCTAATATACTACATATACAGTACATTATCATCAAAGGAAACCAAACAAATATACACAAATCTTAACGTTTTAAAGATATATTTCAGATTTTTTTGTTGTGGTTCTATGAGAAACTTAGCCGATTGTGCTCTGCTGGCACTTAAACCAAAAGTTTAGTTGAAAAAAAATTACAATCAGCATAAAAATCTAAGACTGTGTAAGCCGCTCGCTCTCCCGCACCAAAGTCCATTGGGAAAATCAGCGATTTTACATCTTGGCACACAGGAGTCGTTTCATCCACTGCTGCTTTCATCCGTCAGTGAAAAATAAGTTGTTTTTTTAAATTCAGCATTTGAAATCTTTGCACAGATTTCCCTAATTAACAAACCGTTACAAACATAGTGGCAGTAGACCAGCAGCTCCTGTGTGCCGTCGAGCTAAAAACGCTGATTTTCTCTATGGAGTTTGGTCCCGGAGGTTGTTTGCGAGATTGTGCAATACCTAAAACCCAAGATTAGAAACTTTTATTCTCAAAAATAACACAATATTTCCATGAGCAGAACAACCACAGACATTAAAAATAAATACAAATGTGACAGAACAGAGAATTACTCACAGAATCACGAAAATCCTCCAAAATCTGCATCAAACCTTTGTTTTTCTTTACACATCCACAGATTAAAACTCACGGGACTGACGTCGTCACTTTGGCTCATTTCAGTTGAGCGACTTTGTTTAAATGGACGGCAATAATCTGATATAAACCAGATTAATAAAGCAGTCCGATTAAGACACCGCAGGTTATAGATTAATATGGTGTTTTCCAGAGCAGTAGACATAGTAATAGTCTGTCCCTTTTCTTGTTGACATAATCTGACTAACAACTCAGGCAAACATCGTAATCTGAACGATGTTTTATTCAGAATGACGTAAATAGTCAGATTACTGGTGTCCATGTAAAGACGGAAGGTAATGGCAACATTCTGATGTTAATCTGATAAATAAATTATTTTGTATTAAGACACAGTATATTCTAATCTGGGTCACATCATGAAGATCTGTATATGATTTAATCAGATTATCATGTGCGATTGGCATTGTAATCTGAATTATATCGTAATCAGAATAAAATCATTAATCCGATTATGTGTCCATGTTAACCAGACGACTTAATCTGAATATTAATCAGATTAAGACACACAGTATAGTTTTAATCTTAGTCACATGAAGATCTGTGTACGATGTAATCAGATTATCATGTGCGATTGGCATCGTAATCTGAATTATATCTAAATCAGAATAAAATCACTAATCGGATTATGTGTCCATGTTAACCAGAATACTTAATCTGAATATTAATCAGATTAAGACACACAGCAATTGCGATTGGAGTTTCCACAGCTGGGGGACGTAAAAGAGGATAGAAAAAGATATATGGAAAGAAGATTCTATCAACGACCCTTGCAAACATCATCAATGGGAATAAAGTCTTCATCAGATTAAAGCCACTAATGGGGATTATCGGTGTCCATGGAAACCCAGTCGGTGTCTGAAGCAGAAGAAAACCAAACCCAGAGGAAAGGACAGAGAAGATTTGACAGGACGTTCACTTCACTTGTGTTCAGTTTTTTTTTACCTTCAGTCACTTTAGCTGAAAAACATTAGATTATTTTACATTTTATAAGCCTAACCCACCGCCGTGTGCCGCCTGACACCATTACAGCGCGGGTTAATAAAAGCTCCGACTGTGAAAATGTCCTACGTACATTAGGAGTTTGATGTTATATCAAATTAACACAGAGGTGGGAAGATGATTTTTGATGGAAGTTGTTAATTTTACATCGTTAAAACAAAGATGTGGAAACAGTGCGACATTTAACATAATTTGTGCCACGTCCCTAATCAGATTAACCACTCACTTTGCGACTCACTTCATTGGGCAACAAAGGACGAAGCAAATTTACGTATGAAATCAAATTTGATTTATTGTTCTTGTGATGTATTTACAGCTCATAAATAATCATAAATTAAGCAACTTTTACAGTGGTTGTCAAAATAGAAAACAAATAAGCCACGGCTGGCCTGGCCTGGCCTGTGTCCAGACAAAAACAGATAAACAATAAAGGCAACAACAACAAAAAATAATGTGCGAGAAGTAGCTACACGATCGGCTGCCGATCTCCGAGTAAAGTCTACGAGGAACATGAGAGAGATCTGGAGAAAGGTTCTGGTGTGGAAGGACGTCCTTCTGTAACAGAGGGAACCACAGACGGACCACAGACACGAGGACACAGACGTTAGCCTCGCTTGATATCGACCCACTTTTCGCGGGGACCCGCGACAAATTCGACGTCTGATATTGGGCTAACGCGACGTTTGGATGGTCGGCAATTAAATCTAAAGATAAATCCACAAAGATCAGATAGTAGAACGTACATGAATATTGGACGTAATCTTTGGGTTTGCCCTAGAAAGTAAGAATATATTAAATAGCCACAAGGGGGCGACTACACTGACTGAAAAAATGGGTTTGATTGAATGAAAATTTAGGGAAAATCTACTTCTTACTTGATTGACATGATGTCAATTTGGTCATCAACCATCTCACGTGGTGATTCGCGACAAACTCCGAAATTAAGAAAATGCGATGTTGGATCTGTTTTTTTCCACAATCTGATAAGAAAATACATGATTTGCAAGTTTTTTCAACAAAAATCAGATCTTAGAATGCACAGTATGTAAAAAAAAAGTTATCTTGAGGTTTGCTTGGTGAGGCCAACTCGGGAAGTAATAATATATCAAATAGCCACCAGGGGGCAACTCCGCTAGCTGTTTAGCTTATTTGAATAAATATTAGCTTCTACTTCTCAGTAATTTATGTGATGTAAATTTTAACAAATATGAACTTCAATATGGAGATAATGCGATGTTGGCGTTTTTCTGCGATCTAATTGACTTTTTTCCACAATGTTAAAAAAAATAAAATAATAATAATAATCCAATCTGGAACCTGGATATGTGAACTCACGCGAAGCCACTAAAAAGATAATTAACACGTTATGGACACGCCAGACGTAACGTAAATGTTATTTCCATTCGTTAATTTTGTTGATACGATTGATTAAATAAAAGATATTGAGCATTGCCTGGGTTTCAAAAAGTGAAGGCTCGCTAAAGCAATAATGCTATGCTAATGACCGAAAGAGGATTGTGCATCGTAGCGTTGTTCAGGTTTGCGTTAGAATATATAAAATGAATTGAAAATGATGGCAAAATTAGCGTCTAAATTTTGTCATTTCGTGTTCTGCGACAACCATGACACCCACAACTAAGAAAATGCGATATTGGCGTTTTTCTGCGATCTTAGATAATTTGATAGTCTTCAGGTTTGCTTGGTGAAGCCAACTATGAAGTAAAAACAAATATCAAACAGCCACCAGGGGGTTATGTAAATTTCCTCATTCCTCTTCCAGGTGACCTGTTGGAATGGTTTGGTCGGGTTTTTTTTCCCACTATTGCAAAAATAAATAGATGAGTTTTGAATTTGCTTGTGAGAAAAAATATATTTAATGATGGTCATGCAATAATTTTATAGAAAGAAAAAATCCCACAAAAAGAATGGGTGGCCATATTAATGTGACATTCAAGTAAGTTTACACCTATTTAGGTTTAGTTTACACCATGCAACACATCAAACGTTCGCATTTACTGCATGCCATACCCTGGACTCATGCTGGTCTGTGAGTGGTTAATCTGGATTAGGCGAAGAAGTGAGAGTGGTAACTGAACTACAGAGGCAGCCAATGTAAAAGCAACAAAACAATGTTTGTTTTTTAAATGACTGAAGGCGGCCAATCGTCACCTTCCCTGCTGGCGGGAATCAGCCAATCAGAGGGTGCAGCACTGGAAACTTGAAACAGACTGAACAAAATGAAGTGAACAAAGGAGGAGGAGATTAATCTGAGAAACGATGGGAAATGAGATGAGTGTTGAGGCGGTGTCGGAAAAGAGGAAAAGCTGAAAAAAGTACAAGACAAACGTTGGAATAGTGTCGAAAAGAGGCAAAGAAAATGTCTGTGCGTTCTCCTGAAATGTTCCCAAAACTTACACAATTAAACCAGCGAGAGATCAATTCACCTCTGGAGTCAGACAAAAAAAACAAAACAACAACAACAAAAAGAGCCACAAAACACCAACAACAAAAATGCAACAAATCGAATAAAAAAAACAACAACAAAGTGAAAAACATTCAGCGAGTCGAGAATATTCAGTCTTGTGTCGGCACATTTTTTGGCTAAAAATGAATTTCAGTTTGACTTTGCAACTCAAATCCGAAAATTCGAACCATTGATACGGAAACCTGAACTTTTTATGAAATTCTTTAGCACAAAATGATGATAAAAAAATAAGGATAAAGTAGAAGGACGACTCAATTTATGTCTTAAAGGTGATATATGTAAGAAATAGTGCTGGGTGTGTGATGATGCGCGTGACGTCATGTTTACGTGCCGCGACACCGGAGTCCAGGCACCGCTTACCAGTTAGCTCCATTAACTGCATTAGCTCCTTAGCGCCGTTAGCGCGCCTACAGTCAAACTGGAGCGGTCTGTTTATTAAATGAAAAGAGCAGCGCTACAAATAACTAGCGTACCTGTGTACTGCGTATGTGTGCCTCTGTTTTTAAAGTTTAGCGTTACTTTAGAGACTAATTTTAACAATCGGCAGTCCCGTAAACAAGACGTCACACACGTCTTTTTCCGGTCAGTCGTCATGGAAACGCACCATGCATTAACGTTGACGCCGCTAACCACTGCTATCGCGTTAACGCGCCAAGCACTAGTAAGAAATGTACTATATTAAGACAAAATGATTGCGATGTTAAGGGAGAAATTCAAATACCACATGTTTTTTTGTCCGTTGCGCTACCCACATTCGTCTCAACCAGAGGGAAAACAAAATGAGGAAACTTTTCTCCCAAATTGGGTTCTATCGTACACTTTTTCAGTGGATATTTAGCGTACATATAATGTTTTTACGGTCCGTTACTGTCGCCATGTCGCATCAAAATGAAACAGACAGCGTTTTATGTGTTTTGGAAAATATGGCAACCTACGTTAAGACTTGAAATTTGTGACAAAGGTCGTTGTTGTTGAACTTACATATCACCTTCAAGAGTAAAGATCTAGTTTTGTAATAAAAAGAAAAATCAAAAATAAACTTCTAGATACGCTTCTGAAGTTCCGTTAACACTGTTTTGGCATTTCCATTGCACGTCTCTGTGGGATTGAGTTCAAGTGCAGCAGGCAAATATGCAGAGTCACTCAGTGCGTTTACATGCTTGGTCAAAGTCCGGTTGCAGTCGGACTAAGGCAGTAATTAGGTTTAAATAATGTCTGACGACAATTGAGCTAGTCTTAGTCGGACTAACATACCTGGATAATGCGATCCATAGTCCGATTACTCCTGTATGAATATATGCTTAGACGGACTGGAGTCCGGCCGCGTCTTTCTTAGGACAACACGGCAATTTGTACCAAGATTAACATGCACAGCGTTTGCTTTTCTTTGACGTAAAGGTCACTGATTCAATACGCACTAGCATATCGCGTTGTCCCGTCTTAGTCGGACTATGGTCTTGGCTCGATTAAACTGTGCATGTAAACGTACTGAGTGCAACGTCGTAATTCCGACGTCATTTTAGTTTGGTGAAACCAACGCAGTGAAGATGGTATCCGAGGTTAGGATCAGTGGGCGTGTTCCAGGCTCTTCTGAGCCAGACTAGACCAACCGATCGCCGAGTCCAACAATTGGGTGAGATTTCATGAAGTTGAAACGGCAAAGTTTACAAACACCGTCTTCACTATTGACCTTTCATGCGCATTATCAGCAGCACTGGAACAGACCCACGTGATTCGAGACGGTTCAACGCGACAGTCAACAAATATTCTGAGCCAATTATCTGGAACAGACAAGAGCTGCAGAGTTTTATTCATACCTTTAAGTTAGTCGAGGTTTCTTTACGCGCTTTTTACACGCTAAGATCTGGGTTTTTTTTCAGTTTCTCAGGCTGGTTCTCACACACACAAACTAAGTGTGTCAGTACCTCATACTATAACCACCCCTATGTACTAAATACTTTGTGAATACACAATAAAGTCAGAGGGATTATATGATAGAAGGCTTTTTGCCGTATAGCTGTGTGTATAAGCTGTAAGTTAAACAAGTTTAAGTGTCAAAAATATGATCATCTATGAACCAGAGAACAAACTGTAAATGTAAACTGGCCCCGCCCTCCACGTTAATCCCTGTGCCTATATGAGCTGCTGTTGGACCGGCTGGTTCTCCTGGTAGATCTGCCCCAGCACCTCGTGCATCATGCAGAGCAGAGGGCAGCCCAGGCTCAGCAGCTCATACAGGAACACGTAGTCACGAGAGCGGCTCCGGACGTGGGAGCTCGCGGCAGCCAACGAACCACACACACCCTCCAATAGCTGACCAGGCAACACACACACAGCCCGGCTAGCATGCCTCGGCCAGCTCAGGCCTCGCCTAAGCAAGGAAACCAGGGTACCTGGAGCGTGGGTCTGGACGCCGCCTGTCGCCGAGAAGCTCCCACTGTCCAGCGACAAGGGTGTGCCGTGGATTTGGTCACCCTATGGACATAAAGACAAGAAGGACATACATGTATAAATATTTTATATACATTTTTGTGAAGAAAACTTTAACATATAATGGCAGTTTTGCTCACCATTTTCCCTCTGAACCTGCCTGGGCGGAAACTGTTCTGACGCTGGGCGTAATGCACCTTACAGTAGAACTTAGCTGTAAAGAAAACGAATCAGACAAACTATGAGCTAATTCAGGTTAAAACTAGTGCTGGGCACTAGGTTAACGCATGACGTGTTTCCATGACGACTGACTGGAAAAAGACGCGCCTGACGTCATGTTTATGTGCCGCGACACCAGAGTCCAGGCACCTTAGCTCTGTTAGCTGCATTAGCTCCTTTAGTGCTGTTAGCGTGCCTACAGTCAAACAGGAGTGGTCCGTTTGTTAAACGAAAAGAGCAGCGTTACAAATAACCAGCGTACCTGTGTACTGCGTATGTGTGCCTCTGTTTTTAAAGTTTAGCGTTACTTTACAGACTCATTCTAACAATCGGGAGTCACGTAAACATGACGTCACGTGTTTTTTACCGGTCGTCGTTGATGCGTTAACATGCCCAGCACTAGTTAAAACGAAAAACTTCCACAGACTCATCAACACACAAAATTTACAGTTAAACCGATCATTCGAATCACAACAATATCGTTTATCGCAATTATTCACGTTGATAGGAAATATTTATATCTTTCTATGCTTTGTAAGAAGAACGGATAAATCAAACGCACCCTCCTGAGAGTCGAAGGTGTGTCCTCCCAGACGGAGGGTGCAGTTGCAGACGTCACAGCGGAAACACTCGCGGTGGAAGAAGTAGCCCTCAGTGCTCAGTCGCTCCATCACGTAAACCCGTTTGGTGCAAAAGTGGCAGATGTCGCTGCCGCCAAGCCCGGCAGAGAAGTCCTTACGTACCACACACTGACAGAGTGAGACAAAAATAAAACAAAATAAGATGACATGAGACAACGTTATATTTTTCATAAGGGTTGTGCATTTCCGGGAAATGCAGAGTCAGTGGTGAGTTGTTAATCTGTTAAAAAGCAGCTTCACCCGTCGTAAGAAGTGTTGGACAAACATTCATTATTTTCTTTTTAAGACATAACAGACACCATTTTTGTGCTTGGCTCATCTACTCTATCTATGTAGATGGATGGCTAGCTAACTAGCAAACTACCAACCCTTCTGTATTTCAGTCTGCCCATCTCTATGTAGCTAGATAGCTAACTAGCAAACTACCAGCCTTCTCATCTCCCTGTTTATCTGTCTGTCTGCCCATCTACTGTATCTGTGTAGCTAGATAGCTAACTAGCTAACTACCAACCTGTTTGTCTAACCTATCTATCTGTTTGTCTAGCTACCTACTCTATCTATGTAGCTAGATAGCTAACTAACAAGCAAACTACCAGCCTTCTCATCTCCCTGTTTATCTGTCTTTCTGCCTATCTACTGTATCTATGTAGCTAGATAGCTAACTAGCCAACTACCAACCTGTTCTATCCGTTTCTCTGGCTACCTACTGTATTTCTGTCGCTAGATAGCTCACTAATTAGCAAACTACCAGCCTTCTCATCTCCCTGTTTATCGGTTTGTCTGCCTATCTACTGTATCTATGTAGCCAACTGGCTAACTACCAACCTGTTTGTCTACCCATCTATCTGTTTTTCTGGCTTCCTACTCTATCTATGTAGATGGATGGCTAGCTGACTACCAACAGGTTTGTCTACCTATCTATCTGGCTACCTACTGTATCTATGTAGCTAGATGGCTAACTAACTAGCAAACTACCAGCCTTCTCATCTCACTGTTTAACTGTCTGTCTGCCTATCTACTGTATCTATGTAGCTAGCTAACTACCAACCTGTTTGTCTACCTACCTATCTGTTAGTCTGGCTACCTACTCTATCTATGTAGCTAGATAGCTAACTGGCCAATTACCAAACTACCAACTTGTCTCTGTATCAACCTAGCATGTACAAATATCACATTCTCTGAAGATTAAACTGCTTACAAGCTGAGTCATGCTCCCAGTACATGTAGCATCTCTGTCATGCTTCCATTTTCAAAAGGATCCTCGACTGAAACTGAAGCTAAAAACAACAACAACAACGAGAAGAGGGTGAGGTCAGTGTTAGATTTCTACACCGTGCACAGGCATCTTACCGGAGTACTATCGGGCCTGTGGTCAGTCTCATAGAGGATGGCCAGTAACTGAGCTTTAGCACCTATGGTTGACGACACTTTTCCGACTGTACGCTAACATTAACGTCGAACGAACACAGGTGGAAACAGACAAAGAAGGAAAAGGAAATAGAAGATTTAGAAACAAGGGGGAAAGGAGGAAGAAAAAATGTATATTGTAGAATTTGAGGTTGTTGTTTTTTTAAACTAGTACCTCTTTAACATATCTAGGAGCTCCAGTGGGACAACTCTCTGAACGAACCAGTGACTTCGGAGTCATTCTTCTGGTGTTTTCAAGAACGCAGATCCCGTTAGACTGAGTATAAACACCACAATAAACATGGTTTGTTATGATGCACAATTCATCTACAGCCTGTGGTGAGTACACCGACACACAAGTCCGACAAATTCTCATCAAAACGCTCTTAATTCAAATATCTTAGTGTCGGAAATAGGTTTAATAGTTTAATAGTTAGTATGATGTATTTTTAATGAGACTTAAATTTTTCTTAATGTAACATTTTTTAAATTAGCCAGTATACCCTGGATATGTGAACTCCAGCAAAGCCCCTAAAAGGATAATTAACATGTTATGGACAAGCCAGAGAAAAAAAACGTTAACCCCCTATAAAGTTACCCATCTTTTAATTCTGTTTGTTTAAATCGATAATTTAGTAGATACGGTTGATTAAAGGTGCCATATGTAAGAATGTGGCCAAAAACGGTTACTAAATTCAAATTCAAAATACTGAGGTCTTTTAAGTTTCGTTTTCTGACGTAATTGGCAACCCGTGGTTGCTCGGCAGCTGAGACTCTACTGACTGCAATGATTGGTAGACGGCGATAGGTGGCGCCACATGCCAAAGCGTGATTTCAAAACATAAACATGATTCGCAGTCTGCAAAATATTTTTTTTAATGCAAATATTTTGTCTGTACTGTTGTTGTTGGTGAGTTCAGTTTGTTATATGAACATTATTCCTGAGTCTCTGTGACATATAAGGAGGATTTTATGGCCAGTTGCTTTAGATTTGTTACATAATGCACCTTAAAGTTAAGCATCTTTTACTTCCGTTTGTTTAATTCGATAATTTAATTTATACGATTGATTAAATAAATGATATTGAGCATTTCCCCAGTTTCAAATAGTGAAGGATCGTTAAAAACAATAATGCTAGCGGATATGCTAAAGACCAAAAGAGGACTGTGCGTTGTAGCGTTGTGCAGAAAATGCAGAGCATCCAGGTAAAAATAAAACAAACGGTAATTTCATTAATTAATTTCGTAGTGCGTCAAACACAGTCCCACAAGTTAAAAACCCATTTAAACAGGTTTTTTGACCAGTGTGAACAAGGGAAAATCACTATTTTATGATGTAAAACTGGGGTAATTCATCAGACAACACATGTAAAGTAAAACTCATTTAAAGTTTATGCTGTTTGAGTGTTTTGTGGTCATCCAAAATTCCACATCAACTATTTTAAATCTGACATTTAACGCCGTTTTCAGATGGTCATTTTCATTTTGTGGCCATATCAGATCAGAAAATTGTGAATGGTGCATTTACAAGAATACTTTTTAATCCAGTCAGGCTTTTTTTTTTTATATTTTGTAAATTTGAAGCTACCGAGATCTTCAGATCGGCTAAAGAAACCGTTACCTTCATGTGATCGTCTTCCCTTAATTTCCCGTCATTATCATCGAACGTCTTCGGGGCGGTTTTGTGGACCTTTTCCCGCTCTGCTTTTCTGCGATCAGCTCCAAGAGAGCCGTCGCGTTTGGTCTCGCGCCGTAACGATGAGCTACCGTGTCCGTTTTCACTGACGGTGCCGAGAACGGGAGGTGCTTTCACCTCGCTCTCTTTAGAAAGAGGAGCGGATGTTGT
Source organism: Microchirus variegatus (assembly GCF_963457635.1). Lineage (NCBI taxonomy): Eukaryota > Metazoa > Chordata > Actinopteri > Pleuronectiformes > Soleidae > Microchirus > Microchirus variegatus. The sequence goes on from NC_139809.1 coordinate 17,140,832, forward strand.
GTTGTGGGATGTGGAGGAGGCGCAAATACTAAGAGAGTCAGTGTAAGTTGATTGAGTGGGGGATTCTTTCTGGATCTTGTCCCTATGTCCTGAAGGGTATGAGGGAGTGGACAGAGAGGTGAAGCCTGCAGTGGCTGTGGGGTCAGGGACTGGGTGGACTTCAGGGAAGATGGAGGAGCTCTCAAGAGGAGGAGGTGATGGAGAAAGAAGGCAGAAGGTAGATACTTCCACCTACAAAGAGCAGAGGAATGGTGAAAGCCAAAAATTACTTGTTAATCTGCACAAACATCAGCCCACACTTAGGTAAAGCAGCCAAAACGGGTGCAATACACAACCTGAGAATGAGAAGAAGAAGAAGAAAGAGTTGAAGGTTTGATGGACCCAGGAAACATGGAGGAGAGGAGGTCGGCTCTCTCCTTTATGCTCTTCCTGGAAAAATCTCTAGCAGAAGGTTTCTGGGTTTGACTCTGTAGGAGGTCAGAGGTCAATGATGAGACTCAGGTCAGAAGAACAAAATGTTGTCGAGATGTTCAGAGAGAGAGAGAGGGAGAGAATTTCACCTGCTGTAACAAACGGTCAACGGGGAGATCGTCGATCGACAGAGCAGACGTAGAAAAGTGACCGTTCGAGAGGTCGAGAGAGGTGCATTCTGGGTAATAACGGTAGGAAAGGTTAGGGCTGGGCGAGCGCGGAGGGCTAGTGCAGGAGGGGGAAGGAGAACGCCTGTAGGAGGTCGCTGGGGAAAGAGAGGGTTTAGGAGAAGTGAAGGTCAAGGAGGTTTGTTGATTCTCCAGGAGGCGAAGGTAGACGGACGGCTGGAGGAAGAGACCAAGAGGAGACGAGAGGGAGAATTTAACGTTTGTTTTAAAGCTGCAGTGCATGACGTTAAAACATAAAAATATAAACACTGTGACATTCAAACACGGAAAAAGAACTTTCCCCATATACGATCTCATCAGAAGAAGAAGACGACAAACAACTAGCAACAGCAAACGCTAATAGTTTAAAAAACAACAACCAAAAATGAGTGTTGTGTCCCCGCCCACCCGTTCTGCTGCTGTATACACACAAACGCTCCCTCAGTGCGGTCTGATAGCATAGCCTGACAAAGCCAGTTTTCATGCAATGGGCGCAGAAAATAAATGATTTTACACCGTTTCTGTTCATGAAGTCCAAACAGTGGCAGAATAACAACAATAAAAACAAGGAAATCGTAAAAAAAATGACGCACGGCAGCTTTAAATAAAGTGATGGGATCATACCTGCCACTTGGGGCGGGCAGGAGTCAAAGGAGGAGGAAGAGGAGAAGACTTGGGTTTCGCAAAACGAGGGTTGTCCGTCTCCTCCTCGTCTTCCTCGTCTTCCTCATCCTCCTCCTCCTCCTCCTCATCTGAGAGAGGAAGTGGCGAGGTAGAAGGAGACAAAGGAGGAGGAGAGGATGGATCGCGAGGGTCCTTGTCAGACGGAGAGGAGGAAGTAAAGAGGTAAAAGAAGGAAAGGAAATATACAGTATGAAAACGTAAAAAGAAAGGTAAAAGTTTAAGGCAAAGCATCAGAAAAATTCAGAAAACCTCACCTTGCTGTGCGTGTTCGCCGTCAACGAGTTCTCCTCGAATTTGGCGAGCAGCTGCGTTGTCATGGAGCGGACCTTGTTCTCCCGCAGCTCCCCGTCCTCGCCAGCAGGGAGCGCACTGTGACAGGACAACTGACGCCACAACAGGAACACACATGGAGTTATGTACAGGGAGTGAGAGAGAGAGGAAGAGATAAAACGGCGATTAATTAAACTTAAGCGTCCAAAAAAGATTAAAACAAACACATTTTCCATGTCGCTCACTCCTCTGCACCAAACTCCACAGAGAAAATCAGCGATTTTAACACCACAGTACACAGTTGTTGATCCTCTGCTGCCTAAATCACGAAGTTCAAATGTACTATTTTGTGACTTCTGGGTTTGAAATCTGTGATTTGGAGTTACTTTAGTGACACATAGTGACCACACGTGGCAGCAGTGGACCAGCAGCTCCTGTGTCCCCCATGAGCTAAAAACGCTGATTTTCTCGATGGGATTTGGTGGAGGTTTTCCTCACTCATACAAGGCAAACGTAACAATGCAGATTATTTATTGGCACTGATATAATATAATTATTGTGTTCACTGGCTTTAGGATTTAAGCTCCTAATACATGCAAAGCAGAACAATTTTCCTATTTCTTTTATGAATTTAAATCATGAATCATGAATCATGATTTCCTACAGGAAGAAGGAGTACTGTACGTTTTACCTCTGTGAGGTAGTGGTTGCCTTTTCGCCGTCTCTTGTTAGAGTCGTCGTCCGCCACTTTGTCTTCCTGCGACAGAGAATGTTTTCACGTCACCACAACCTTCCTTGACGCTTGATTTTAAAAATCACTCAAGCTACTGTGAGATACTGTGACTATGGCGCGTAAACGATCCAACACTGTTCAAACGAGCAGATGTGATCGAGGCATCTCCGTTATCACCGTTCAGATAAACATGTATTTTACAAACAGTGCATTGATTTTGTTTTTCTTTAAATGTTGGTTTAACTTAATTTAATCAAGATTTCAAAGAGTCCACGGTAAATGAGTGCAGTGGTGAATGTTGCATTCAGGTAACATCGAATTTAAACCACTAGTTAAATAACCTTGATATTTGTAAGTTTACAAAAACCTAGTCAAAGTAAAAAATCTTAAACTCAACAATTGGATATATAAGAAAAACAATGTTTATTTACTTACCTTATATAAGGCTTATTAAGTAATTTATATATTAAGTAATATTCACTTAAACTGTAATTAATGTAACATTTTACAGTGTAATTATGCAAATGCCTGACATACATTTCAAACGGAAGAAACCAACAGTAACAGCTAGCTAACCATACCACAGTACAGTACAGTTAGTTAGCTGTAGTATAGTTAGCTAGCTGTTGTACAGTTAGCTGTGGTACAGTTAGTTAGCTGTAGTATATTTAGCTAGCTGTTATATAGTTAGTTAGCTGTGGTACAGTTAGTTAGCTGTAGTATAGTTAGCTAGCTGTTATATAGTTAGTTAGCTGTGGTACAGTTAGTTAGCTGTGGTATAGTTTGCTGTGGTACAGTTAGTTAGCTGTGGTATGGTTTGTTAGCTGTGGTATAGTTAGCTAGTTGTTGTATAGTTAGTTTGCTGTGGTACGGTTTGTTAGCTGTGGTACAGTTATTTAGCTGTGGTATAGTTAGCTAGCTGTAGTATAGTTAGCTAGCTGTTGTATAGTTTGCTGTGGTACTGTTAGTTAGCTGTGGTATAGTTAGCTAGCTGTAGTATAGTTAGCTAGCTGTTGTATAGTTAGCTGTGGTACAGTTAATTAGCTGTAGTATAGTTAGCTCGCTGTTGTATGGTTGGTTATTTAGCTGTAGTATAGTTAGTTAGCTGCGGTACAGTTAGCTGCGGTACAGTTGGCTTCTTCCAAAGGTTAAGTTCTAATTGTTATACAATTGGAGACCCACAGACTTTTATGAAATAATCATAAATAATTTAAGGTTTTTGGTGGGCTGTAGAGGGTTTTCATAAATTACAATGGGCCACAAGACTATTTTTAAGTGTGGGAATGACTATGCAAATGATATGTATGGCACTCGAGAAAGGGCAAAAATTGGACACAGTCAAAAAGAAACCAAAAACAATATAACGTAGAAAATGAAAAATGACTTTACCCGCGGAATCCTCTTCCTGGGCGCAGGCTGGTTCAGCGATTTATGGTTAGGTTTAGATGAATATTCTTCAGTGTTTTCATCTGGTTCTCTTGTACCTAAAACAAATCATATGCATTATGTTTACAAAATGGTTTCACATCTTCATATTTTAGAAAACTATACCTACATAAAGATAAAGGACTCCTCAAAATCTAAGCCTCTCAAAGCAGCGAGTTAGATTTAACACATTTACAATAATAAAAGAGATTGTCAATGTTTTTTTTTTTATGACATACTGACACAATGAAAAGCAGCCAGAAATACACATTTCTAGGCAAACAGCCTTTTCTGACTAGAAACAGAAGTCTTTCATTCTCTCACACCAAATCCCATGGAGAAAATCAGCGATTTTAGCCCCCAGGGACACAGGAGCTGCTGAAGTTCTGCTGCATTGTTTGGTGAGTTTGAATCCCAAAGGAAGTTCCAAATGAGGGATTTAAACCCTGAATATACAAAATTACACATTTCAACTCATTGATGGAGGCAGCAGTGCATCAACAACTCTTGTGTGCTGCGACGTAAAATCGCTGATTTTCTCTATGGACTTTGGTGTGGGGAATAAACGGACGACGGAACGAAACAAATTTTGGTTTCTCAGCAGAAACGGCTGTGTAATAGATGAGAAAAAGTGACGGACATAATCTTGCCAACTAAAATCTTATAGTAGACTTAAACAGACATCGACTTTATGTTTTCACGCATCTGTATCAAAGACTAGCGTGCTCGGCTATGCACACATGGTAATCTCATCACTCACTATGTGTCAGTTCCTCGTACAATCACACTGAACTATCCCTTTAAGCTTCTGAAACATCTACAGGTAAATTCCCGTCAAATGCGTTCTGCTCATGTTGACTGAAGTAAATCATTTCTCAGGCTTTAATCGGTGTGGATTTCTCTGTGGTGACAGCCGTGTGGGTGACACGGACATCTGCGCTACATTAGCTTCACAGGACTCGAAGTGAAACGTGGGCCGGCAGCGGATCGGGATCGGGATCTGGATCTGGTGGTGTGACCGGAGCAGAGTTATGCTTCGGCGCTTCCACGGACATAGCACACATACCAGTCACATCTCTGGCTGTGGCCAAACCTGACCACGGTTACGTAACGTGCCACACACACACGAGGATAAAACCACACCAAACCTCAGCTCGGTTCACACCAGCAGCGAAAGCTCAAGCTTTCCTGGAATGTCTTGTGCCTTTAACGGTGTTAATATGTTAATTTTGACTTACTTTAAAGCCATTTCATGTTTGCCCTGAAGAGTTACCGTCTTCTTTTCAAAGTCTTTTTGGGTTAAGTGTACTATTACACATTTCTTTGTTGCTCGGGATGAAACTTGGCATGTGACGGCGAACTGCAGAGCTGTTGTGCATGACTGGATTCACTTTACATCTGCCACAGTCGGTGACTGTGTATATTAATCATTTCTTTCTGTCAAAGTGTGGTTGGGAGGTCGGAGAGAGTTTACACTGTTGTTTCAGGCTGTAATTTCAGGACCATTTGGACTTTTTTTTAAAAGAATTCTTTGGTTGCCTACAAGTACCACAGAATACCGCAAGGATTACAATACCTCAACTTATTATTTTCCATAAAGTTTTCCCCTCATGTCCTTGTCAGATTAATATTTCACATTGAAAAGATATTGTTGGGAAGATCAGGGACTAACCCTGTGTTGCAGATATTACATCACAGACCAGCTGGTGGCTGGTTGTAGCATGTTGAGCGCAATTCCATGTCTTTCCTACCTACCTAACCCATCAGGATCTCGTTGTTGTCTTCTTCTAATTACTAGCAGTCTACCCGATCCATAATAGAAAGCAGATTTTTCAACATACGTGAGAAACGAAGCTACGTCCTTATGAAACCCTCACCCTCACCCTGACCCCAACCATAACCTAACTTCACAGAAGCAGGATGGACACCAACCGTTGTTGACTGGTGAATTCCTGAAAGCCTCGTAGAACCTGGACAGGTAGAGGACCATCAGCAGCTTGTCTGGTTCCGCCTCTGCAGCCATCTCCTTTCCTGTGGTCACAGGCTGGATGCCCAACTCTCGCTCGGCCACGTCAAACGCCAGCTGGTTGTTCACGGCCACGTCCTCCTCGTTAAGAGACTCATAATCACTGATAAAGAGAGCGCGAGATAAGTCTGTGGCAACCGGAACTCCCATTTGTAGCCTTGAGATCTGCAACATGGCTGGTGCTGTCAATCATGTTGGTAATTTATCATCTATTTTCTTCAAAATTGGAAAATAACTGACAAAATTTACATCATGTTCTGTTGAAGAAGAGCTGAAACTGGTGATTGAGACCATCCAGAGCCTTCAAGACAAACCCAAGGCCTACCGAAAATACTATGCATGCGCTCCATTCAGTTCACCTTGTGTTGTCCAAACGGATTATGAACACAAAGAGAAGAACAATGTACCACTTGGCAAAGTTCTTACTTTTATGATCATGCTAACAGAAGCTAACATAACACACATGTTGTGCAGGAACATAGTTTGACCTGGAACAAAAAAACAAACACCCAAGGGTCCTGAAAGACCCACCGTCTTTCCCACATGTTGCTTCTGTGTGAAGGAGTTCTTACATGAGTTCAGGCTTCTGGCGATGAATGAGAGCGCAGAGAGCTAGGCCACTCCGCCACGAAGACGTGAGGTTGGTGATGTCGACGCCTCTGTAGCCTTGGGTCTGTTTCTGACACCAGGTCAACAGGCGGTTGGGACGCACCTCGGACTCTGCAGAACAAATACAGAATCTTGAAACAGCATTGAGTAAGAAAGATTTGAGCTATCACGAAGTTAAAACTTGACACCAGACGGTGATGTTAAAGACTGCGCTGATGAATCCCCCTGTGTTTATAACCACAGACTGTTCACACACATCTACTAATGAACATTCTATAGATGCATCACATATCTGTCAATGCTGCTGCAAAGTCCCCACATGGGACTCTATTCTACTTTAAACATCTACACCGTGTTGTAGGAGTAACCCGATCATCCCTTGAGTCACCAATGGGATTAGACGCATCAACCGCCGCCACATTAACACTTGAGGAAAGTCTTACTTTACGGGTTACATCACTGAATGTGTTGCTCTTTACAAAATCGTATGATTTGTCCTCTCTTGTGAGGAAACCCTGTGGGAGTTTCCACGGCCATACAGTACAGGCCCGACACGCCTCGTCGTACAGACAATGAAGCCGGAAAACGTTACACCCACATGAGGATCAAACATGATGCCACTGACAGACGTGTGCTGGCCTGATCTGATCGGCAACAGCAGGGTTAAAGGACCAACAGCATGTGGCTGGTAAATGACTCTTCACTGGGTGGAGTAGTAGAAGTAGAAGTAATATAAACCAAGATGTTCTGGGGTCTTTGCTCCTCCATGACAGTAAACTGAGTATCTTTGTTTTGTAGCCAAAAGATTCACAACATTCTTTGGATGGATGGATGATTGAGTGGGTGGATGGATGGGCATTGAGTGGGTGGATGGATGGATGGATGAATGATCAACTGTATGAATGGATGGACATTGCGTGGGTGGGTGGATGGATGATTGAGTGGGTGGATGATCAGATGGGCAAGTGGGTGGATGATCAGATGGGAAAGTGGATGGACGACCGAGTGGGTGAATGGATGGATGATTGAGTGGATGGATGGATGGATGATCAACTGTATGAATGGACGATTAAATGGGTGGATGGATGATCGAGTGGGTGGATGATTAGATGGACGAGTGGATGGAGGAGAGAGTGGGTGAATGGATGGACGATTGAGTGGGTGGATGGATGGATGGATGGATGGATGGATGGATGGATGATTGAGTAGGTGGATGGATGGATGATTGAGTGGGTGGATGGATGGATGATCAACTGAATGGATGGACGATTAAATGGGTGGATGGATGGATGATCGAGTGGGTGGATGATCAGATGGGCGAGTGGATGGACCATTAAGTGGGTGGATGGATGGATGATCGAGTGGGTGGATGATCAGATGAGTGAGTGGATGGATGGATGATTGAGTGGGTGGAAAGATGTTCAGAAGGGTGGATGGATGGACGATAGAGTGGGTGAATGATGGACGACTGAGTGGATGAATAGATGGACGATTAAGTGGGTTGGTGCATGGATGGACAATGGATGGATAGATGGACAGACGGATGAACGAGTGAGTCGATGGACTGATGTGTTGAGAGACATTTGAGGACAAATGCACAGATCTACATTTGAAGAGTGTTAGCCATTGTCTCACCTTTCCTGGACAGGTTGACTGATCGATGCATGGGCCCTCCTCTTTCCAGCTTAAATGAATCCTGCTGGCCGTCGAAAAACAGGTGACGAACCTGTGGCAGAGAAAAAACAAGCTCTTTAGAGGGATTTCATCTGACTGCGTCAGTAAATACACATTCCGTAAGTGAGTGTTGGGACTGACCTGGTGTGGGCGAACACAGCTGGAGTTGAGGTTGGGGTAGCGGGTGGCAGGGTCGATGGTGTACTGGTCAAAGTTTTTGCTGATGTTCTCTGTGGTGGTCTGAGGCAGCAGTCGGTAAATGCTCTCCCTGAGGGAACAACAGATACAGATACACTGAAGCAAATATCACACTTATGATGGAGACAATGGAGCATCAACGTTTACGAAGAGTAAATGGTTCCAAAGGAACAAACAGGTCTTTGACCAGCGCACCTCTCAGCCAGTATCTCCATAGGGCTTCTTCCTTGTGCCCAGCCTCGCACCATCCATGCCGTGTCAAAGGCTGCCAGGAAACCCCGAGCACAACCCGTACCCATCGGCCAGAAGGGCTGTGAGCGGAGAAAAGAAGGTAATCAGAATACAAGCTAAGCCTCTGTCATGGTGGACGTACACAACCCCAACAACACCCACCAGTGTGTCATTACCTCGAGTAGACTGTCCCCCACCAGAGCGACGACAAGCTGGTGTCCATGTTTCTCGCGGACCAACGCCGCGTTCTCTGACGCGTACATGCAGGTGAAGTCAAACATGGCCACGTCTGGATGTCCGTAGTGGTTGATGGCAAAGTCCAGTGACGGCAGCTGGTAGTTTGTGCCAAAGTCAGCGGCTTCACGGGCGTAAGAGAGCAGCGCCTCCTGGTTGACGTTGTCGTAACTGAGCAGTCGCTCGGTTTCTATGTAGTCCTGTGTTGAGACAAGAGGAGGACAGTTTAGGAACACTCACACATGAATCAATCAACACTGGTTGAGATGGATAAATCCATCAAATAAATCAACTAACCAACCTATCAAATAACCAATTTATTAACCATTTATTAACCCCTCGACCACCCAAAAAAATACAACAAAAAAACAACTAACCAGTCAAATCAACCAACACCCCCAATATCAACCAACTAACCAATCAAATCTAACAACCAACCAACCAACTCACTCAGTATGTCACCTGCCACACCAGAGACAATAAAATACTGGACCTTTTCTATGCCAACACCAAGGAGGCATATAAATCAACCCCTCTCCCCCCCCTCGGAAGATCTGATCACAACCTGGTTCATCTCCTTCCTGTGTACAAACCTCTTGTACACAGGCAGCCAGCTGTGACCCGCACAGTGAAAGTATGGTCTGAGGAGACCGATGAGGCTCTGATGGACTGTTTTGAGTCTACTGTGTGGGACGAACTTTGTGAGGGACATGGGGAGGACATCGACAGTCTCACAAACACAATTACGGACTACATAAACTTCTGTGTTGAGAGCACTGTACCCACCAGGACAGTACGATGTTTCTCTAACAACAAACCCTGGATTAACCCTGACATAAAGGCTCTCCTTAAGGAGAAAAAGAGAGTTTTTAGGTCAGGAAACAAGGAGGAGCTGAAGACTGTTCAGAGGGAGCTGAGGAGAAAGATCAGGGAGGGAAAGGACAGCTACAGGAAGAAGATGGAGGAGCAGCTGCAGCAGAGAGATGTCAGCGGAGTCTGGAGAGGCCTGAAAACCATCTCAGGCCAAAACAAGCTGGACTCCCAGACTGTAGGGGACCAGAGGTAGGCTAACGACTTGAATTTATTCTTCAATAGGTTTGATCAGGCCCCCACCTCTCCCCCGACAGCCCTGCTGGAACCTCTTTCATCTGGATCACCAGTAAACTGCCCGACCTCCACCCCCCTCCCTTCATCTCCAAGCTCGTTCAACAACACACAACCCCCCTGCTCCAATCTGTCCTTCACACCTAACCAGGTGAGAAAAGAGCTCAAAAAGATCAAGGCGAAGAAGGCTGCAGGTCCTGATGGCATCAGCTCCAGGCTCCTCAAATCCTGTGCAGTTCAGCTGTGTGGGATAATGGGGACCATCTTCAACATGAGCCTGAAACTGGGGAGAGTACCACACTTATGGAAGACGTCCTGTGTGGTACCAGTGCCAAAAACACCACACCCCAAAGACTTTAACAGTTACAGGCCGGTGGCACTAACATCCCACCTGATGAAGATCCTGGAGCGTCTGGTGCTGTCTCATCTGCGCCCTGTGGTGAGACCAGCGATGGACCCACTGCAGTTCGCCTACCAGCCCAGCATCGGGGTGGATGACGCTGTCATCTACCTGCAGGACAGAGCTCTTTCTCACCTGGAGAAGTCGGGGAGCACTGTGAGGATCATGTTTTTTGATTTCTCCAGTGCTTTCAACACCATCCAGCCAGCATTTCTGAAGGACAAGCTGGAGCATGCAGGAGTTGATCCTCACCTCACATCCTGGATTGTGGATTATTTGACTGATCGACCCCAGTATGTGAGGACTCGGGATTGTGTGTCGGACATGGCTGTCTGCAGTACAGGGGCCCCACAGGGAACAGTTCTGGCTCCGTTCCTCTTCACCCTGTACACTGCAGACTTCTCCTACAGCTCCCCCTCCTGTCACCTGCAGAAGTTCTCTGACGACTCTGCCATTGTCGGCCTCATCACAGACGATGACGACAGAGAGTACAGAGAACTTGTTCAGGATTTTGTGGACTGGTCCCTGCGGAACCGCCTCCAGCTCAACGCGGGGAAAACTAAGGAGCTGGTGGTGGATTTCCGCAGAAGACGACACTCTCCTCCATCGCCGGTGTGCATCCAGGAAAAGGACATAGAGATGGTGACATCTTACAAATACTTGGGTGTTCACCTTAACAATAAACTGGACTGGTCTGATCATGCTGCTGCGCTCTACAGGAAGGGTCAGAGCAGACTCTACCTGTTGAGGAAACTAAGGTCTTTTGGAGTTCAGGGAGAACTCCTGAAGACCTTCTACGACTCAGTAGTGGCATCAGCCATTTTTTACGCAGTGGTCTGCTGGGGCAGTGGCATCACAGCCGCAGACAGGAAGAGGCTGGACAGGCTGATTAAGAAAGCCAGCTCTGTCCTTGGATGTCCCCTGGAACCAGTGGAGGTGGTGGGAGAGAGGAGAATGGCTACCAAGCTATCATCTCTGATGGACAACCTCTCCCACCCCCTGCAGAACACCATCGCAGCACTGGGCAGCTCCTTCAGTCACAGACTAAAACATCCAAAATGTCTGAAGGAGCGTTATCGCAGGTCGTTCCTCCCTGCAGCTGTTAGACTGTACAACAAGTACTGCTCTAAGTAGACCCCACACACACACACACACACACACACACACACACACACACACACACACACACACACACACACACACACACACACACACACACACACACACACACACACACACACACACACACACACACACACACACACACACACACACACACACACACACACACACACACACACACACTCCTCTCTCCATGTGCAATATACTGTTAATTCTCATTGGTGTAATATACTGTATATATTTTTTCATAATGTAAACTTTTTTTGAAGTGCAATATATTGTCATTTTTCATACTGTCAAATTTTTTATACTGTAGTTTTCTCATCAGTGCAATATCCTTATCCTTATTTAATATCCTTATTTAATAGCTCAGCCTTGTTTCCGTACACTATAAATACCATGTGCATACTGTGTATATTCTGCAGACCGGTTGTAATGTACATTCTATTTTTAAACCTATTTTTATAGTCAGTGTTAATATCTTTATATATTGTACTTTATAGATTCTATTTCTTTTTGGTAATGCATGTTTATTATTTATTATCCTTATCCTTACTGTCTTGCTGCTGTAACACTGTAAATTTCCCCACTGCGGGACGAATAAAGGACTTCTTATCTTATCTTATCTTACTAACCAGTAAAACCAATAGACTGATCCATTAACCAGTCAAATCAATCAACCGACCGCCCAAAAATCAACTAACCCAACCAACCAATATCAAATGAACCAACCAACAAATTAATTAGCCAGTCAACCAAACAATCAAATCAACCAACCAACACCCCCAAAATCAACCAACCAACCTATTAGACAGTAAACCAACCAACCAATTAATTAGCCAGTCAAATCAACCAAAAGCCCCAAAATCAACCAACAAACCTATCAAATCTAACAACTAACCAACTTACTAACCAGTAAAACCAATCAACCAATTCATTAACCAGTCAAATCAATCAACCAACCCCCCACAAATCAATTAACCCAACAAACCAACCAATATCAAATTAACCAACCAACCAAACAACTTATTAGCCAGTTTACCAACCAGTGAAATAATCAACAACCCCACGAACCAACTAATCAACCAAATCACCCAACCCACCAACCAACCAATTTATTAACCAGTAAATCAACCAACCTATCATATCAACCAATCAATCAATCAAAAAAAACAATTACATTTTATATGTACAGCACTTTTCATACACAAACTGTTACACAAATTTCGAGCTAAACCATGCGGCGAATGGAACAGACCTGCGTTTATATTGAAATATTACGCACTGCAGCTTTACTTGTTTTTGAAAATCACCAGAGTTCAGTTTGCTGGCGTCACGTCGTGGCTCTGGTATGAACTCAGTCTAAACATAACACAGGAGTCTCTCACCAAATAACTATGTCATGTTGTTTTGACTCCACTGAAGCAGAGTGAGATAAACTATGGAAAAAAAACACAGCAGCAGCATGATGGTGAATAGAAGATGATTTCACTGTGACAACAACAACAATATAAAGCTACATCAGTCACTTTGTCGAGTCAGTGAGAGACAGTGTCCAAGTGTCCATGCTGGAACACAGTGTGTGAGTGTGTGTTTATTTTCACTGGGTGACTGAACCCAGTCTAATACCATAATAACAATAATAATAATCACCTCATTTATAAAACGTCACACTCATAAAGTGTATTTATATCTTTGTGGGGACTTTAAAGGGCTTTTTTCAGGGTTAAGACCTTAGGGTTAGGGTTATGGTTAGTCACTTAGTGAGGGTTAGGCCAGTAGTAGTTATAGTTAAGGGTTAAGTAAGTCTCCAGGTAAGTCTCCAGGAAAGTCTAAGGGCCAATTCCAATTCCTATCTCAAAACCAAGTGTTGAGGTTTATTTTGTCACTTAGAAATGGGACACCCCTTAAATGCAGATACGTCCTCAGACTGTGGGGGGCAGAATAACGGAAAAGCTGCGTCCAACTCCAAAAAAGAAGAAGAAGAACACATTTACGTCAGGATTATTTATTACGATCCGTTTGTCAGTCAAGTTATTAGGTTGTCAGTTAGTTATAAGATGATACTCATACAAATACCACAACCACGGACATATTCAGCTGACAGTTACCACACACCACGACTTATTGAAAAGTAAACCATAGCAAACGATCGAGTGTGTGCGCCAGCTATTGACAAAAGATCGTAAAATAAAAATAAATGTAACGCAACAATGACGTCAGTAATCCATAATATGGGCCTAAACTAAGATAATAATATATATATATATACATATATACATATATATATATATATATATACATATATACATATATACATATATATATATATATATACATATATATATACATATATACATATATACATATATATATATACATATATATACATATATACATATATATATATATATATATACATATATACATATATACATATACATATATACATATATACATATATATATATATATATACATATATATATACATATATACATATATACATATATATATATACATATATATATATATATATATATATATATATACATATATATATATATATATATACATATATACATATATATATATACATATATACATATATATATATACATATATATATATACATATACATATATATATATATATATATATATATATATACATACATATATATATATATATATATATATATACATACATATATACATATATATATATATATATACATATATATACATATATATATACATACATATATACATATATATATATATATATACATATATATACATATATATATATATATATATACATACATATATACATATATATATATATATATACATATATATACATATATATATACATATACATATATATACATATATATATACATATATATATATATATATATACATATATACATATATATATACATATATATATACATATATACATATATATATACATATATACATATATATATACATATATACATATATATATACATATATACATATATATATACATATATACATATATATATATATATATATATATATATATATATATATATAAAAGATAATAAATAAGATAATATCTCTCTTAAAGAAGATAATTTGTAGCGTACTCGTTTCGCTGCTTTCTGCGCCATCTTTGTTATGTCAAAACATTCTGGGTAGCCCTTGCTCCCAAGGGTGGTCTCGGAAAATCTCAATATTGAGGGCGATACAGCCCTTAAACTTTCCCCTCAACTTAATTTTTCTGAGAATCAGGACAGCACTTGCACTAGAGGGAGCTCACATTTTTGAGAGTGAGGGTTAAGATTGAGGGTTAAGCAAGGAATTGGAATTCACCCAAAGTAATGTCCTCTCTGATGTCATGGAAACCAGACTGTGTGTGTGTGTGTGTCAGGGAGGAGACATGGAACAGAGGTGAGAGAGCACAAGCATCTAATTAAAGCGCTGATTCATTATCATCCAGCGTAAAGTCCCATCACTCACTGACCTGGTGGACATGGACACACAGTGTTGTCTGTCTCGTACACACAGTGTTGTTTGAATTCCAACTGCAGGAAATGTAACTCACGTTAATGATGACGCCTTTGTCCAGCAGACTCTGCTTCTTTGCCGTCATCACAAAGTAGTGAGTGTTGTCTCGGTAGTAAACTATGTTCTCCAAGTCGATCCCTGAAAGTATGATTAGCACATTTGAATAACGCGTGAATAGACAGAGAAGTCATAAACCGTTGTCGTCTTCTCACCGGTCTCCTCCTTGAGTTCCAGAAAGAACTTCTGATTGAAGATGAAGGCCACACCACTGATTTCTTCCACTCTGGCCTCTGCTGTAGTGTTTCTGTTGATAAAGTTGGCCGTGATGGCGATGGCCAACTTCCCTCTGAACTCTTTACGACTGAAACCTGACAAGAAGTGAAAAAAAACAACCCATTAACCTAAGGAAACTGTGGCAAATCAGGAGATCAGATTAGGATTGGAAATTAGCATCACGGCAGCTAACCCTCTTCAATAGATTGGTAATTCTGGCAAAAGTCAATCATGCAACATAACTTGGAAAATAATTTTGAAGCACTTGCGGAATTACAACCTTTACACCAGTGATTCCCAAAGACTGGGGCGGAACCCACAGAGTGGTCACAAGAGACTTCTTTTTGGTCCCTGAAGGTATTGAAGGTACTTGAGCATAAAGATTTGAGACTTGAAGGACAAGACTTGAAGATCAAGACTGGAGACTTGAAGATCAAGACTGGAGACTTGAAGATCAAGACTGGAGACTTGAAGATCAAGACTGGAGACTTGAAAGACAAGACGAAGATCAAGACTGGAGACTTGAAGGACAAGACTAGAGAATAGAAGATCAAGACTTAAAGGACAAGACTTGAGACTAGGAGTTCAAGACTGGAGATTTGAGGACAAGACTAGAGAATTGAAGGACAAGACTTGAAAATCAAGACTGGAGACTTGAAGGAAAAGACTGGAGACTAGGAGTTCAAGGCTAGAGACTTGATGGTCAAGACATGAGACTTGATGGACAAGACTTGAGACTTGATGGACAAGACTTGAGACTTGAAAGACAAGACTTGAGACTTGAAGGACAAGACTGGAGACTAGGAGTTCAAGGCTAGAGACTTGATGGTCAAGACATGAGACTTGATGGACAAGACTTGAGACTTGAAAGACAAGACTTGAGACTTGAAGGACAAGACTTGAAGATCAAGACTAGAGACTTGAAGGACAAGACTTGAGACGGCAACTTCCTGTCAAACAATGCGCTTGAGTTTAGACAATTTGAATAACGAATAAATAATACTACCAAATCTTGGAATAGCATTTTTACTACAAATCCCATCGTTAATATCTACTCCCTAAAAATCCTGAACTATCCCTTTAAATCTGGTCAAATAGCTAAAAAAAATAAAAAAAATAAAAATACCAGCACACTCTCAGACACTTTGCAAATCCAAACCATTCAAGCTTCCAGTTGAAACGCTTCACCCAGTGACACCTCACCTCTTTTCCAGTAAAAATAAACTTTGAGTGCAAGTGTCTAAAAAATGTGGGTCAGTAAAAACTTTCTGTGGAATCGTATAAACAACCACAGCCTCCCACTGGAGCCATTTTTTCTCTCTCTCACCTTCTAACGTGGTTTTGCGTCCGTCAGCTCCGATCACAACGTCAAGGTCAAAGTCTGAGACGGGATGCGTGGACGGCTGCACCTCTGCTCGCCATCCAGGGCCTGCGGGACAACACCGAGCCATATCATTACCAATAACACATGTACATACTCAAAAAAGAAAAAAGAGAAAGCGTGTGAGTGGAAGTGAAGTTCTTGGAGCAAAGGAAGCGGTCGCATATCATCACTGATTCGATCAGGAAGCCACTTCCTGTCTTTCAACCGCATTGAGATTTTCTCAACTGCCACAAAGTAGCTGCGATATGTTGAGTCCTTACAGTCCGTACTTTATTTTAAAGGGATAGTTCAGATGTTGTCGTGTGGTGACACTGAACACACAAAACTCTAAACACACAGTCTATGAGTCCCCTTTAACATATTTGGGATCCATATTTTTGGAGCCTCAAAAATAAAAAATCCTGACTCTGAGCAGACTATCAATAGTCAGTTATTCTATAAATTCTCTGCTGCTTGTGGGAACATTTCTGATCACTTGAACATATGTGGAGAGCAAAGAGGGTTCCAAATATAGCTGAAATATGTGAGCCGTTCGCATAGAGATAATACTGTAGCACACACACACACACACACACAGACTCACTGTCATCCGTCTGCTCGGCTGGAGGCTCCAGAAGTTTGACAAACTCCACGTTGACGTGAATCTCCACTCCCAGAATCAGGCTCACTTTCAACAGCATCAGCTGGAGTTGACGGATACCTGGAGCGGACAAAAGCATGGACAAAAGTATTTGGCTACACCTGCTGAATATTGAATTCCAGGGTTGCAATCAGGCTTTGGGCTCTTGGACTCTTATCTCCAATGAAGGACAATCTTAACACTTCAGCATGCCAAGACAATTTTTGGACAATGCTATGCGTCCAACAGTTTGAGGAAGGCCTATGATTGTTCTTCCTTCATCCCTGAACTACCCGGATGTCTGTCACAGTAATTTGAATCTGTATTTTGAGAACTGAATTTGAATGGTGAGAACTGAATGCGAAGAGATATGGAGTGTTGAATTTGAAAAATTCCATTTCAAATGATACTATTCATATTCAGTTTTTCAATGCATTAATTCAAATTAAAGGTGCCGTATGTAAGAATGTGGCCAAAAACAGTTACTACATTCAAATTCAAAATACTGAGGTCTTTTAGGTTTCGTTTTCTGACGTAACTGGCAACCCGTGGTTGCTCAGCAGCTGAGACTCTACTGACTGCAATGATTGGTAGACGGCGGTAGGTGGCGCCACATGCCAAAACATGATTTCAAAACATAAACATGATTTTCATTCTGCAAAAGATATTTTTTAATGCGAATATTTTGTCTGTACTGTTGTTGTTGGTGAGTTCAGTTTGTTATATGAACATTATTCCTGAGTCTCTGTGACATATTAGGAGGATTTTATGGCCAGTTGCTTTAGATTTATTACATAATGCACCTTTAAACAATACAATTTCAAATTATACTATTCAGATTCAGTTTTTCAATGCAATCATTCAAGTTTAGCGATTCAAATTCAAATATAAATGATTCAAATTCAGTTTCTGGTGGCACATATTTCAGCCCATAAAGGCCCTTTTCATTTCAACATGACTGTGTGACGATACAAGACATGGTTAGACTTTGAGTTTGGTGAGGAAGAACTTGACAGAACCCTGACCTCAACATCATTACAGTCCCTGCTGGTTTAATGGTCAGGCGTCTGAATGCTTTTGTCCATATCGTGTAGTTTTGTTTTAGTTCTTTTACATCGTACAACTCCTTCGAAGGTCTGACTGTGCAAGTCTTGGAAAGTACAGTCAGCAAAGCTCCCTCTTTAAAGGGGATATTATTACACGACACTCTTGAGTTACTAAACCCGGACCTGTGTTAGTGCCAGAGGAAACATGTACCACAGACCCGGTGAGGGGAAAAAGTGCAAACACTCACTGATGTGGTCGATGGAGCCGGCGCAGAACTTCCCGTAGAACTTCTTGGCTCCGAGGCCCCTGAGGTCGTGGATGGTGTAGGGCCACAGGTGGAGAACGTTGTTCCGGGAGAAGGTGTCCCGCTTCTCGATCACCACCACCTTGCAGCCCAGCAGCGCCAGCTCGATGGCCGTCCGCAGACCACACGGTCCACTGCCGATGATCAGACACTGGGCAGGGACAAAGACGTTAAAAGCAATGTTAAGAGAACTTACAGCAGCTGATGCTGAACTCTGGAGCTCTGGTTTGAGGAGGACAAAATAGGGGACACAGAAATCAGAGCACTGACCCACTTAACTACTACATCCTCTTTAAGAACAGACGTTTCTGCAAAAAACAAACATTCTTGGGATCATAGTTGAGTTGTTATTTTTGGCCGACGCTCGGTCTAGCCCCATCTGTGCGTTAATCCTCCCGCGACTCCACGGCCTCGTTCCCCTCTGGACGTCTTATCTTTTGCCCTCAGATATGCACGACATTCCACCGCCACCGCACTCACAGCGTTAACCCACTTTCACCAAAAGTGTGTCCACATTATGAGCTACACTAAATAGAGCGATTCATATCAACTGTGCTAAATCCTATTATTAATGCTCTCAAAAGAGTTCTTTCAAACTAAAGTTAGCAGGTAAAACTGGGATTGACAGCATTAACAACAACATTCCCATTGCCAGAAAGGTTGTTCTGCCCTTTTTGAACCCAGATTCAGAGAAAATGTCTTCCCCCAACAGGTTCAGCACACGGAAGGCAGTTTTTCCTTTAAATGTTTGTATCACAACCTTGACTCCATTAGGGGTAGAACCTGGTACTGTTTTTTGGCACTTGCTCTGGCGAGGTTTCCAAGCGACACTGCCGGCCACTGATCGGTCAGAGAGTGTCGTCACTGGAAGAGTCATGAGCCCGACGTCCGACAGAAGAATCAAAGGCAACAATGGCGGCGATCGTGAGTCGAATCACAACTACTTTGCCAATCACTAGCTTGGGTTTGTGTCGCGTTTAAAACCATGTCATGTTGAGGAGGTAAATTACGTCCCCAAAACCAAACCGAGTAGTGTAGAGCCGAGTCGTGCTAGAACCGTTTAGTAGAAAAACACCAAAACCAAACCAAAAATTGTTAATCTCCTCGCCCTCTTACCCTGGTGCCCTGGCAGGCTTTATTCTGGCTGTAGGCCTTGTGCTGGGCCCTCTTGTCCAGTTTGGTCCACAGAGCCTTGACCTTCCACGAGCTGACCGCCGCCTTCAGCGAGCTGTAGAAGTTGCTGTAGTCCAGCGGGTCCAGCTCCAGCTGCCTGCAGAGGATGCTGAAGGCCTGCAGCGTTCCTTTGCAGGTGGACGTCTTGACAAAGTTCTCAAAGAGCTGGCTGGCCTGAGCCGTCCGCTCATCCTCCGTCTCACCCATCTGCACCGGTGGTGACCAGTGTCCTGGTGTCCTCCTCCTCCTCCTCCTCCTCCAATGACGACTTCCGGTTTCTGTTGACACTTTTCTTCTGTCGAGCTAGACTGTGATTTATGACGACTGAGTCTCCATGATCACCTGGTTCTGGAAGAAACAGCAAACAGTGTTTTTAGAGATCAGCCTTTATATTAAAGCTGCTAAATGAAGAGATTTACATATTTCTTAGTGTTAAAATACACTGAACATTTTTGAAATTGGTCAACATTCATATCACATTTAGAGGTAGACCGATAAATTGGTTGGGCCGATAAATCAGGCCGATATTTGACATTGGCGGATTAATATAGAAATGAGACATTTTTGTGTCATTAAACTTTGATAAATGTTGCCAAGTCACTACTTTACATCTTTATCCAAAAGTTGGATAAATGAAGTTTAAAAGTTATATTTCTTTGTGTTTTATGTCGTTTAAACATATTGAGCCAAACACATCAATCTCAAACTTTTCATTAAAACTGCTTTGACCATAAAAATTCATCGATATTTACCAATGTTTCGTGTTACATTTGGAGGTAGACCGATAAATTGATATTTGCCATTTTTGAATAACTAGCATTCACTTATTCATGAATCAGCCAGTTGTTCCAAAAACATGATGTCACTAAAACTTGACTTTTTCATAAAAAGTTAATTTTTTTGTTTTTTTGATTACCCGTTTCATGTATTTAATATTAAGTTTAAAAATTATATATATATATTTTTTTTTTTACGTAATTTTAACGCAGTTTATCAGATGTCTCATAAACTAATACCAAATAGAGTTTTTAGAGGAGAGATCAGTCGTAAAACCTTTTTATTAAAGCTATTAAACGAGTAGATTTTTTATATTTCTTATGATTTAAAATACACAGACATTTTTGAAACTGTTCAACATTTCATATAACATTTAGGAGGTAGACCGATAAATATGTGGGCCGATAAATCGGGCCGATATTTGACATTTTTCAAAAACCGGCAATTGTCCATTTTTACAAAGGACACATTTTTCTTTGCAAAAACGTTATTTTTCTCATCCAAAAGTTTATTTCTTTTTTAGTTTTTTGCTAACCTGTTTGACGTATGTAAATATTAAGTTTTAGTTCCAACAACCTATTTTAATTAACATCTACCCGTCGAAATCTAATAACATTTCATAACGACTCAATTTCTAACACGTCAACAGTCGATCATAAAGAAAATCCAGTATTTTCTTACTTTGAATCACACCTGACAAAAACACCATCCACAGAGGACTGAGACACAAAAAAAACCCATTTCAAATATTTCACATTTCACTTTCCTCAGCCTTTTGTTGACTGTAAGTAACAGCAGCAGCGATGAGGACAAACAGAGCTCGCTGCAAGAATCTGAAATCATACAAAGGAGAGGTCACATTCCAGCGTGGAGGAATGTTTGCAGCTCAAACTGAAAATAAACTGCAGAGGTCGACGTGTTTCCTCACGAAAGTCGCTGAAAGTCGTCGTGACCTTCCTCGCTGCTATACGAGGTAACCAGGGGTTACACACCGCTCTGACCATAACATGCACTTTACAGCAACAACAATAACAAAGTCACCAATTAAGCCGCTCACACAGATTCTTGCAGTTTTTGCTCCTGCAGCTCCACTGGATGTCTGATAGGATTATAGAGTGAGCGTGACCTTGGAAAGGCTTCAGCCGGTCACGGGAGAAGCTCGAGCTTAGCCGTTAGCTCCAGCCGAGTGCAGCAGAGGACGAGGCGAGGCACAGCGACAACAAAAATGTTCAATTCAACACGCTATCTCAAGGCCGTGTACGTGGACGACATCAGCGAGAGCAGAGAAACCAAACAAAACTCCCCTTTAACAGAAGAAGAAATCTCTGACACAACCAGACTCAAAGATGTGCGCCCATCTGCCTAGACAGGTTGGGATGAAAGGAAAAATGCGGGACAGAAAGGACAAATAAAATGTGTCACATAACATTCATGACCTGAACCCATGTAGCCTTTTAAGTAGTGCTGGGCATGTTAATGCGTTAATGGCAGTTCACGGCGCTAATGGCATCAACGTTGACGCACATTAACGTGTGATGTGTTTCCATGACGACTGATCGGAAAAAGACGCACATGGCCTCATGATTAGGTGCCGCGGCACCAGAGTCCAGGCACGGTTTTCCAGTTAGCTCCGTTAGCTGCATTAGCTCCTTTAGGGCGGTTAGCGTGCCAACTGTGGAACTGGAGCGGTCTGTTTATTAAACAAAAAGAGCAGCGCTACAAATAACCGGCGTACCAGTGTACTGCGTATGTAAGTTTAGCATTACTTTAGAGACTTGTTTTAACAAATCGGGTTGCGTAAACATGACGTCACGTGCGTCTTTTTCCGATCAGTCGTCATGGAAACGTGTCACGCATTAGCGTGCCCTGCACTACTTTTAAGGTTTCATGTTTTTAAGCTTGACAATAAAGTTCTATTCTGTTCTCAGCAACCGTTAGCGCTGTTAGCGTGCGTACAGTCGAACTGGAGAGGTCTGTACCAGCGTACCTGTGTACTGCGTATGTGTGCCTCTGTTTTTAAAGTTTAGCGTTACTTTAGAGACTAATTTTAACAAATTGGGAGTCACGTAAACATGACGTCACGTGCGTCTTTTTCCTGGTCAGTCGTCATGAAAACGCATCATGCATTAACTTTAACGTGTTAGCGTGCCCAACACTACTACACTACTTTTAAAGGTCACATAGAGTGGTCCTGTTGCACATATATGTTAGTTATGGAGGTCTACTTACATACATTAACTTGTTTTTATGGTCAAAAACCTCCTAGTTGCTGTAAACGAGCCAATTGAAATCCTCTTTTCTGACGCTGTTTCCCAGCTGCGATGTTTCAGAGTGAACTTTCACCCCCAGAAGACAGAGGTTTGTGATTGGCCAGTACTATTCAGCACACCAGCTCTCAGAAGCGTAGCTCCCCCCTCTGGAACGGTGGATGCACTGCTACTCATTATCAAAACATTGTTTTAACAATGTTTAAAAATAGCTTCTTCTCGACTCCCCGCCGCAGTCCCTTTTATGACTTTGACCCAGAGTCAGAAGACACTGTTGCTTGTGAAACACCTCCACAACGGACATTATTCTTCTTCTGCGGTTAAATATACGCAACCGGATGTGCCCGGACTAGTGCCCGGAGCAGGACGATCCACTGTTCAGGAGAACCTCTGTTTACGTAACTATTACGGAATTTTCAGAGATCTCGTTGAGCCCCGAGATTACAATAAAACACAACGTTCTCAGCAGTGGCTGAACTGTTTGTTTAGAACCTTCAGGGCTTCTTAAACAAGGTAATGACGCAGATACACACTAAAAAAACAGCGTTAATAGGAACTTCTGGTCGAGTTCCGCTTTAAGGTTTCATGTTTTTAAGCTGGACAATAAAGTTCTATTCTGTTCTGTGATGCAGCCGTACTACTTTAAAAGTACTGTACGTGACTTACTGACCGTTTAATTCACACGGCAAACTCTACCCAACAACCGAACCTAGCTTAATTAAATTGGATACCAATCGTTTCCTGGATAACATCTCTGTCAAAGTGAAGTATCAGATCCCGATCTCTGGAAGCTTCTCAGCATTACTGTCATCGTTACTGAGTAAGAGGAAGATTGGGTTTCGTTGTGTCACACACACACACACACACACACACACACGCATGCACGCACACACACACACACACACGCACACACACACGCACAAACACACACACACACACAAGACAGCTTAAAAATAAAGTCTGAAAAGATCACCTGAAGATCTGCGTGTACGCCAACGCAAGAACAACACTTGGTTGGTCTTTTACTTTGTGCCAGACACAGAATCATCTCCAATTATGTGCACGCACGCACTCTTTCTTTCATGTCTTTGAGTGGCCCAATGGGGGTCTCAGGTCCCTGTTAACTGGCAGCAAGTAGAAGCCTCTCAGTTACCATTAGCGTCATTGACACACACACACACACACTCGCACAGCATTCTTTGTGAGGACACACATTAGATACAATACATTCTCTCACCCTTTACCTTAACCTTTAATATCACAACTAAATGCCTAAACCAAACCCTAAAAATCTAACCCTAACCCTAAAAAAGCCCTTTAAAGTTGTGAGGACCAGTCAAAAAATGTCCAAACAAGGTCAAAATGTGCACCCCCAATAAACGTTCCTAATTTTCTGGACAACTGGAATAATAATAATAACAAAACTGGACAAATGTGTATTTTGTCCAGTTGAAAACTTGCCCCACATTGTTCATCAACGTCAGCTCAGAGACTAAAAGTGTCCTACTTTAGAGTGTCTCTGATGAGCGGACATGATAAACTGCACTGTAACTCACACTCTCCCACTGGGTCAAGAGAAAGATACAGGAAAAGTGCACACACTGCACTGAACTATGGGAAAGATCACAAACTCGGGAGGCTCCGCCTTCATGAAACACACATCTGGCAGGGTAAGGGTGCTGGATTTGTGGGAGCGATCGCACAGGAAGTAGAGTGTTCACAGTGAACCGCCATCTGTGTGAATTCAAATTTAACGTAAATATTTACGGTATTCAACGTCCAGTGTGTAACAGTTAGGAGACTTTATTGGCAAAAAACTGAATATACTTATGCATAAGTATGTGTGTGTGTGTAAGTAAGTGTATGATTACTTTCAAATAAAGACTGTTTGGATTTTGTAGGCTTTTACATAAACGTTGGATTGGTTTCAATAGCGGCCTGAACATTTCAGAATTTTAGAAATGCAGAAAAATTAAATGTGGAAACTGTACTGTGACTTTACTCAAATAGTACTTTTCATTCAAGGATAACTTGTAGTACAGAATTCACTCATGGGATGATTAAAAGATCAGAACCAAAAGATCTGAGGGTTCTAGAAGGTTCATCGCAAAGAACTTTTGCCCATATCTACAGTACACTTTTGAACGAGAAACCAGTGTTTGGAACTGATCTGGGCTTGTAAGTATTTCCACCAGGTGGTGGTAGCTGTGTCAGCTCAGTAAAAGGCATGACATCACATTAGCACAACACGACGGTGCAAGCCAACAAATTCCATGAAGAAGAAGAAGAAGACGTGTAACAGTGACTCAAGGGTAACGATGGCGAACATCCAGCATTTTGTGCAGCAGGACAAGCTTTGTTTGACAGAAGGCTGCAAAAGCACCTCCCATTTCCCATTCCCTGTGTCTATCTCCACCCAGTAGGAGGCAAAACACTGTGCTGGTACATATTGGAACCCTTTTCAGCACCTAGCAACAGAAATACAAATAATTTTTGCAATGAATTTTGTTAATTTTGCTAAAAAAAAAACATGCCAAGACAAGTCAATGTCAAGGAACTAAAGGGTAGAGTTGATGACATTGAGCAGTGCAGTGTGGAATCAGGTTTCCCGTGGCCTGAGGCACAAGGAACTGTGGTGTACAGGTGACAAGTGGAGCAAGAGAAATGTGTCACTAGGCCACAAAACAAAGAGAAACGGCTCATTCACCCACACTTTAGATGTCTGTCAACATCTTCTGTGCATAAAACAGGAAGATCCAAGGAATAGAGTCCACAAGAAGACGGGGGTTTGTTGGCAGGAACCATGGCTTCTAGGTAATGATACATGGATTGGTGCCATACCATTCAATAAAGGATGTTTTGTTCAAGTTGTGCCCTTAACTCGAATGTTATCAAAAAGGCACAGCACAGTATGAATTCTAGTCTTTCTATGCGATCATAAACCACTTGGATAGCAATGCCAACGGAACCAAACATCTCATACCGAACGGACTGGCACAAACCATTTGGTGTACTACATCAATACAACAAGTGCTTTTTACAGAAAGCTTCTGTGACCAACCAGTCATCGCCAACAGGATTTGGCAGATTTTCTCATTACCGTATCTCCGAGACTGTCCGGATGTCGAGAAAATACAAAAACTGTGGCCTGTCGATCTGTCCAGGACCTCCACATTTGTGCCAACTGCTCTGGATAAAACGGACAATGAAGAAGACGGTAACAAGGTAACATTTGACCAAGGGACAACGGTATGTCAATTTGTACAATCTCCAATGTAAGAGATTCAATTGGTTCAGTTGGCATCCAAAATTGCGAGGTAAAACATTCGTCCGAGTATAGGTGCTGTTTTGAGTGACAGGAGTGAAGCAGCGGAAGGCCCTGAAGGAACTGGCAGAAGATGGCAGAGGAAAGCAGCTTCTGGAGATAGGACATAACACCAAGACTGGCTGCCCTGTCATCAGGAGGCGTTCTGGTTTCAAGGGCCCAAACGGTGAGGAATGGTAGTACTCGGCTGGTGACCCGAAGTGACACCATCTATGAGCTGTGGGTCCTGATCAAAAATAAGGTCTGAAGGTTATCTGGTCTCCACCTTCTGAGGTAGGGTGAGTGTTTGGACAACCAGATGAAGTACGGATTACAGCGGTTGCTCCACTGTTCCGTTGACGTGATTGAATCATTACACAAACATACAGGACATCCTGTACTAAACCAAACGGCACAACTATTCATACCAACCCCCCAGTGTCTGGATGCCGAGTTTGAGGGCAGCTGAATTTCTGGCCTGTCAGACATTTTTCTCAGCTGTCTTTCTCACACGTCTACCATCGCTAAATGAACTATAAAGTGTGGCGAGCATGAATGGAGGTTGGCTCAGAGCAGCAGCCCCAGCTGTAGCACCACAACGTCCACAGTTTGACTCCTGGCTGCTCATCTGTCGCGTCTTTCTCCTTCGTCCTGCTCTCCTGCATCAATATTATTCGTCTGTGGTGGAACCGAAGGGTTTCATGGAGAAAAACAAAACAACACAACCAACTTTAAAGTAAAACCAAAAGCACTGTGATGGATTAGTAATGTGAAACTGGATTTGCACCGAGCTCTACAATAATAAACAGAGATCACTGAAAACATTCTCCTCTTTAGTGTCCATGGATTTAAAAACCCCAGGGACAGATAAAGGTGTTCAAAGTATTTTACAGCACAGACAAATCATTTTAACACCAACGCTGTAAATGTTATACTGCATTTTATATCCTGACAACACAACACAGTGTGGAACCATGGATAAAGGCTAAAGTAGATTTTCAATGTTTTAATCCTGAGAAAATCCACGATCAAGAAAAAGGGCCAGATTTCAGGGATTTGGGATCGCCCAGAAACTTGAGTTATTTAACACCCAGCAATCGCTGCTCAGTCGTAAATATCAAACAGCCTCTGATGCGTCTGATGACGCTAAAATCGCGTCTGTTAATCGCTCACAGGACAATTTGGCCAGATAATCCGTTCAAATTGGCCTAAAATTGGAAGACACCCAAGATTTGTCGGGAGATGATCCGCTAGTTTGGACCATGGCAGGCTTTAGTCCTGCTGAAATCCGTTCTGACACAATTAGGAATGTGTTTGGGAGTTTAATTAACTACTACACGTTTACTTTCAACTGGACCCAAACTGGCGTGGACGCTCTGCACATGGCCCACAATTCCAGCCCCCAGATGTTGACCCAGACGGCAGTACACAAGAAGACTGCAAAAGACAAATTTAAGATACGTCGGCTTAAAGAATTCAATATTTCTAAGTTGATGGATGTTAGCATGACTCTGAATGGCGCTCAATATCGAGCCGCTAGCTGAACCGGAAACTGATGAATACCAGCAAGCTGAAACGGGGCCTAGCGTAACATGGACACAACCATTACAAAAACAGAATTTTTTTTATGGAGTATTTCCACTGAATTGAACTGTACGGTAAGGTACGTATTAGTACCAAAAATAGTCCGTTTTTGGTACCCTTCTCTTGGGGTAATGGTACGGGTGGAGCTAGACATGTGACAGTCATCTGATTGTGCGACGGAAAAACATCACTACCTTGCGACCGGTGTTTCTTCAACACACAAAGTCTATGTATCGCTCTGACACGGCCATCGGGCAAGTAAAGGTACAGTTCTCAGTCAAAACCGAAGCCTAACCTCGGGCTTTACCATTGCAAACGTACTGAACTGTACCATGACGGGGAGAACATGGTTCCCAAAACGCCGGTTCCTTATGGATAAAAAGCCGATAGGATTCAAAACTTTTGCAGATTCTCACGTGTGTGTGTGTGTGTGTGTGTGTGTGTGTGTGTGGGCCTTAAATCAATTCCCAGCTCGTGTTTGCACTGGAACGTGGACAGAACAGGAACAATTAAACGGCGTAGACTTAAACTGAGCGTGGAAACACACTGAGAGAGTCAGAGAGAGAGAGAGATGGATCAAAGCTGAGTCAACAAGTTCCTGCCCAGATGGACAAAGAATGCCAAGAAAGGAAAAACAGTGAGTGGGAGAAACAGACTGACAGAATTTCACATTCTTCAGTTATGAAACTCTTAATAAGAAGAATAAGAAGATTGGACCTGGAGAAAATCTACAGGAAATAAGAACAGCTGGAGCGTCAAGTGTTGACCTGCCTACTGTTCAAGCCACAATGAAACATTTTCATTTAAAAAAAACATTCTGCTATTGTTCAAATAACACAGCTGCTCTCATTAGCCATAGAATATCAATATTATATGTTGTGACTTAATGGGACAAGATATGGTCTTAGATCTTGGATATATCATGGTCCTAAGGTACCTTTTCAGCTTCCTGGTTTTATTATATTGAATAAATTAATAAAATACACTACATATTGAATATATTGATAAAATTATCTTTAAAAAGTCACAAACTGAACTCACCAACAACAACAGTACAGACAAAATATTTGCATTAAAAAATAACTTTTGCAGAATGAAAATCATGTTTATGTTTTGAAATCCTGTTTTGGCATGTGGCGCCACCTACCACCGTCTACCAATCATTGCAGTCAATAGAGTCTCAGCTGCCGAGCGACCACGGGTTGCCAGTTACGTCAAAAAACGAAACCTAAAAGTTCAATGTAGTAACCGTTTTTGGCCACATTCTTACATATGGCACCTTTAACACTTTTATTAAATCCACCTCCTGCTACACAACTTTTAAACTTACAAATAAACACATTTGAAATTATTCTGTGCTCTTTTAAAACTTTGCTGAAATTAAAACAGTCAAAATACATAAACTAAACTAATAAAAACAGTTTTTCCCAAACTACCTCACTCAAACTGCCGTCATGTCAGACAGGAAGCGTCTGCGTGAATATCTGAGAGTCACATCAGAGCGAAACCACGACACGCCTGCACTTAACCTTCAGATAAGAGGGTCTACGAGGGGAACGGCCCACTCGCCGCTCACATATTTGCCTGTTCCCTGGGTGAGAGGCAGCAGCACAGTGGAGTGGAGAGTCCTTTTCTGACTGAAAACTCAACTTTAAAAAAAAAAAAACACTCACTCTCCCACACCAAACCCCATAGAGAAAATCATCAATTCTACATCACAGCACAAAGGAGTTGTTGAGCCACTGCCGCCTACATCAGTAATAAAATGTGCTATTTTGCGACTCCGGCGGTTGAAATCCCCCTATGTTGGATTCACCACAAACTGACCACACGAGGCAGCAGACGACCAGCAGCTCCTGTGTCCATGTGAACTAAAAAAACACTGATTTTCTCTATGGACTTTGGTGCAGGAGAGGGAGATGTTTACAAACTTTAGTTTCCAGCAAGAAAAGGCTATTGTAGATTTAAGCTAACATAGATTTTATGGCTAATTTGCGTTATTTCAAACAGAACTGTACATGTATTATGGTCCAAAAATATGGATTTTATGTGTTTTTATATTGGGATGTGAAATGTTTTTGATTAATTTGTCTAAAAATGCAAGCTCAATTAAATAATTGATGTTTTACATATACAGTACATTGTCAGATCTCGCTCTATGTATAGTACGTTTACACTCGATTGAAGGTTTCCACATATTTAGTCGACCTAGGACCAGCGGGGGAGGAGCTAAACGTTTAAAAACGAACCCTGGCTGTCGTATGTGGCCAGCTCTCGGGTAACACTGTGGTCAACCATGAGACGGTGTGTAACCTGTCAAGCGTGACACGTGAGATGCTGCCGCCATGTTTGACTTCTCATCAGGTCTGAGAACAGCTGCATTTTTACGACTCCAAAACCAAAACACGCGAGGTGTCCGTATCCTCCCACAGTCTTAAAACATGCAGATTTTTTGAGGATTAGGTCAATTGGACATTCTAAATTGAAATAGATTTGTCTCTATGAGTCCCTGTGATGGACAATATACCAAACAGAGTAGAGTCAAGTACAGTATAATTAGTATATATGTGCTAATGTGTGTTGAGCAATTTCAAATTAAAAGCCTGTGGGTTGCTGGCAGGTGAGATTATGCATAATTATCACTGAGGAAAATGAGCGTACAATTATGTATGCACACAGTTTCAGTGGCGTCAGAACTCATACGGACATTTTTGACGGTACCTACCTATCTACTTTTCCACGTAGAAAACAACAAGACTTGGAAATGAAAAGCAAAAATTGAAAAATGAGAATCCTGTGAAATAATTAAATTTCCCATCAGCAAATGAAAACTGAAAAGAGGTTAATCTGAAAAATTGCACCAAACCAAGCTGCATGTGTCGTTCCTGAGGAGTAAAAACAGTTCATTATTCTTCTGTCATCTAAACCTCGTCAGAAAGTTGATTTAGCTGCCAAACCTGTTGCACGGCTCATTAATAATGTACCACATAGCAAAGTTATGCATCTGTCAGTCACTGTCGAGTGATCAAAGAAATGTTGAATTCCACGATCACTCGGTATGTTTACACAACGTTAGAAACAAAATGAATTATTGTGCAAGTCCAAAATAAAATAAAAACACTATTCATGTTCTACTAGATCCAAAGTGGTTTGATTTCGACGACAACAGCAAGAGAAACGGATCAAAATCCCAGAGACTGAATTTATCCGTCGTCACTTTAAAGCCATAGTTCTCAAATGTATGGTTCTAAAATATGGAATGGTGCTAAGCACTGGCAACAGCTAGCTGCTAACTAATATTGTTTTGGTCTGGGAAAAAATAGGTCAACTGGAAAAAGGACTAAAAGTAACAAGCTAAAAGTAGGCATACCGCCACCTAGCTTAGCAGAGTCAGAGTTCATTCCATAAAGTGAAAAAAACACACAATTCACCACGTTTCAGTTGAGAAGTCATGCGAAAAACATGCATGAAAACGTATCTTGGGCTATAGCCACTGTTAGCAATACCACTAAGAGTGTAAACCTGTGGTACGTGAGGTTGCCCCAAGTGTCCAGAATGGAAATCTAAGTTCTTCCATAAGGAACGCCAACATTCTTGACATCAAATGGGAGTTGGCTGAGATCTCACTTTGCTAGCTTAGGGTTTTAGCTTCTGCTTTCCCTCCACGGTTGTCCACACTACCCAAGCATTTTAGATTCCTAAAAACTAATCTTAAACGTAAATTCATTATCATCTCAAAATAGATTCATAGATTCACAAAGCGGGAAAAACAACAACACTGGACATAAAGGCAGGAACATTTATGGAATATCTTTGAGGTAAAGCTCAGTCACGTCACTTTCACCATGTTCATACATAAGTTCTCCTGTTGTCATAGTGACATACAGAGAACAATCTGACTTGAGGTCAGCACAGTGTGACGGCTGAGTGAATAATCTGAGCTCACCTGGTGTGACTGTGGTCCTGAGAGCAGCAGAGCCACTTTACAACTGGTTAATGGTTGAACCGACTGACGTAACGTCAAGACTGAAGCCTGTGACTTTGTCCAATCTGTGTCGGGGCAAAGGTCAATTAGGCAACTGATTGAGATCCAACAATAGACGAGTGACATTTGATTTTCTTTCTTTCTTTCTTACAAACAAACATACGAGGGTTGTTTTGTTAAGATTTGCATCTCCTGTCTGTGTTATCGCATGCAAATATCAGATATTAGCTGAACCCTCCAGGCAGCCACACACACACACAAAAAAATATCTTCTTCAAAGTCTTTTGACCTGAAACTACAGAACTGCGAAGGCTAACAATAACGCTAACATCACCTGCCAACTACTAGAAGAAAGAAATAAGATAACATGATTAAAATAATTTTGTAAACTCACATAACTGTTGCTTAAATGAGAGTGACTGATGTCTTGTTGCCGATGTCGTGTTGAAAGAAGCTGTAGCTGGGATTAGCCGTGCTAGCTTAGTCTTGAATTTTGTATCTTGCTTAATCTGCACAATAATTAGTACAGGTTTTTTTAAGTGTTGTTGTCATATATGTGAGCAGTGACTTCACTGCAAACCAGTCTGAGATATGCTATGAAGGATGTTGTTCATAATGAAAACATGGCTGCTAGCTAGCAGTGAAACAAGGAAAAACTGATTTTTTCCACTTAACAAAAGGCTCACCGACTTAAAATTGGAGCCTGGTTAAGCCCAACACTGTTTTTTAAAAACATATTTGATACTTTACTTCACTGTTAAACAATTGTTTCTGGCTTAAACTGGAGTTTTTCATTCACACCAAACTCAATTGAGAAAATATGCGTTTTTTTAGCTCACACAAACACTGGAGCTGCTCGTCTACTGCTGCCTCGTTGGACAAGTTTGTGTTATTTGTGTTTATTCAAATGAAGGATTTAACACGCAGAAGTCACTAAATAATACTTCTGACACTTACTAGTGGAATCAGCTGTGGATCAACAACTGTGTCCCTGTGAGCTAAAAATGCAGATTTTCTCTATGGACTTTGGTGTATGGGAGAGAGCGGTTTAAAGAGTGACACACTTCAGTTTCCAATTGAAAAAGGCTGTCGGGTAGTGAGATAAAGCGGGGAACACATTCTTAAGATATTGTAGACTTAAGCTAGCATTATACAATTTGGGTGTGATGTTTGTTGTGTGACAAAACCCATGTTATTTCCATGTTTTCAAAACTACGCAAAGCTCAGCTAGGGCCGACTTTGTGTCAGTGCCTTGTAAAGCCACACATAAAACCAGAACTATCACTTTAAAAGTGTAAAAACAATTTATACTTTAATTTATGCAAACATTTATTTTATTTACCGTGACAGAAGCACAAAGACGGACCTGCTTTTGTGTCAACAAGGGCAGAGAACACAAATAAATGTGACAAATAACACCATAACAGGTACAACACAGAAGTCCAGTAAAGGACATTTAAAAGCAGTCCAAAAAGTACCTCGACTCTGTGGAGAAAACCAAGTGAAGATCGGACGCCCACAAAATCTGATTGCATTTGCCTTTTGCGTCACGACCTCGTTTCATCTCAGAATTGGGTCACAAACTTAGACCTGCAGTGAAAAACACCAACATAAATCTGTCCGAGTGAATCTGTGACTGATGATTATCTCATTATTGTCCTTCTATGCTCTCCTCTGAGTTTCAAATGGGAAAAACAACATATTCTATCACTGTCTCCGTGTCCGCTGATGTTCTCTACGGACTTTGGTGTGGGAGAGTGAATTCATTTTCCACTCACTAGTTGAGACTTTTGTTAAGCAGCTAAAATCAAGTTTTTCCTTCAGTCCTCTTCAGGCATCCCGTCATGTTTTCAATTAGGGGAAAGTCTGCCTGTCCAAGAGTGGTACAATCCCAAATTCCTGCCGACATACTGGAGGTGGACTTGGCCTTTCTCATCTGACAGCAGTCCATCCAATCAGCCAGTGACAGTGACACTCGGCCCCCCTGGTGTATTTTTGTCTCGCAGTGCTGACACATGCAGTGACACCCCCCTTATAAGTCAACCACTCATTCCAGGAAGTGACATCTTGGCCCCGATGGTACAGATAACAAGGGGAAGGACCAACATGAAAATGCTCCAAGATTAACATCGCAAAGGATTGGCAACAGTTGGAGGTTTTGTAATCTCAAGAGTGCCGAGGTTTACGAAAGGACTCAAATCGGACAATCATACTGGAAAAAACACCCTTTTAATACTTTGACTTCAAGTGCTTGAACGGCTACATAGAGATTACCAGGTCGAACGGCTAACTCCTCTCCTCAAAAGTGCAACCAAACCTCAGGGAAGAGAAAACATTTGTCTGAGAAGGAGTGAAAACTTCGGAAACCTCCTACTGCCAAGGGAGGGTTAGGGTAGGGTTAGGGTTAGGGTTAGGTAACCCTGGAGGATGCTAATCGTCCCATCAGAGAGGGTTAGGGTTAGGGTTAGGTAACCCTGGAGGATGCTAATCGTCCCATCAGAGAGGGTTAGGGGTAGGGTTAGGTAACCCTGGAGGATGCTAATCGTCCCATCAGAGAGCGTTTCTACCAACGTCAGGATAGATGCCCCCTTCACTGAAACCGTCCATCACCCCATGTCAGCTGAGATTGGCACCACTGCCACCCTTACCCCTCAGGCTTATTAATCGAAAAAGAATAGACCGCTCTATTCCCTGAAACTGAAAATGCCGTGACATCACTTTTTGGTCATACCGCCCCAGCGCTAGGTCCTACGTGGACGAATCCACCCATGCCTTCGCTTTGATTCTACACGGACTGTACCATACCACAACACCTTCCAGTCCAGTTGGTGGCTTTGTCGCATTCTTGTTTCGGGTCTGACGAGACAAATAAGACCTTCTTGAAGATAGACAGGGATCCTGTTCTGGTAGCGCTCGGTTTGTCATTTCACCAGGGTATACAAGGGTTATAGTCTACTTCCTGCTACACTGAGTCTTCTGTTGACACGTACATGGACACGTTCTCTCGCTAAGGATGGGACAATATACTGAATTTCCATTATTATTCCAATTAGTCGTAAATAAAGTAGTACTGGGCACGTTAACGGTGGACAGCGGTGTCAACGTCAACGCACATTAAAGCGCGCTAATGACGCTAAAGGAGCTAACGCAACTAACGGGTAAATGATGCCTTGACTCCGGTCCTGCGCACATTAATGTACACTAATGGCGCTAAAGGAGCTAACACAGCTAACGGGTAAATGGTGCCTGGACTCCGGTACCGCGGCACGTAAACATGAGGTCACGCGCGTCTTCTTTCCGGTCAGTCGTCATGGAAAAGCATCGTGCGTTAACATGGCCAGAACTAAAAGAAATATTTAAAGAGAGCAACTTAAAAGTGCCGCCTGTAGCTCGCCAACTTGTCGTCCTAGCGCTTTTTCTTAAAGTGCCACAAGGGGGAGCCCACATCTTTCGTGATTCCACGACATCCTGTTTAAAATGGTCCTTAAAGATGTTATTTCCTGGAATTTTGCGCAATTTTTAAGAGTGTTAAGTAGCTTAAAAGACAATATTATTCTTTGACAAGGCAACCGATACTCCCCCCACCCCCTCTGCTCAAAGCTCCGCCCCCAGAAACACTTGACATGAAATGAAGACGGGGGACGGACAGATGGTAACAATGATCACAATAATAATCCAGATCGGTGTGACATGGAATTTTCATGTGGTCCCCTGCCAACGTCAGACCAGCATGGAAGAACACGGAGGCTAATTCTAATGAAGGCTAATCCTCTCCTGTGCTCCAGGGTAAATTGAGTGAAAGTTTATTCGGCGACTGAAACACAAATCCACGACAACTGGAGGAGGAGGAAGACGAGGAGGTCCAAAGATGACACCGTCCATCTCAGCCTGACTGGGTTTCAGGTCTCAGAGGACGAAGGAACCACCTGCTTCATATGCATCGTCACACATCGCATTAAAAACTACCGAGGGAATTTAATCACGTGTAGATGAAGACGGACGGCCAAGGCGGGAAATTAAACTGATTAAAGTGAAATTATCACCATCATCCAGACTTGTGAGAAGATACTATACAATTATACAATGACCATCTTAGTCCAAATTTAAAACATGGTAGATATGAAGGTATTCTGGCGTTGTATCACAGGAACAACAACAATAATCAAGTGAAACACAAATGAAAGAGAATGTGCTTAACAAAACTGAACACTTTCACTTTCTAAAAGTGTGTTTACGTACATGTTAAAAGTCGCACTAAGACAATTTCAGACATTTTTCTCAATGTCACGTAAACACGTTAGCATATCTGCGACGAACGATTACTCTCATAATTTAGAAAATAATCACATTTAAGAAGCTAAAAACAATCAGAAATCTTTTTTTAAATCATGAAAAACGATTCGAACCGATTAATCGACGATGATGAAAATAGTTGACGATTGATTTAGTGATCGATTAATCGATAAATAGTTTCAGCTCTACGCGTTAAAAATCAAATAAATCAAATCTATGAATTTTATTTGTTTTAATTCACTTTTATTTTTAATGGTCATTTTTAACGCTTTGGTTTCACGAAGAATACCGTGTTTGTTTGTCGTGCTTTTATTTTGTAAAGCACTTGTTGTAAAAGTGCTATACTTTAACACGAGCTCAAACCTCGTTTATCCGTAATTAAATATTAAAGCATTTGTCACTTAAACCAGTTTAAGAGCACATTTAGAAGTTTGTTAAATATCAAGTTTTGTTTTCTTCAATTTAATGAGCAGTAAAACCTCAGCTGAGCTCTGTCCTCGTGCCACCTGCTGCTCCTTTAATTAATTAGACTGTTTGTTTTTTTAAATTCAAAAAACAACATTTCACACACGCACGCGCACACGCACACACATTTTCAGTTACTTACAGCAGGAAACTCCAGTCCTTGAAAATGTTCATATATGATATAAAGTGCGCAGGCAAGTTCTGGTTCCGGTCCTGGACCTGGACCTGGTCCTGGTCGTGTTTGTGGATAATCTGCTTTAATCCAGAGTGTGTGACAGAGACACACTCACGGTCCTCACTTCTGTCTCAGCTGCTTTCAGCGATTTGATCCTCGCGTGTGTGTTGTAACCTGGTGTCAAGTTCCACAACAAGCACGGGGTTCTACTTCCGGTTTTTACTGCAATAAAAGTCTCATTATAGACGTGCTGTGAAGAAGAAACACACAGACAAATACGTATGCAACATTTATTATTGTAAATATACGGGAATCGACTGCTTGGCTTTTTATTCTAAAAGGGTCATCCTCTTCATTTCCGCTGGTGCTGAGTTCATCGACACAGCTGATGACGCCGGATTTGAAAAAGCTGCGCGAGTTTGAATTTAAAAAATAAATAAATAATAATGATAATACAACTACAACACTGCGTCAGTGTCGGATTTAATAAAAACAAACTAAATCATTATAAAAATGTCGTATTAAAGTCATAGATGAGGAATAAAAGGTCACCAAATGTTTTCTCTGATTACTTTTTGTGAAGAGGATTGAGATATTTAGTCCTGCTCTGCCCTCTGGTGGCGAAGAGCTGCTATGACACTCTGATGGAGACACAGCGTCCACTTTATGCCAATGCTGATTTTTTTATTGTTATTTATTTATTTTAAATAAGCATTGCTAATATAATAAAAAGTATAATTTTATTTTAATGTTTTATTATTATTTACTTTAGGATATTGTTGTCTTACTATAAGATAATTTACTATAAGATTTTCACATCTTAATATACCCTGACATTTTGTTTCAGAAAAATATAAACAAACATATATATACATATACATATATATATGCACATATATACATACACACACACACACACACACACATATATATATATTTATATATAAATAAATAATGAACTCATTTTCACATATTATTGTCAATGTGCTGCATCATTTATGAACACCAGAGGGAGCCACACTCCAGAAAAAACCCTGTTCCATAAGGAAGACAAGCCCCAATAATGTGACACAGGTTTAGGTCCCTACAACATCAGTAATACCTGGACACACACACACACACACACACACACACACACACAGACAGACACACACACACACACACACACACACACACACACACACACACACACACACACACACACACACACACACACACACACACACACACACACACTCTTTCAGACCTGAGTTGAAACTCCTATTCAGGATTTATTTATATATTTATCAGTTTTAAGTGTTTTGCGGTGTGTGTGTGTGTGTGTGTGCACATTAATGGAGTTCATCCATTAGTGTGTGTGTGTGTGTGACCTCAGCTCAGTGATGCATCAGACCATCATTTGTTGGTAAAATAAATGCAGCTGTATGTGTGTGTGTGTAAAACTGGTTTTCCTCATGTTGTGGGGACCCAAATCTGTTCACACATTATGTTTGGATTAGGATGTCCTCAGGAGTTGTGGAAACCAGCATGTGTGTGTGGGTGTATGTGTGTGTGTGTGTGTGTGTGTGTGTGTGTAGAGGGTGTAATAGATGGATTTTCTTCTACTTTAGTCTCAATCCAGCTGAGCTCTGAAACACTCAGCTGTGTGGGGGATTAAGAAGACGATGAGACTGTGCAGCAGAAACAATGCTGAGTAAGAGCTGCTGCTGCTTCTTCTTCTTCTTCTTCTTCTTCTGGCACGTAAACTGGGGGGACTCATCACTTCTGGTTAGAAGTTGGTTCACATTTGCAGAACACAGAGAAATTAAGTGAGGTTTGTCTGTGACAAGGAAACAGTCATCTGTGGTCAAACATCATTAGTCATTAACCCTGAGAACACAGAGCATGTAAGGCCTTTTCTTGAACATGGGTCTTTGAAATCATTGAAATCCTTGAAAGATGTTGAAAATGACATGGGTCCTTGAAATCCTTGTACGTTTTTGAAAATTAAGTGTCCTTGAAATCCTTTGAAAAGGACATGGGTCATTGATATCCTTGGAAATCACCCTAAATAGACATAGGTCTTTGAAATCCTTGAAAGTTTTTGAAAATGACATGGGTCCTTGAAATCCTTGAAAGTTTTTGAAAATCACCCTAAATAGATATGGGCCCTTGAAATCCTTGAAAGAATCCTTGAAGATGAATGAATGAAGATACCTTGCACCTCGCTCTTCCCTCAAAGGTCAAAGGTCACCAGTCCATCACAGGGGTCAACCAGGGCTGACCATGGACAGAGGACAGAGGACGAGTGAGGACATTTATGTCCACTTTTGAGGAAGAACCTAATCTGTGAGGAGTTAGATTTAATCTGTAGTTAAGATTAAGATTTGAGTTTTTACAAATGAATGGAAGTCAGTGCAGCGTCCTGAGGAAGAGGTGTGTGTGTGTGTGTGTGTGTGTGTGTGTGTGTGTGTGTGTGTGTGTGAGGTGGGCGTGTCTCAGCATTGAACACCCTCCTCCTCCCTCACAGCAGAGCAGTCAGTCCTGGCTCCGGAACACCGCACCTCCTCCTCCTCCTCCAGCTCCGGCTCTTCTGTGGCTCTGTGCGCCGGGGCTGAGCTCAGTCTGCCGGGCAGAGACAGAGATGAGGTCCCGGGCTCTCAGCCCGGGAACAGAAACACATGGATGTAACTTTTCTGAGGACAAACTTCATGTTTGGACTTAAAGTGGAAAACTTCAAGCTCAGAGATTTATTTTATTTTGTTTTGTTTGGATGAAAATGACGCACCGATTTTTTTGTCATAATGTTTAAATTAACTACAAACAAAGTCAGAAATCGGACTTTTACTTTTGTTGCTGTTTGACTTTGAGGATTCACAACTTTTTTTTTTTTCTGACGGAGATGGAACCGGAGGAGGGGAAGATCTCGGTGTGGGTTTGCCGAGAGGAGAAGCTCGTCTCCGGCTTGACGAAGCGAACCACCTGCGCAGACGTGGTCAATGTTCTGCTGGAGGACCAGAACCTGCGGCAGGGCAGCTCCGCCGCGATGCTGTCCGGCGCCCCGCAGTCCTACTGCGTGGTGGAGAAGTGGAGAGGCTTCGAGAGGATTTTACCCAACAAGACCAAGGTCCTGCGGCTGTGGAGCGCGTGGGGAGACGAGCAGGAGAACGTGCGCTTCGTCCTCGTGAAGAACGAGGCGTCGCTGCCCAACAACGGCCCGCGCAGCGCTGAAGCCCGGGTGGTCCAGAGCCGGGAGAGCGGGGGCCCGGGGGCCGCGCTCAAAGGCACCGCCAGGACCTGCTGGACCGCCGCGGCCGCCGCCGCTAACCTGTCCCAGGAGAGACAGAGGCGCATCGTGAGGAAGGCTTTCAGGAAGCTGGACAAGATGAACAAGAAGAAAGAGCAGACTGTTTGTAAAGATAAAGGCGCCGTGGAGAAGATGGAGACGCTGGTCCATCTGGTGATCTCCCAGGATCACACCATCCGCCAGCAGGTCCACAGATTCAAAGAGCTGGACCGGGAGATCGAGCGCTACGAGGCCAAAGTCCACTTCGACCGCATCAAGAGACACGGAGTGAACTATGTGCAGGACACGTACCTGGTGGACTCCTCCGCGGACGCGCTCGCCGCTCCCACGGACTGCGTGCGCAAAGCGGAGCGGCAGCAGGACGCGCGGTGCACGGCGGAGTCGCTGGCGGAGTTCGAGGAGTACGCGCGCCGCTGCGAGGAGGTGGTGCGTCTGCAGGAGGAGCTGACTGAGCGCGAGGCGCTGATGGAGAGCATCACCGGCGAGATCCAGGAGGAGCTGAACCGGCGCTGGATGAAGCGGCGGCGCGAGGACCGGGGAGCGGCGGCGGAGGAGGAGGTGCGCCTCGCCGCGTCCGCCGCTCCTGCAGCAGCAGCGCCGCAAGCAGACGTTGAGAGTTTGTCCGAGAACGAGCTCGCGCTGGAGGAGGAGAGGATCCGAACCCAGCTGGACACGAGTCTGTACATCGGCCTGAGGCTGAAGACCGACCTGGACGCCATGAGAGGAGACCTGGACCAGAGTCTGGAACTCTGGGAGACCAAGGAGGGCGAACTTCTGGAGCTGCTGGCCAAAGTTGAGACCATGGAGATGGAGCAGGTGAACAGTCACGTGACTGATGATGATGATGATGATGATACGGCAGAGCTGCAGGGAGCAGCTGACTCTGAGGCTGCAGCAGCTTCTGCAGAGAAGAGCAGTGTTTGGGTGGAACAGGCCCGAGGTCTGTCCAAGTCCTGCGACACCAACGACGACGACTCGGACACGGGTCTGAGCTCCATGCACAGCCAGGACTCGGACAACGCGCCCGTGTGTGAGTCGCTGGTTTAAGTTTGACGCAGAAGTCGACGTCGGGGGAAAAAAAAAACTCAGGGGCAGAGAAATCAGTGTCGGGAAAACACGCGGACGCTGTCGTTCTAGAGCAATAATTTCTCTCACGTAGCCGTTGCACAATAAGCCGAGGGGCCTTGATGCTCCTCGGCTGACCTTTGACCTCCAGGAGGAGCGTTAACAAAGTAGATCACTTATTAGCTTGTGTTATTGTCCTCAAAGGAGGGGCACGCTTAAGTTTGTCACGTTATCTCAGGCGTTTGTGTCACCTGCACCAAACCCCATAGAGAAAATCAGTGATTTTACACCACAGCACAGAGGAGCTGTTGATCCACCTCTGCCTCCGTCACTGCGTCCAAATGTGTCATTTTATAACGTCGGTGGTTGAAATCCAGAGTTCTGATTTACCCAAGTGTCACAAACTGATAAAAAAAGAGGCAGCAGCAGCACAGCAGCTCCTGTGTCCCTGTGCTATAAAATCGCTGATTTTCTCAATGGGGTTTGGTGCATGAGATGAAAACACTTTACAAACGTCAAAAAAAAGGACATTTAACTAGTTTTCAGTCATTTCACTGGTGAGATAGAGTGGTGAACATATTCTTATGAGAGATTACCGGTCTGTGATAAACAGTTTAAAAATCCCTTTAAGGTTAAGGGCAGGTTTACACTCGAGTGTGGAAGGAAAAGCAAACAAGTGTGACTTTCAGAGAAAATGCTAAATGTTGTGAGTTTTTGTCCGTTTTTGGAAAAACGAAAAATCAATGATCCCTCAGCAAAGCACATTGTCGTCAGTATAAGTGTAAATTGTCATATTTATTCAGTTTTAGAGGCGTGTGGAAGCCTCGCAGTTCACTCAGCGGCCGATTAACGGAACAATTCCATCATTTCTGGATGATTATTTGCTTCCTCTGCAGGAGTTAGGTGAGAAAATCGACACCACGTCAGGTTTGAACACCCAAATATGTCTTGCACTGCTTAAGCTTTTCAACTATAGATCCATATTTACATGTGATGACAGTGGTATCGATCGTCTCAAGTAACTTTTTTGCAAACCACTGCTAAAGCAGTGGTTTCAGAGTGTTGTAATCGAGTGTTTAACAAGAAAATTCAAAGATACAAAAACTACAACATAGCATCGCTTTTTAGGGGGTGGGAACCAGAGGTTGACAACACAGGAAACTCATTGTTCCTTCAATTTATGCCTGATTTAAAAGAAATATATTAGAACATTTACAGCTGGGTCAAGCTCCAGAGCAAATCACTGTAATCCTACATTTCCCATCATGCAACTTGTGTCAAACAGTGCCCCCCTCACGATGACTTAAGTGACTTTTATGCACAGCGTTGGTGGAGTGCCTTTAAATCTGGGTCGTTACCATGGTTACTGTTTCCCCAGAAAGCATATCATTATTGTTCCCGACCACAAACTATTTGGACAAAATAAT
Organism: Microchirus variegatus; assembly: GCF_963457635.1. NCBI lineage: Eukaryota > Metazoa > Chordata > Actinopteri > Pleuronectiformes > Soleidae > Microchirus > Microchirus variegatus. The sequence continues at coordinate 17,183,167 of NC_139809.1, forward strand.
TTAAACAAACCAGGAAAACTAACAAATCTACAAATTTTCTTATCAAATAATCTATAAATATACAGAAGTTATGTAAAACAAGAGAGTAAAAATATGTAATTTATGTTTAAAGTTAAAAGGATTTGTTGTACTTCACTTTTTTGCCTGTAGGGAGCGCTACAGCTATTGTAGCCACATGTTTGTAGCTGCTAATACTGATATCACAGCATTTGGCTACACTATAGATGCTAACAAAAACAAACAAAACAAAACCATATCCCACAGCTATATAAGCTGCTCATGTCAAATAGAGTTAGCATAGCATTTAGCATAGCTGCTAACATCAAATCAGTAGCAGGGCGTCTGGTCACAGTAGCTGCTAACGTCAAACACTGATGCCACAACATTTGGATAAAGTAGCTGCTAACATCAACCTACAGTAAAGACAGCCACGGCGATTAGCAACATTAGCTGCTCTCGTTAAACACCAATGCCACAGTGTCTGTCTACATTAGCTGCTAACATCCATACCATAGCATTTTGTCAATGTAGCTATTAACATCCAATCAAATCGAACGTCCAATGTCCAACACTGATGCCACGGTGGCTAGCTATAGAAGCTGCTACACGCAAATACAATTAGCACAGCATTTAGCTAAAGTAGCTACTTGCATCAAATCAATAACAATGTGTCTGGTTACAGTAGCTGCTAATTATGTCAAACTCACACAGTAGTCAACAAACTCTGATACTGATTCAATTGATATTTGAAGTTAGCAGCTATTGTAGCTAAATGTCGAGACATTGATATTTGAGGTTTGCAGCTACCGTATCTACACACAGTGGCACTCGTTTGAAGTTAGCAGCTACTTTAGCCAAATGTCATGAAGGAGCTGTTGCCAGATGCCATGGCAATAACTTGGCGTAAGCGGCTACGTTTGGTACGTTTTGGTATTGGTTTGATGTCAGCAGCTACTTTAGCCAAATGTGGAGGCAATAATGTTTGAAGTTAGCAGCTACTGTAGCCAGACTTTGTGTTATTGGTTAGCAAAATTAGCTGCTAACATCAAAACACTGATACCTGGGTAGTATTTTTTAACATTCTGACAAACAAAGTGAGTCATCTGCGCTAACACTGATGCTTTCTGGAGAAACAGCCTCTTTTAGAAATCCCTCAGTGCCCTGTGTCTGTGGACGCTGTGAGATTAAACTATTTTAAGCCTCAGTTCACTTTTTTTTTTCCTTTCTTTTTTTTTGGAACATCCTGGAAACATTTGCTGCAAAGTCATCGTGTTAGCTTTCCTTCCTGGTTCTCGCCTCAAACACCTGGGCGCACACACACACACACACACAATCATGTGTCTTTGTCCGATTGTTGTCAAGTTGTCTTACATGTTGTCTGTAAATGATGGAAAAGTCATAATCTAAAGACACCTAAAAAGGGACTGTGGTTATTTAGCTTGTGTTCAAATATATGCAAACACACGTGTGTGTGTGTAGTTCACTTATGTCACATGGTCAGCGAAAAATAATAAAACACACCAGTCAGCACATTGTTACTGTTAGTGTTGAAATAAACTGCAAAAACCTACTTTAGCGTATGTGTGCTTTCATTCAGTGTGAGTGTCATGACTAAGGGAAAGTTAAGGTTTAAAAAAAAATCATCATTGTGATTTTAAACACTGAAATTTACTAGTTCTGTGCAAAAGGTTAGCGCATGACATGTTTCCATGACGACTGACCGGAAAAAGACGCACATGACGTCATGTTTACGCGCCATGACACCAAAATCAAGGCACTGTTTACCAGTTAGCTCCGTGAGCTGCTTTAGTTCCTTTTAGCGCCTACAGTTGAACTGGAGCAGTCTAGTCTGTTTATCAAATGAAAAGAGCAGCGCTACAAATAACCAGCGTACCTGTGTACTGCGTATGTGTGCCTCTGTTTTGAAAGTTTAGCGTTACTTAAGAGACTCATTTTAACAATCGGGAGTCACATAAACATGACATCACGCGCGTCTTTTCCCGTTCAGTCGTCATGAAAACACGTTGTGTGTTAACGTTGATGCCGTTAAACGCAGTTGACACGTTAACGTTTGACTTTAGTTTGATGTCTAGCAGCTAATGTTGCTAATCACAGTGACTTTAGAATTTGACGTTAACAGCTAACCTTGCTAATCACAGTGATTTTAGAGTCTGACATTAGCAGCATTAGCATGACGTCACGTGCGTCTTTTCCAGGTCAGTCATCATGGAAACGCGCCGTGCGTTAACGTTGACGCTTTAATGTTAGCTTGATGTGAGCAGCTAATGTTGCTAATCACAGTGACTTTAGAGCAGGGGTCACCAACCTTTTTGAGACAGAGAGCTACCTTAAGGGTAAAAAATAATATGGAGGGCTACCATATAATATTTTTTTGTTTGTTTACCATTTAAATGATTAATATTATGCATTCAACTGCATACACATTCATTCCAGTGCTTACTCCTAACGATTACCAGTTTTTATAAACAATATCAAAGATATTTTACTGAGAGATCATACGGATACATGCAAGTGAGGTGAAGTGAAGTGAGCCCGCGGGCACCGTATTGGCTGCCCGCGGGCTACCAGGTGCCCGCGGGCACCACGTTGGTGACCCCTGCTTTAGAGTTTGTCATTTGCAGCTAATGTTGCTAATCACAGTGACTTTAGAGTCTGACATTAGCAGCATTAGCATGATGTCACATGCGTCTTTTCCAGGTCAGTCATCATGGAAACACGTTGTGCATTAAGGTTAACGCGTTAACGTTTGACAGCACTAAAATGTATGTTTTTAAACCACCCTTTCTCCTGCACAAAAGTCCATTCAGAAAATGAGCGATTTTAGCTCACATAAAAACAGGCTCTACTAGTTTAATGCTGCCTCGTTTTGTCTGTTTAAGTCACTAAGGTAAAGCCAAATAAAAGATTTAAAACCCCGAAATGTAAAAATAAAGATGTTTTAACTGACTGATGGACGCAGAAGTGGATGAACCATTCCTGTGCGCTATGACGTAAAATTGATGATTTTCTCAATGGGGTTTGGTGCAGGAGAGTTTCCCGTCATAAAACGTCCGCCTAACAGTGAGATAACACTCTGTGGAGTCAAGTATGAGTAGATTTAGTGACAGGTTCTCCATTTCAGGACAATTAGCCTCTGGCTGAGTGTGTTCTCCACACACAGGGTTAGGTTTCATGTAAAAGTTTTTGGATGGAAAAAGTCTGCATTCCTTCAGCGTCACAGTGTGTGTGTGTGTGTGTGTGTGTTCGCCGTTCCATCACACTCGTCATGCAGAGTTGTGTTTAATTGCTGTTTCCCGATCTCGCTCGCGCATGAACTCGTGCATTACTTATGACAGGATGAAACGGAGAGCACACACACACACACACACACATACACACACACACACACACACACACACAGGTTGTGTTACCGTTCAGTAACACACACGCCCTCGCATGTTCAACAGGGGGTCGTCTGAAAAGTGTCGAGTCACCCACACTGCTAACATCGAAAACACTGATACCACAGCACCTGGCTACACTACATGCTAACAAACAAAACAAAAACCAACCTGGCCACAGTAGCTACTAAAGTCAAACTCTAAAGCAGGGGTCGCGTTAACCGAATATTTTCCGTCATTGACCGTTTTTTTTAAAACGGCCACAGAAAAATCTGAGGGCCATCCGTCATTTTGACAGATTGCAATTCAAACCCCTGACCACTTGGTGGCGAAGAGCATTTTACAGTAATTGGCTCTTGTAGAAGAAGAAAGGTAGAAAAAATGTCACGGCAGTTGAATGTGAGAAGTTTCAATAACGATGTTGATAAAAGAGGTGAAAAAAGAGGGATAGATGCAGATGAAGATGAAGGACAAACTCAGCCCGTGGCCTCGGCGGAGCGAGGAAGCGGCAGCAAGGAGGTGAGTCGGGAGTACAGAGTTCAGTGGGAGCGGGAGTTCTCCTGGCTGAGGACTGTGCTGACAGCGCGTTTGTTACTGTGGAGAAAAAGTTACATATTCTTCATATTCTGCTTGATGTGTGTATCCACGGTGTGGATTATTTGTTCAGCTTTTTTGGACTGAATATGAATTAAAAATGAAATAAAATTAAATGCAATTGAATATTTAAATATTAAATTATCATTTAAAAAATTGAAGTGACCGGTAAAAATAGCTTATGACAGGATTTTTATGACCCTGTCAGTCAAAATGACAGACGACATAATAGCGCAACCTCTGCTCTAAAGCCCCAGTGAATAGCAGCAGTCGCTAATGTCCAACACTTATGCTACAGTGGTTAGCTACAGTAGCTGCTCGTGTCACATACTGTAAACACAGCATTATGTCAAACACTGGTGCCACAGTTATTAGCCACAGCAATGGCTAACATCAAATGTTGTGGTACAATAAAAAATAAAATAACATTTTATCTAATCACAGTGACTTTGAGTCTGATGTTAGCAGCTAAGGTTGCTAATCACGGTCTCTTTAGAGTCTGAAGTTAACAGCTAATGTTGCTAATCACAGTGAGTTTAGAATTTGACGTTAGCAGCTAATGTTGCTAATCACAGTGACTTTAGAGTCTGAAGTTAACAGCTAATGTTGCTAATCACAGTGATTTTAGCATTTGACGTTAGCAGCTAATGTTGCTAATCACAGTGACTTTAGAGTCTGACATTAGCAGGTAAAGTTGCTGATCACAGTGACTTTAGAGTTTGACGTGAACAGCTAATGCTGCTAATCACTGTGACTTTAGAGTCTGACGTTAGCAGCTAATGTTGCTAATCACTGTGACTTTAGAGTCTGACGTTAGCAGCTAATGTTGCTAATCAAAGTGACTTTAGAGTCCGACGTTAGCAGCCACTGTAGCCAAATGTCTTGACATTGATTTTTGAGGTTTGAGGAGTTTTTTTTTCATTTTGCAAATACTAATGTGAGAAAATTTTATTAATCTGGGTTTCTACAAAGGTTCAGTAGAACTGTAACAGACGCCGCTCTACGAAACCTCCGAAACTCGTAAACCACTGAGAGGTGTCACAGTGACACGTGTGCGGCGTCACTCTTCATTCCGATCGTCAGAGTCCCAGACGTTTCTACAAAGGTTATAATTTCCCTGCCAGTTTTCGACGATGATGATGATGATGATGATGATGACACACCTCGCTGTTCTATGTTCAGCATGTGCAGAATTAGCAGAGCCTCACTGGAGTCGAGAGTCGTCTGCAGACTAAGCCTTGAATCCACAGAAGTGACTTCCGCCTGGATGAACCCGGTCTTCTGAGGAAAACACACATCAAATGATGCTCAAGAGCTGAAGGTGTTTACTCAACAAGAACCTGAGCTGTAAGATCATCAGTGAAAGGGGGAATTCCTGAAAGCACAAGAAAAACACAATGAGGTGGATGAGACGACTGAATGAAACATTCGTCAAAAGGCCAAAAACAGACAGAGTTTAAGTCATATTGTATTTTCAAAGTGACATTTACAAGACAAAAGGTGAGAAAATAAAAGTTCCCCAGTTTCCCAGAGCTTCAACACAGCCATGAAAATGATCCATGACAACAAAGGTCACCAACTGTTCTGCCTCCTGCTCTCTGACAGGAGAGAGACGAGCAAAAAGACTTAAATGAATGAGTGAATGAATGAATGCAGGCTTTATTCTGAACATGTGAACACAATACACTTTGTAACTTGTGGAAAAACAAACAAACAAAAGAAGTAGGAAGGAGCTTAAGCTTATTAAATCCACTCTTTTATGACTAATGCTCACTTCCTATGAACACAACACCTAAGTGACAAATTGCTTCTTATACACAAAGGTGCAAAGAAATGCACGTATTTACAAATGTATACAACAATATAAATATAAATAATATGCGAGGAGAAAATGTGTTGAGTAAATGAATAACGTGTACCTGCAGAAAACTGGGTCAGTGTTGCTAGGGATTAAGTTGACTCGGTCTAATAAACTCAGTTTGTATTCATCGGTCTTATGGACCTATGGTAACAATGCTAGCAAACTAGCATATATCTAAGCTACCTAACTACGATAACTATGCTAACTAAACTAGCATCCGTCTATCTATGCTACTTACCTAGCATCCATCTATTTATGCTACTCACCTAGCTTCCATCTGGGTTAGCAAACTAGCATCTAGCTAAGCTACTTATCCATCTATCCACAGAGTAATTTTGCGTCATAAATACATTTTTCAAATGCTTTTATTTTGAAATTCTGTCAAATATTGTTATTGCAATGATAGTATGTCATGATATAATTTTCAGATAATTTCACCCTCACATCAAATTTTGAACTTGGACTTTCTTTCCATTTGCCCCGCCCACTTTTTGACCAGACTATTTTGTATTTATTCCAGGTTATTCCCGTGAGGTTATTTTAACCCTTTTTTTATTTCCTCATCCTGTATCAATGTAACATCTATCTACCTACCTATGCTAACAAACTAGCATATATCTCAGCTACCTACCTACGCTAACTATGCTAGCAAGCTAACATATATATAAGCTAACTAGCATCTGTCTATCTATGCTACTTACCTAGCATCCATCTATTTATGCTACTCACCTAGCTTCCATCTGGGTTAGCAAACTAGCATCTAGCTAAGCTACTTATCCATCTATCCACAGAGTAATTTTGCGTCATAAATACATTTTTCAAATGCTTTTATTTTGAAATTCTGTCAAATATTGTTATTGCAATGATAGTATGTCATGATATAATTTTCAGATAATTTCACCCTCACATCAAATTTTGAACTTGGACTTTCTTTCCATTTGCCCCGCCCACTTTTTGACCAGACTATTTTGTATTTATTCCAGGTTATTCCCGTGAGGTTATTTTAACCCTTTTTTTATTCCCTCATCCTGTATCAATGTAACATCTATCTACCTACCTATGCTAACAAACTAGCATATATCTCAGCTACCTACCTACGCTAACTATGCTAGCAAGCTAACATATATATAAGCTAACTAGCATCTGTCTATCTATGCTACTTACGTAGCATCCTCCATCTATGCTACTTATCTAGCATCCATCTATCTATGCTACTCACACTCTCATCTATCCATCGAGTCATTTTGCGTAATCATTAAATTTTTCATCTCGTCGTCTCATGATTGTCATCCTGCTAATCTTCCTCTCGTGTTAACGTGGAAGTGGATACGGCTGCGGTCATGTGACACGGAGCGCTCCATTATAACAGCTCAGCTTAAATCAGTCCAGCCCTTTGTCAAAGCCACTGTTGATCTCGTCAGTCGCCGTGACGACCTCTGCTTCTTAATTAGCCCACACTCACGTTCGTGTGTGTGTTTGTGTCTTCAGAGGCAGATTTGATATCAACCATCTCTTCTTCTTCTTCTTCTTCTTCACTTTCTCCGTCTGTTCTTTTTCTTAATCTCAGCTTCAACAAACACAGACCTGAAACGACAGAAACATCTTTATTTAGACTTAAAGAGACAGACGTTTTTATCGAGTATGGACACAAACAGACTGTGTCAACCAAGTCCAGCAAAAAATAATAATCTCATAATTTGGACTTTCTGACTTTATAATGATGATATAATGATTATAATTATATATGATGTAATCTGCAGTTTATGCACAGGTGTGTGTTGTGTGTTGTTTTTGTGACTTCAGAGGACACTGTCAATCTCAAAAATGTGCGCTCCCTCTAGTGCAAGTGCTGTCCCGATTCTCAGAAAAATTAAGTTGAGGGTCAAGTTTAAGGGCTGTATCGCCCTCAATATTGAGATTTTCCGAGATCCACCCTTGGGAGAAAGGGCTACCCAGAATGCATTGCGTGTTTTCACATAAGAAAGATGGCGTCGAAAGCAGCGAAACGAGTGTGATACAAATTAAGTATTTTCTTTGTTAAGAGATATATAAAATTGACGAAAACCATTGTATTATCTTAGTTTAGGCCCATATTATGGATTACTGACGTCATTGTTGCGTAACAATTATTTTTATTTTACGATCTTTTGTCAATAGCCGGCAAGCGATCGTTTGCCATGGTTTACTTTTCAATAAGTCGTGGTGTGTGGTAACTGTCAGCTGAATATGTCTGTGGTTGTGGTATTTGTATGAGTATCATCTTATAACTAACTGACAACCTAATAACTTGACTGACAAACGGATCGTAATAAATAATCCTGACGTAAATGTGTTCTTCTTCTTCTTTTTTGGAGTTGACAGACTGGACGCAGCTTTCGCGTTATTCTGCCCCCTACAGTCTGAAGATGTATCTGCATTTAAGGGGTGTCCCATTTCTAAGTGACAAAATAACCCTCAACACTTGGTATTGAGGGTCAGTTAAGATTAAGGGTTGAGCTTGAGGGTTAAGATAGGAATTGGAATTGGCCCTTACTCCTTTAAAACCTTTTAAACCTTTAACCACAATGACTACTGGCATAATCCTAATCTTATCCCCTAACCTCAGTCCCTTAACCTAACTGTAAAAACATTTCTTCACCTTAAAATGTAATGATGTATATTATGGGGATGTGATTTTTGTCTCTATAGAGAAGACAAATCCCCATAATGTGACTATGTCAACATATTTAGGTACACACACACACACACACACACGTGCTACAGGCATTATAATATTGTACCAACACAAAGCACTCAGTGTTGTAACAGTTGGATTAAAACAGGAGACTCGAGGCTCTTTAAAGTGCTGATAATCATTTACATCAGAGCTGATGTGAGACATTTGCTTTGACCTTTTAATCTGTGTGTGTGTGTGTGTGTGTGTGTGTGTGTGTGTGTGAAACACAGCTGGTGACAGATGTGACTCCATTTATGTCACATCAAACATCGGCACCTAATCCACTGTTTTTCCCCGATTTTCTGACTTTAACCTCAGAATTCCAAATTTCTGACTTTAATCGCAGATTTCCGGCTTTCACCCCAGAATTTCGACTTTCTGTCTTTAATCTCAGAATTCCCACTTTAATCTCAGAATTCCGGCTTCCTGACTTTAATCTCAAAATTCCGACTCTGACTTTAATCTCAGAATTCCAACTTAAACGGAATTGAATCGAGATATTCAACAGAATCTAAACAGGAGAGAGTGTGTGTGTTTTTAATTATTTTATTTTCTACAACCTGATCAGTGATGAGTCATGGATCAGTTAATGTGACTCAGACTCTGAGCTGCTCTGCTTTGTCCTGAAATGACCTCTGTCATCTCAAAAGGAACCAAAACAAAGACACTTACATAATAAAATCACTTAGATTGTGAATATTCCGGCACTTCAAATCAAAATTAATCAAATAAACCACTCTTATGTGTTTTTTTAAAAAAAAGCACAATTTCTGCTCTATATAGCTGCTGTAATACTAATTTTGCATGTCTGCAATTAAAATATGCACACATCAGAGATAATTACAAACAAATTATCATTAATATAACAATGAAACAGTCAGTGATACAGTGATAGTTCAGGGTTTCTGAAGTGTGTGCGATCATGAAACAGATGTAAAGGCTGATTACAGCAGAGAAACAGAAGGCCGACCGACTAAAAACTACACTCAATTAAGTCGACATTATCTTAAACATATGTTCGCTCATAAAAGAAAGGCTCTGACTTCACCAGGTGTAGATTATATTATGTGAGACTTTTGTTAAGTGGTTAAAATCTGTCTTTTTTTTGGGCAGTGCAGGTTTTCCAGTGACAGTGAGAGTCTGTATGTGAGGTTTATGTTGGTTTAAATGCATGGATTATAATCCTTGTGAGACACAGGGATAAAGAGGCTCATCCTCCTCCTCATTAACCTTTCACCGCAGATTATGTGAACACTGACCCCTGAATAACAGCTCATGATTTATTAAGTTTATTATTAATTTAAGATAGACTTTTGTTTTTAAATTTAGTTGTTGTTCTCGTCCAACGTCGTCTCCGAAATCGACCGCCAGCGAGCGAGACACTCACGTCATAAATAATGAAGCAGAGACAGCTTGTCAGGCCAGAGCTGCCGTTCTGCCACGTCAGTCTGGATTAACCCTCGGGAATGACGAGGCCGCAGTTTGATTTCTACTGAAGACGGAAGAACACAGCGGAGGAAACAAAGAGAAGCAGAAGAGAAGCAGAAGAGAGAGAGAGAGAGCGTGACGTCACAAAAGACAAAGAAAACACGTGAGTGTCGTTACTAAGACGGTTCAGGATCTTTGTCCACAACAGTCTGGGATGGTGACTCTTGGATCCGGATAGTTTTCCCATCTTTCAAAATTTGGAATGTGAGAAGAAAAGGGCGGCATTCTGGGTTTAAATTCAGAAGTCTCAGATCAAAGTCAGAAAGTCGAAATTTGAAGAAGAAGAAAAAAAAAAACGGAATTATTTTTTGCTCAGTCAGAAACCTGAGGAAAAGCCAGAATTCTTAGATTAAAGTCAGAATTCTGAGAATTCTGAGATTAAATTCAAAGTTCTGAGATTAAAGACAGAAAGTCGGGAATTCAGAGAAATAAATCGGAATTCTCAGAAAAAGTCGAAAGTTGGAATTGTGAGAAAAAATATCAGAAAAATCTAAGATCAAAGTCAGAATTGTGAGTAAAAAAGTCAGAACTGTGAGATTAAAGTGAAAAAGTGTGAATTGTGAGAAAGAAGTCGGAATTCTGACTTTAATCTCAGAATTCATGCTTTTTCAATGTGGAGATTATTCATAGGTTTTGAGATAAACCTTATATTTAAGCTTCAGGAAAACGATCATAGATTGTTCATCTAAAGCAGCAGAAGTAAAAACAACTTTCCTTCCTGCTGCAGTGAGTGAGTAATTCACACACCTTAGAAAGTGACAGGCAACAAGGAAACTTTAACATGCAAATCGGGCGGTGAAAGTGATTAAAAGCCACAGTGCTTTTGTGAGATCTCCGGTGCAGCAGAGCTTCCACGATGTTTACGTAACCACATGATGATTCCACATTTATAATATTAGCTTTTGACGTTAGTTTTTTTTCAGGCTCAGGTGTGAAATACCACACAGAAACTGAGCTTCCACATGATTGACAGGAGGTCATTGGCTTCTCAGGTTTCCTTGGAGTTCTTTTATAGAGCAGGTGTGTACCTGCTGCATTTTTCATCTATGCTGCCAAATCACAACATTATTCCCTAAATACAAAAAGGCCGCAGGCAAATAAATGTCAGGGACTGAATCTAAAACAAAAACAGTCCGATCAAAAAAGAAAATTGGCAGCGCTATTTTTAATTAACGCAGAAGCAAAAACTTCACAGCAACAAGATTTTCCAGTTACGATAAAAACTGCGCCGCCCTTCAGGGACACGCATGAAACAGACGACACTAAATTTAACTTTAATTAAAGAAACAAAAAAAAAGAAAAAGGAGTGACGGATTAACAGCTAACATGTCATGAAACTGCATTTATTCCCACAATATTAGCATAAATATTAATATAAAAAATTAAACATAAAATGAAATAATAAAATAATAAAATACACAGCGTGTTGCAGCAGGAAAGACTCAGGTTACTGATGAAACTGAAGAAGCTAAATGGAACTCAGCCATCATTCATTTGTTTTTTTATTACACCTGTCACTTGACATCTGGTATTAGTTTGGAGTTTCTTTTAAAGCTGCACTCTGTAATTTGTTTTTTAAAACTTTTGAAAAAGCTCATTTGAAGGAAAACACTTTATCTCTTGAAAACCTGTTGTTAATCAACCTGTCGCTAACGGACATGTCGCTAATTGAACTGACGCTAATCGACCTGCATTGCCTACTTGCGATAACTGACCTGTATTGCGACATAACTGACCTTTTGCTAACTGACCTGTTGTTAATTGTCCTCTCGCTAACCGACCTGTATTACCTACTTGCGAAGTTCGCGATGATAACTGACATGTCGCCAACTGTCCTGTATTGTGACATAACCGACCTGTTGCTAATCGACCTTTTCTCTAACCGACCTGTCGCTAATCGAACTGAAGCTAACTGACCTGTATTGCCTACTTGCGAAGCTCGCGATGATAACTGACCTGTCGCTAACTGTCCTGTATTGTGACCTAACCAACCTTTTGCTAACTGACCTGTTGTTAATTGTCCTCTCACTAACAGACTTGTCGCTAATTGAACTGACGCTAACCAACCTGTATTGCCTACTTGCGAAGTTCGTGATGATACAGACCTGTCGCTAACTGACCTATACTGTGACCCAACCGACCTGTTGCTAAATGACCTTTTCTCTAACCGACCTGTCGCTAATCGAACTGACGCTAACTGACCTGTATTGCCTACTTGCGAAGTTTGTGATGATACAGACCTGTTGCTAACTGACCTTTTCTCTAACCGACCTGTCGCTAACTGAACTGACGCTAACTACTTGCAAAGTTTGTGATAACTGACCTGTCGCTAACTGTCCTGTATTGCGACCTAACCGACCGTTTGCTAACTGACCTGTTGCTAATCGACCTCTCCCTAACCGACCTGTGGCTAATCAAACTGAGGCTAACCGACCTGTATTGCCTACTTGCGAAGTTTGTGATGATAACAGACCTGTCGCTAACTGTCCTGCATTGCGACCTAACCAACCTGACAAACCTTAAGCTAAATCCATTTTTTCCCTTGCATTCCCGAGTGGCTTATAGCACAGCGAGTGCTAAATATGCTGGGATTATCTCTTTAAATAAAAGGTGCATGTGTGTGTTTTACAAAGTGCAGGACAGATAATGATGCACCTGCCTTTAATTCTAGTAAAATATGTCTGACAGGTTGTTGGCACTCCGCTCTGACGACACCCGCCTGTCGGAACTAGTTCTCCCACAGTCTTTTTCCACACACACACACACACACACACACACACACACACACACACACACACACACACACACACACACACACACACACACACGTTCACAGATATGGTCAATTTCGTGTCCATCGCCGCTCTCGACATCACGACATCACGACTCACGACCGTTGCAGCAACAACACCACCAAAGCCGATTTGACCGACCCCTCTATTCCAGCCCTTTTGAACTGACCGTGCCCATCTGGAAACTCTGCTGCGACTGAAATAGATGAGTGGACTTCCTGTTACGTCAGGAGGACAGAGTGCGACAAACTGGCCGTGTGTCCAATGCCAGATTTCCAACTTACCCTTCCCTCTCATATACGTCACCGAGCCGCTTTCAAATGCAGATCCAGAAGCTGGAAGAACAGGGAAACAGGGAAAATATGCCTAAGTCCCTTTGTTCTGAACCTGATATCTCTACTGAGATTTCAGGGAATTCATTCAAATTTGGTGCAAGGACAAACTGGTTTGATTTTGGTGGCTAAGTGTAACGCGTGACCACGATGTCTCTCAAAACCACTCCATGGAATCCTATAAAAAACATTCTCTTGAGGTTATGTGATCACGACAACTTGTGTCGAACCATTTTTAGACCTTTTTTTAGACCTCAATTAGTAAGACCATGAAATCGAGATTCAGAACACCCAATAAACAACAAATCAAATGAAATCTTCCTTGAGTTTACGGGTGGATCTCCTCGTTTGAGGTGTACCACCAGACTTCTGCCTTCAGCACTACTGTCGGATCATATTCGCAGTGTCACATACCGCGGTACGACATTTTAAGACTTTCCAAGGACCCGTGGGGACCCCGTAAAAAACGGCGTGGACCTGTGCTGCTGCTGTAGGGTTCAAAACATCTCGTATTCAGAGGTGATCGCCGATCATCTGGTCATTCTCCTCTGACCTCTGGCATCAACAAGGCATTTAATCCCAGACAGAAGACAAAAAACTGCTGCTCCCTGTAGATATGTTATGTCTTTTCTTTGTCTTTCTGAAAGACTCAGACCAAGAAACACCACCATGTTCAAGGTTACGTCCTCCTTCTTCCTCATTATCATGCTCAGTTTGACCGCGTTGACGATGCCTCATGAGATGAGATGGTAGTGAGACCTGCTGTGATGTATGCAAGCCTGAGGATGCTGAAGTTTACTATTGGGAGTGACCAGGATTAGGACAGGATTAGAAATGAGCATATATTCCAGGAACAGCTATGAGATAAAGTAAGAGAGTGAAGGTCGAGATGGTTTGGGCAAATGATGCTGAAGATGGAGGTTCATGGATGTTGTAAAAACGAAGACACTTAGGGACACGAGATGGAGGCAGATGATCCGTCGTGGCGACCCCTAAAAAGGGGAGGAGCCGAAAGAAGTCGAGGAGGAAGATTAAGAACAGATTAAGCAGGGAATTTCAAGGATGAACTGATGAGATTGTGATCTGATCACTGTGACCTCAAATGAACCATCACAGGATCAAGTGAGATGACCGTTCTTCATGTCCAATCCATTCACACAATCCACGAGTGGACATTTTCTAACTAAGGCAGTTGTCCTTCCGCCTTCCGTGGACGTCCTCACGCAACTTTCCATGGTTTTTGATGTCTTTTTTTTTTCAAAATAGGAGCTCGCCACCAACTGGACTGGAAGGTGTTTGTGCTACAGATTTGTTGATGTAGTCTTTGCCAGGAATGGTTCTAGGAAATTTGAGACTATGGTCTCCACACGAACCAACGTGGAAATGGACAGATCTTTTTATGAAACGCAGAAGCTAGGGGATGGCTGGAAATTTACGACACAGCCACACTAACATGAACCCTGGAATATCACTTTTAAGTGAATGGGAAAGACAGAACTAATAAAACTAGTGCTGGGCTGGGTTATCTGCCGTTAGCGCTGTTGTCAGCCGTTAGCGCGTTAACGTGCCCAGCACTAATAAACAAATGAATAACATGATAGGTTTGGACAGATGCTTCTCAGATCCATCGACTCCACGGTTTAACTGCGACTCTTCAGTCACAGACTGACGTTACGTCAACGGCGCTGTTTTCTCCGTCTCGCCTGGCTGAGCTGCTTTTGTGAAATATTGATTTTTCTTCTTGTCTTCTCCGCCCTCCCTGCTGTGATTGACAGGCAGACGAGCAGAGGAGCAGCGATGATGGAAGAGAACAGAACCTGCTCTTCAGGATCGTAAAATGTCCAGGCCTGACGTCTTCACCCTCTCTTTATATTTCTCAGCGTCTTATTTCTTTTGTCGTTTGGCCCGTCTCTCTCTCTCTCTGTTTGTCTCACTCATTCATATCTGCTTTCTGGCGAATAAGAGACGCTAAAATCTCCTAAATATATCAACAGCTATAATTAAATGGGGGAACAAGACTGTGAATGTGAATGTGAAGATCGCATCTTCTTGTTTACATTTTTGTTGTCATGCTGCGGTGTAACGCGAGCTACACGCTCGCGGAGGTCGACTGACATTTGATAAGTTAAGAAGCAGCTTAGGGTTCGATGGCTAACAGAGCTGAGATTAATGGATTTGGAAAAAGAAGAAGAAAAAGGAGCGCAAGTGGATTTTCTGCAGGTGTCATAAACCAGAAGGCTGCTGCTGTTACGTCCATTTACAATCGTGTGAGCAGGGTGGGGTCGTGACAGAGGTCAAGGTCGAGCACAACAATACGTTTATGACAGACTGTAACTCACATTTTCTGACTTTGCTCACATGCTCTGAGCCTCTCAACCTCCTGAAGACATGAATCTGTAAGACAATGACTCTTGAATATCTTGTTGTGGCTTTTCTGGAAAACCACAACAATTCCCTCAAACAGCTGCAGTTACTACGACTACGAGGAAATACGTATGAATTATGACAGTGTAACAGTCTGAAGCATGCCATTTAAAGGTAGTAGTACAATAACAAAGTACAAATACTCACACACTCACTCATTCACACTCACTCACTCAGACAATTAAACTCTCACTCACTAACTTACACACTCACTCATTCACATTCTCACTCTCACTCACTCAGATACACTTACACACTCACTCATTCACACTCTCACTCACTCAGATACACTTACACACTCATTCAGACACACTCACTTATTCACATTCTCACTCACTCACTCTCACTCCTTACACTCACTCACTCACTCAGACAACTACACTCTCACTCACTGATTCACACTCCAACTCACTCACTCAGACCCATTCTCACTCACTCTCACTCCTTACACTCACTCACTCTCCCAGACTCTCACTCACTTACACTCACTCACATCCTCATTCACTCTCACTCACTCAGACAATTAAACTCTCGCTCACTCATTCACACTCGGACACATTCTCACTCACAAACTCACTCACACTCACTCATTCACATTCTCACTTACTCAGACTCTCACTCACTTACACTCACTCACTGACTCACCCACCCAGACTCTCACTGACTTACTCACTCAAACTCACTCAAACTCACTCACTCATTCACACTTTCACTCACTCACTCACTCACTCGGTGTCATTAACTGTTTATCTGTACAGAAATAACACAGTGCCACAGTGATTTTTATAGATGACGCTAAACTAAGCGACGGTGTCAAAGCTGCACATCTGGAGAGGCGTGTTGTGTGTGCTGCATGTGTGTGTGTGTGTGTGAGAGAGTGAAGAGCTGCACACAGGAAGTTCACTCCGACTTCAGCCTCATCACTGTCGGCACTGACAGATGAATCGAGGGAAACAGATGCTGCCTTTTACTTTTCCTGTCTGACGTTTTCCTATTACCTCACCACACGTGTGTGTGTGTGTGCGAACGTTTTCCTGTTTCCATTTTTTATCCTCGTTCTCATCAGCTCCACCAAATCTACTGTATGTGTGTGTGTGTCTATGTTTGGTGATAAAAACTGTGTCTCTCTTAAACGTGACATCACCTCTCTGAAGAGTCGGACAATAAATGCAATAAAATAATGAGATTATATGAGATTGTGGCAACTGCAGCTTCAAAGGTCCAGGGAGTTATATTAATGCAAATAGAAAGTAAAGTAAATATCGTATTTTGGGAATTAAAATTTGTTCGACAAATAAACCTCTGCAAATTTTGCACTAGAAAAATAAACTTATTTGTCTTAACTTATCCCTTATTAATACGTTAAAAAACCAAACTCACTCACTTACACTCTTATTCACTAACACTCTTACTCACTTACACACTCACACTCTCAACATTACATCGTGACCGGTGCTGCCAGGTCAACAGTCAATTAATGAGAGCGTCTCTGAGAGTCATAATGTACGACGAGAGACTGATTGTTGAAGTGGAGAAACATAAAATCATTTATGACACCAGATCAACAGTTCTTCCACGTCGGAGAATGAAAGAAGCTATGTTGTTGTTGTTTACTTTATACACACAGTCTATCGCGAACTCGCGTCCGTTCGAGATTATTGCGCGATCTTCCGTGAATACCGCTGGCTCCCAAGGCTCCGCGCTGCTGCCGTAACGCGCCCGGTGGGGATTGACGTCGGGCAGAGGACGAAGCAGAACCGCGCCGCTGCCGTTCTGCGTCCAGTGGAAATCCGGGGTTAGTGTTCCACTCCTCTACTTTTGAGATTAGTTGGATTAGCTCCACAGGGCAGAATCAGGAGCCAATCATTAACCTCTGCTTCCTGTCCACCTATGAACAGGAATGTTAAGCGTTCCTGGTATGAACACTTCCACGTTCAAAATATTTGCACTCGCCGCTTGTTTCTTTTCTTTATTTTTTTTAAAACTTTCTGCTTTGATAATCTTTCTTGGATTATACTGTGTGACTGACAGGATGAGGGTTGATAAAACAGCAAGATTAGCTCCTTTAGATGGAGTCAGATGATCATGATACTGTAGCAAAAGACTTCTTATTTGTAGCTTACTCTTCTTTTGTGAGTCGCTTTGGGATAAAAGCGTCTGCTGAATGCTTAAAAGCAAATTTGAATTACTGGGCTTTAAGTCGACAGGCTTCTTTAAGCTCGACTTACCTTCACCAGTCCACGGCACTTTTCCTCGACCCACTGATGACGTAAAACGTCCTCAACTTCGCGTCAACCACTGGTGTGCTTTGCGGCGATTGCCCGGCTGCTAACATCAGTACTTCTGGTGTTTTACACCTGAGGGCGGGTTCTTTCTTTGTCGAGTTGTTGTGTTTTAGACGTAGACAAGAACCTGAACAGAAAAGAAGAAAGTGTGTTTAGTTAGTAGAAGATAAGCAATGTCGAGATCGAGCAACCGATCAAACGTTACCACTGATGGCATACTCTTTTGGAGAAGAGCTAAAAGTAGTGAAATTTTCACATAAACTTACCACCACTTGGTGGATCATGATGGAAACACCAGCATAAGTTGCCTCCTGGTGGCGACTTACGCTTATGCTAACCCTAACCATAACCCTTGTCTCGTGGTGGCGACTTATGCTTATGCTAACCCTAACCCTTGCCTCCTGGTGGCGACTTATGCTTATGCTAATCCTAACCCTCACCTCCTGGTGGCAACTTATGCTAACCCTAACCCTAACCCTCACCTCCTGGTGGCGACTTACACTTATGCTAACCCTAACCCTCACCTCCTGGTGGCGACTTACGCTTATGCTAACCCTATCCTTTGCCTCCTGGTGCCGACTTATGCTTATGCTAACCCTAACCCTCGCCTCCTGATGGTGACTTATGCTTATGCTACCCCTAACCCTCGCCTCCTGGTGGCAACTTATGCTTATGCTAACCCTATCCCTCGCCTCCTGGTGCCGACTTATGCTTATGCGAACCCTAATCGTAACCTTCGCCTCGTGGTGGCGGCTTATGCTAACCCTAATACTTGCCTCCTGGTAGCGATTTAACATATACTTACTTCTGCATAACCCTAACCAAATACCAAATTAATAATTTGCATCTTACACACACTCATTCTTCTAATTAAATCTGCACAGCAGGACAACAACATTTCAGGGGAACTTCAGAGGAAATATTAATATTAGACTGTACTCTAGATCCTTTCTCTTTCCTGTAAATCAAGTTCCCCCCTCCACAATTTAAAAAAACAAAAAAAAACCTGTGAGCAGAAAGTTAATGTTTCTCACACTACATGAGCAGAGAGGTATGTGACCTGCTCGGCTCCGCCCCCCCAACGTCTTTGACCAGGTCGAGCAGTTTTGTCTTTGATCCTGAACCAACAGGTCAAACCGTCGGTGGACAAGGTCAGAGACGCCGCCAAGGACATTCCTTTAACCTTTAATAGGTCACTACTGAAATAACTCACTCTGAAGAGAAAGACAGAGAGATAAGGGATGAAGCACATTTATGGTTCATGGGAAAAGAAGGTTGAAGTAAAAAAGAAGTATTGCCGTGTTCTGTAGAGTTTTTCTTCTCCCAGAACTCCTGAACGCCTGGATTTCCACGTAATTAACGAATAGTTATGTCGATAGTTTGAATACAATCAGTGACAAATTATGGTACATGTTTATCCAAAAGGTTGCGCTACATGTAAAATATTGTAAAACTGCGGACGAAGGCTGAGCAATTAATCTGTCGATGATTTTCTCGATTGATTGTCCATAAAATGTTGAAAAATTATATTTTGTCAAGAAAACAGAAAATATTCACATTTAAGAAGCTTAAAAACCAGAAAGCTTTAAAAAACAACCTCCGATTATTTTTAATCAGTGATGATTCATTTAGTCACAGATTAACAATCGATTCATAGGATAATCGTTGCAGTCCTAGTTTGGACGGAAACAACGGCCTTTTTTACTCATCCGTTTCATGGATTCTTTGTCCTATTTGTTATCATTAAACTGTTAAATCTGATCACAAAACAACCTCAAAACAACATTTTATTGAGAAACAAGCACGGAGTCAGTAAGAGACAGTCAGAGTCGGTCAGTCCAGGACAAAACCTCCTGCTCCTGAATAAATAAATAAAACATCTCCATCCAAACAAAAAAAAAAGAAGTGAAAAATCTATATTTTATTAGGGTTGAGTGTTGTTTAAAAACAGAGTATTTACGGGGTCAAGAGGAAAAATATCAACACCATACTCTCTTACAAAATCCTATTTAAGACATCTTCATGCTTCAGATTCAGTCAGAAACCCTGGATGGATTTTCGTATTATCTAATCTAAACAATCTGAATCTGACACATCAGATTATCTGCAGTTTTAATCCACAGGTTTGTTCAGGCATCTCCGTGTCAGGTCACCATGAAGCTGTGGTCGATGTCCATTGGACGTCTTCTAGAAGGAGGTTGGAAAACATCATTAATTAGTGAGGGTTTTTGTTGTGTGTGAGTTTGTTCTTTGTTATCTTTGTCTTCGGTTTCCCCCCTCATCAGATCAGCTGGGACTCCCTGACGTTCCTGAACGGCAGACTGATCTGGTGTCTGGATGACAGTTCCCTGAAAGAGAAACCACAGGGAGGGGAGGGCGACAGATAATAAATGAACAGCTCTGGAGAGGAGAGGAAACGGAATGCGGGGGACAGATCCTGTCCTCGAAGAATCATTCATTATCATGTCGGACAAACCCACACTCAGTCCAACTGACTGACTGTGTGTTGTATTGATTCATGGTTGAGATTCTTGGCGTGAGTGAGTGTGGGAAAACGGAAACTACACAGATTATTCTAGTGAACGGTTGGAACATGGACATAGATTCTGATAGAGTTGTCCTTTCACATAGCTCTGCAGACTCATCTGAGGAGAGGAGAGTCTGATGTCCACGTTCTCACAGACTCCGAAAACGTTGCTGCCAAGGGTCGCTAACCTTCTAAATGACTAATTTCTCGCCTCTCGCAAAACATTCCGGGACACGGAAAAATATTAATTTCAGGTTTATATTTATTTGCTTTGTCCATCACTATGTTCTGGCAAATTCTGGGATATGTGGCTGTACGGAGAAGAACAGAGAACTACAGAGAAGTACAAAGAAAGAAGTACAAATAAGAACAGAAGTACAGAGACGTACGGAGAAGTACAGAGGAGTAGGGAGAAGTACAAAGAAGTATGGAGAAGTATGGAAGTACAGAGAAGTACAGAGAAGTACGGAGAAGTACAAAGAATTACGGAGAAGTACAGAGGAGTAGGGAGAAGTACGAAGAAGTACAGAAGAACAGAGAAGTATGGAGAAGTACGAAGTACAGAGAAGTATGGAGAAGTGCGGAGAAGAACAGAGAACTACTTAGAAGTACAAAGAATTACGGAGAAGTATACAGAGACGTACAAAGAAAGAAGTACAGAGAAGTATGGAAGTATAGAGAAGTACAAGGCACAGAGAAATACGAAGAAGTATGGCGAAGTACGAAGAAGTACAGAAGAACAGAGAAGTATGGAGAAGTACGAAGTACAGAGAAGTACGAAGAAGTATGGAGAAGAACAGAGAACTACAGAGAACTACAAAGAATTACGGAGAAGTATACAGAGAAGTATGGAAGAAACGGCTAAAGACATGGTGCATGCGCATCAAGCTAGCGAACCGTGTACAAACTGTAAAAACAACAACAAGATGATAAAGACGGCAAATAGTGTCTTTGATTCCCTGCTCTACTCCTTCATTGAACTCCTAAACGCGGGTGATGGGGTTAGCGATGCAAGTGTGACGTACTGGGGCTTTAAGAATATTTACTTCATGTGACGAGGTAGGCTACATTGAAATTCACCTCTGATTTCGAGGAAATTTGCTGCTCGGATTAGCCCCCCCTCCCTCCAGTTCCTTGGATTAAAACGTCAAACACAAGTGTGTCTGTGAGCGGATGTTTGACTGTCATTGTGTGTGTTGACGCCAGCATATGTATGTGTGTGTGTGTGTGTGTGATTAGTTTGAGCAGGTTAGCTACGGTGGCTTTAGCCGCATGTGAGCGGAGACAGACTCAAACCTGACGGTAAACAGCTCATTCACTATGGTCAGTCCTCTCTTTCTGACCCCTCCTTCACCACCACGATTCAATGGAAGAATTGACACTATGGTAATGTGCTGCTGCCCCCCCCCCCCCCACACACACACACACACACACACACACAACACAAGCATATGGCCAAGTCTGTCATTGCAGCTTAGCAGCACAAGTCTATGGAAGAAACCAGTGAGTAAGGGCCCCACGCCATTCAGTCCACAGCCTGAATAATCACTTTTAATCCAAAACAAAGTCTAAAAGTGTATGAAACATAAGAGGCAGGAACCAGGGGAAGCAGAACGCTACGAAGAATAACACTGGGCCACCCACACCAAGCTTTTAAAGGGCAGTAAAAATCTACAAAGATGAGTTTTTCTTCTGCTCTGGAGGGAGGGAACGAACCATAAGTGACATTTTTCAGGTTTGTTCAGGGACCAGTTTAACCAGCAGTGAACCAACGGTCAGGATGTTTCGTGATGAGTCATTTAAAGTCTTATTATGTGTGTATAAAGAGTCTTTTGGGGGTTAATCTGGCTTAAGATGACTTGGTTATTCAAGTTTAACCTGCAGAGGGAAACTCATTCATGACGCACATGGAAGACTGAGAGAAGTCCAGCTGAGCAAAAAATGAATCCGGTTCAAGAAACAGATTCTGGAACTATAAGTAGATTTTGGAACTATAAGTAGACGTTGGAGTTATAAGTAAACTTTGGAACTATAAGTAGAATTTGGAACTATACGTAGATTTTGGAGTTATAAGTAGAATTTGGAACTATAAGTAGATTTTGGAACTATAAGTAGATTTTGGAGTTATAAGTAGAATTTGGAACTATAAGTAGACATTGGAGTTATAAGTAGAATTTGGAGTTATTAGTAGACTTTGGAACTATAAGTAGATTTTGGAACTATAAGTAGACTCTGGAACTATAAGAAGAATTTGGAACTATAAGTAGATTTTGGATTTTCAGTACACGTCAGCACATTCGGTCCTTGAATTTGAGTTAACTGGTCCTGAAAGGTCCTTGAATGTGATGTCAAACAAGGTGTGGGAACCCTGTATCAGGTCTGAACATCCAAACCAGTGGCCTTGAGATGGAAATTTGAATACAAAGACCATCATAGAGATCCTGTTTAAACAGACACCACCACCACTACTGCTGCTGCCCTTATCTGTGTTTCACCTGCTTCTTATGAGCTGTCACGCTGGAAGGGTTTAGTAACTCCCTGGTACTTCCTACAGCCCGTATCTCAGATTATATCTGATGTCTCACTGCAAACACCTGCTGAGGACAGGATGGGGGACATGGTGCTGTAAAGGTGAATGACTGACTCTATTGTCTCTCTTTCTTTTTTGGGGGGTAAAGGAGTTCATCACCGAGTTGTCAAATGAAGATAAATAACAAGACAGCTTGAAATCATAAATCTGTGATCTTTCTCGCCATGAGTCGTTAACAGTCCAGCCGTTAACATTTCGTTTGGAGTGGAGAGACGTTTGACAGCTCCTGAAATAAAGAATGATCCATCTATAGGTGAATTCATGATGAAATAAATAATCTGGATTACAGTGTGTATAGCAGGTGTGTGTAGCAAGACGTACAGTACAGATTACAATAAATAATCTTTACTTTCAGCCCGAATAGGAAATAATGTCTTGACTCAAATAAATGATGTTTGGATATCAAAATAGTATGTAGTGCTTGTAAAAAATTAAAGTTCTTAAATATCATAAGAGCAGTGTGTACACTTTTATATATTGTCAACAGTTATTATTCCGTACAATTATGAGAGAAACAGCTGCAGTCAGATGGACACACTCTCAGTGGCAGGTTTATACCTCCCTCTCTCTCTCTGGTCTCAGGTTTCACTGAAGCATCTCTATGTGTTAACAACTTCGTTGAAACTGTACGAGAAACTGAGAAGCTGAGTCACTGCTGTGGTTCGTTACAGCTTCCTGTGTCTCTCTCTGTCCTGACAGAGAAATTGAATTTAAATTATGCATGGTGTGTGTGTGTGTGTGTGTGTGTGTCACACACACTCACTCACTCAGCTTCAAAGAAACAGAAGCCTTCTCAGCCTCACCTGACTGATGTTACCTCGCTAACACTTTCCCATTATTGTACCAGGCAGACGATACACTTAACGTGACTGTGTGTGTGTGTGTGTGCGTGTTCACGAATGTGTGTCATTGTGAGGACCAAACAAAAACATATAAACCACAGTGAATGAGGCGATACTGACTATTAGGATGGTAAATTTCAAGTCATTCCAAGATACTTTTTGTTTTTGAGAAGAAAGTCAGCTCACTGTCAAAGTGCATCAGGGCAAATGGATGATTTCCTGAATTTCAAAAATTCATTAACCTCTTCTTCCCTGACCCTCTTTTTGGAGTCCCTGCTCGAAAAATGATATGCCAAAACTAAATAGAGTAAATCTATGCAGTTACAAGCTCTATGTGAATGATCTTGATATCAACCTACAGATAACACTTGTGAGATTCCACCAGAGGTGTTCGTTTCACTGTAGATGCCACTGTGTCAGAGTAAATGTACATGGAACACAGCATAAATGAAGGATTTTTTTCTCTCGCCTAAAACAAATATTGCATTTTAAAGCAAATATCACCTTTAAAATATGCAGTAGGAGCTTAAAAACACACAGAGGTCATGCAACAACATGTGGACATGAGCTGTGCAAAGTCTGATGCTGCTGTAATGAAGCAGAGTGAAATTACAGAGGTTTTATTAAAGAGATGTCTGGGCGTCCTCACTTTTGGCACAGCTTGGCATCATCTGTACCATTTCAGATTTCTTAGGTACCAAATTATTAAAAACCCATTTAATTTTATTTATATGTCACTACAGGTCTAAAAAGAACTTGTTTAAAAAAAAAAAAAGATAACTCACTCTAAATCGATGCTTCCTGTGCGTAATAACAACTCTGTGGCTCTGAGTGTCTTCAGTTACGCAGCGCCATAGCTCTGGCTTACCTTAGTCAATTAGGGTGATTGAGAGCTCGTTTTAAACCTCTAAACCGGTAGAATCAGACCCCGGTCTCCAAATGTGTGTGAATCACTTCATTAGCGAGTCAAAAGGACATAAAGGCATATGACACATTTAGGCGGACATTCGCCCTTCTCTAACCAGAATGATCTAATGTTGTTCTGTAATGATCAATCAGACCGGGATTTGTTCCCAAATCATGCTGGGAAGTGTAGTTCTTCATTAGAAGTGGTTTTGTTCCGGTGGAAATAATTCGTTTTGATAAACAGCAAAGGTAAGACAATATTTCTGGTTGTATTTCTTGAAAGTCAGTTGTTGTTTTGCTCTTATTTTGAGGCTGGATCCGTAAATCTTGGTCGTAGAGTGATAAAAATGGTACCGCTGGAATCTGTAGATTCTCCACTGTCCAGCTGACACATGTTTTTTTGTTTACATAATCACGCTGATGCTCCGGTGCCGCTATTCAATGTGTGCGCGGTGACGTTTTTTTTTCCGCTCCTGCTGTTTGATCCATCTGTGTTTTAACTGTGTTTCGTGAACATAAGAATGATTTATATGATTTTATTTGTTTTTGAGAAAAAAGTCAGCTCACTGTCAAACCGCATCAGGGCGAATGGATCATTTCCTGAAATTCAAAAATTCATTAAAATTATCCCTGAAGAATTCGGCAAATATTTCCAACGGATCCTTGTTCAGGGCGATGCCGACTATTAAGTCACTAGTTTGTGTCACGTGGAAAACGAAGTCACAACAGTTTCATGCAGCCGTGCTATGATGACTCCGCTTTGGTCTGGAAAACCAGACCAAACGGTGTAGTGGAAAAGCGCCGTTAGTTGCATGTGTGTGGACTCAAGGAAGAGTGTCTGAAGACTAGGGAAAGCAGAAATAAAGAATCATTCCACGTTATTTTTACAGCATTCATTTTTTAACAAACTCTCCTCAGTCAACCACGGTTGTGAAACGTGAATAATAATCAATCAAACGAATAATCCCCAATCCCATAAGCAGCTACGGGACTTTGTAAAGGGAAAAGGCCTTGGAGGAGGTTTAACGTCAACAGTCATCAACTTTGACCTTTAGCGGATTTTCAGACAAACAACTTGTGACATAATTCTCAAATGAATCAGCAGGAATGACAGTTTTCCCTTTTGTCACGACACATGGAATGAAAACAACGAACGTTATTTATGTCCACTGTACTCAATCCATCACTTCCCTTCAAGCAGCGCAGATGGGGGGAACCCTTTTCCATTCATGTTGTAGAAAAACACGGGGAGGTGTGGTCCATTCATGGCTCGCTCACTTTTGTTCGCCTCGCTAGATAAACAACGAGGTGTGGGCCAAAGCTGCCATTCACCTCTGCTGTAGCTGTGCCTTGAGGCCGAGCCACTCTCAGTATGTGTGTGTGTGACTGTAATTATGTGATCGCTATAATAAGGGTTTAGTCAAATTGGTCATGTTTAAAATACTGAAGGCTGCGACTGTAATGAGGAGCTGTGGGCGATTTAATGACGGCTTATTCGGAGTCAATCAAAAACATACTTGAGCTGATTTACGAGTGGAAATGAACCTGGAGGAAATCAGTTCAGCCTGAGTTTAGAGAGAGGCTTATTCACGATTTCACCTGAAAACACACAGGGTTTGTGTGTTTGTACAGTGGTGAGCAAAAGTCTTAGGGCTGTCTAAGTCAGTGATCTGTGGCTTTTGGATCATTCATCTACTTCCTTCTTGTCCTCTTCTGTTACACCTACCAACTGTCCTCACGTCTTCCTTCACAACATCCGGGAACCTTCTCTGTGGTCTTCAACATCCTCGTCAATCCTCTGCCACGCGACCAAACCATCTCAACCTGGACTCTCTTACTTTATCTCCAACCATGGCTGTTCCTCGAATATGCTAACTTCTAATCTTGTTCATCCTGGTCACTCCCAATAAAAATCTCAGCATCCAGATCCACCTCCAATCTTTTGGACAGGGCCACCATCTCCAAGCCAAACATCTCATCTCATCTCTTCTGTCAAACATAACCCGTAATAATACTGATGGTTCCACTCCAGAAATAAGAGAGCCAGGGTCGTGCTATTGGGAAGATAGGTGAAAACGTAACTGTGGACGTGGAGAGTGTTGGACCTTTAAGGTTCCAGAACCTTCAAAAAAAAAGGAGGACACCAATAAAAAGAGGTGGAGCCGTCGGTGTCGGTTGTTTGGAGGTTCTCTGGGTTTAAGAAGTTTGACAACGATCTACTGAAAATGTTCGCTGGAGGCGACAACTTACTTACAGCAATTTACTTCAACACCTGAGCGGAAAACACTGCTTGACGTTCTCTCTCTACAGTACCACTCCCTCGCTCTTGCTCAACCGCTCAAATCGCTCAATCATGCTCATGAACGGAAAACTCTGTGGTTCCTGACCTTTTTTTCAGGTCACCTTTTTCCCTTTTTAAAAGAAAAGAAAAATGGTTGCGTGCTTCCGTAAAATCAAAAACAAGGTAACTCTTGAGATTGCCCTGTTTTCTTTTTTGACACCGGTGAGTATTTTTGGTACTTTTTAGTACGCTAACTGACCGGCAGAGGTGTTGGTAATAAATAACTTCGTAAATTTAATGTCCATCTTTACATTTATTAAGGCATTTATATATTAAATGTATCCCAATCCAATGGAGTGTGTGATTGTCTTAATTTAACCCTTTAACACCTAAGCCTCAAAACGAAATATCTGGCTTTTTTTGTGTGCTTATTTTAACCATAAAAGTGCAAATTAGTGAAATTACCGTAATCACCACACGGCGGCTTTGGCTTGGATGTGCAACTTTCAGAAACCGGTTGCGTATTTACGGTGATGCAAAGTTTGCTCGCGCAAAAGCGCCGCAATGCCCTGCAATATGCTCGGTGATTTCTGGCACCCCCCTGAGGGGGGACTTGGACCCCAGGTTGGGAACAATGGCAGGATAAAGTTAAATATACATTTATGGTCATAACGTCCAGCACTTGTTTCTATTAAGGGTCAAATAAATGCATGATGTCGATGAGTGTCCTCACTAAGAATGCAAGACAAGAACGTGTGTGTGTGTCGAGTGTGACCTGGAGAATGTTATCGTTCACATGAGTAACACACTCTCTCTCACACACACACACACACACACACACACACACACACACACACACACACACACACACACACACACACACACACACACACACACACACACACACACACACACACACACACACACACACACACACACACACACACACACACACACACACACACACACACACACACACACACACACACTAAACAACAGCCGGGCATCGCTGGGAAATCTGGAATGATGTCATGAATGATTCAGGCGACGGTGTGTGGTGTTGTGTGTCGAGTGGGAACACAGCTCGACAACACTCGCACACTCTGTCATTATCAACAACAATAATAATGACAATAAAAACAAAAAAAACGCTGTCACACTTAACGACAGGTTTATTTGTTTTATGACACTGGAACAACGGGTTGAGACACGGCGTCGAGCAGGTACTGTACGTTCTCACATTACGCAACCACTCTTAAGACACAATATGTGCAAAAAGTTATTATAGTGTTGCACTTTGTGGTCAAAAACATAAAGATTTTGACATTTTTTGGGTGATTCTGCCACATTTTCTCATTATCTGAGGAAGAAACACACTGAAAAGGGTCAGTGAGAACAAAGTGTTGGGCGTGATTATTGATGAAATGTTAAGATGGAAGCCATATATAAAACACTTAAAAAAGTAAGCTGGCCAGAAGTGTATCCCTAATTTTGAAAAAAAACGAAAGTACACTCACGTAACGCTACGAGATATTTCGATTTTGACGAAATTACGACATTTTATCCACAAACTAGAATTAGATACAGTTTGGGTGATGTATTTGTGATGTGGAGCAAAAGAAAACAGGGAAATATTCACATTTAAGTAGCTGACGCTGACTGATCGATGGATTAATTGGTAAATATCTTACTTTCTCTGATGTTTTGAACAGTGAGCCGAGTCGTGTGTGTGTGTGTGTGTTTGTGGTTGTTAAGAGACTGAAGGTGTCGCATCAAACACTGCAGCTACACTTCCACTGTGTATATATACTGTATAGTGTGTGTGATCACTCATCCATCCCTGTGTCCTCACTCACTTGTTACATAACACCAGTGCACCTGCATCCAAACAATCCCCTTAACAATGGCATGTGTGTGTGTGTGTGTTTGAACGATCTAAAACTTATTCATGCATAAAACCATGACCAGGATTCGTTTGGGTTTTGTGTCATGCGCACATGAAAACCAGGTAACACAAACACACGTGACCTCATATCAAATAACATGCACTGACAAAATGCACATGTATATATATATATCCTGGGGTAGAGGAGATGAAGTGAGGTGAGTACGGGACAGTAGAGCGTCTCCCACACGGCTGATCATGGAGCCTGTGATGACACCAGTGGATCAGATGACAAGCTGAAGCTAACACACAAACACACACACACACACACTCTCTCTCACACACACACACACAAACACACACACACACACACACACACACACACTCTCTCTCACACACACACATTGCACATAATGAATCACAAACACTTCCCACAGGAGTCACATATGTTCTGCCGCTTTAAACGGGGGGAGAGCTGAAATACAACTCTATTCCACTAAAATTAAGCATTTTTTGTTTAGTTTTCTATTTGTTTTTTTCGTTCCAGCCCTGCTCGTGCTGAATTCTGCTGAATTGAAACCCTAACCTTACCTTAACTCTAGAGGTGGGCGATATGGGCCAAAAAAAAATCTCAGAATGGGGACGGGTTGACATCCTTTACACCTTTAAGTTAAATTACAGAGTTTGTCACTGGACACAACATCCACATATACCTTACTAAACCTAAAAGTGTTCCTAACTCAGGAAACGTAAAAGTCTTAACCCTAAAAATTCTCTTAAAAGTTGTGGTGGTTTTTTGAATCTACATTAAAAAATATCTTTACTCATGATGCATGTTTAATCCGGGGATTCCACTTAAAGTTTGTGTGTTCAATTTTTGAGCTCGGATGACGAGCGGGACAGGAAGTCCAACACCTCTTACGACATTAAAAAACGTTTATTTTCAGAATAAAAGCACCTTGTTTTGTTTCTATAACAAAAAAAAATTAAATCGTAGGTGTGACTGAGAAAATCAATACAGTCACAGCACTCATTACACACAGGAGGGAAGTTCCTGTGAAAGAGGAAAAGTAATTTCAGGGTGTGTGTGTGTGTGTGTGTGTGTGTGTGTGTGTGTGTGTGTGTGTGTGTGGAGGAGAAACTGTCCATCAGTGTGGCGGTGAAGACAGGAAAGCTTAGCTCATCTTCCTGTGCACATGTAAGGAAAAACCCTTTAACTCGCTCCCAAACTGCTTCTATTACAGTATATACACGTGTGTATATATACTGCATAACCCTAAAGGTATGTGTACATGTACACAGAGAAATAAAGGTGTGTTTACAGCACTGATACAGAAGGTGTGTTCCTCACTAAACAGGAAACTACAGGTCTATTTTAGTGCTGTGCTGTTCTTCCCACCCTGCCCTGCTGTAAATACGCTACGGAAAACACAACTGTGTGTGTGTGTGTGGATAACACACACACACACACACACACACACACACACACACACACACACACACACACACACACACACACACACACACACACACACACACACACACACACACACACACACACACACACACACACACACACACACACTCCCCCCCCCCCCCATACACACACAGGTCTCATAAACCCATTAGAAAAAGCCATAAAAGCACCAGTGTGATCCATTTAGCGGTGGGGGTTCACACACAGGCGTTAACATGGAGTCAATGAGTGTGATAATCACCTGAGAATGTTGCCTGTGGTCGAGGTGGGCGGAGCCACACACGCACACACACACATCATGAGTTTTTGTTTTTGTGGAATCAAACATTCGTCAGAGTCAAAATGTTATGACTAGGAATTTATTTACCAGACATCGTCCAACAACAATGAGGTGATGACACAACTCTCTCTGTGACACACACACACACACACACACACACACACACACACACACACACACACACACACATTCTTGTACTTGCTGCATAGTGAGGACCGGGTAAAAGTGCTGCAGAGTGAGGACCAGCCTTTCCAATTTATAAATCAAGACAAAAATACAATTTCTGGACAGTAGATGTCACCCCAAACCTATACACCCCTTGAGATTCAGTAAAAAGAAAAGATTCAGAATAAAGTTTTTCATCAACAATGTGAGGACCATATCATCATTGAGTATAAACATTGTCTCAAAGTGTTTCACAGTCAATATCAACCAGGATAATATTTAATCTGGGATTATTGAGGGCAGATTTTAAATAATGAAATAATTTTCTTCCAAAAATAGCTGCTAAATACTCCTACTACCTCATTTAGTGATAAATCCAGTTCCATATTTAATATGCAATTGTGTGATGTAACATTTTAAAATATGTAATCTCATTAGACCATCATTTTTTTATTATGAATTAAAAAATAAATGGTGCCTTTGATATTTGATTTTTAAATATTCATGAAAAGTTAAATCTAAAAAGTCATGACATCCTGATTAAAGAAGGACATTCAGTCAGACTCAAGTTCGGAACAGCAAATTCCCACAATTTATTGCAAAATATAAAATAAAATTGGCAATGATTGAAACAGGTTGCTTCAATAAACCTGTCACTTCTGCCTAGCAACAGCAGACACAAAACCCTGAAGAGGTTGTTATTCCACTTTATAACGTCTGACAATTCTGCATAATTGTCTCAAGTAACATTTGCTACTTCCCATATAAAAAAAAAAGTGCAAATGTGCAATATACAAATATGAAAAAGAAAAAATAAGAATTTAAATGAATATTGTGGGTGACAATTATACCAGCTGAGGTCATTAAAAGGTCAAATAAATGAGTCTCATATCAGAGTCTCCACTGAACAAGACAAGAAAACTCATCGGTGAAGAAAACGATCTCAAACTAACTTTGCTCATCGCTGCTCGACAAAAACAGTCTGTCACTTGTGACGCGCAACAGCAGACAAAAACAAGCTAAGACACGGAGAACATCTAACCTCATCACAGGATGATAACCAGCAATCCTCATGCCTTCAGAAGTTAAGCTTCTTCTTCACTTTAGCAATTTCATTATAGACATAGTATTTGACGTCTTTCCATGTCCTCTTTTTGAGGGCAGGAGACGCTTTACTGATGCATCGCTGACAGTCATTTTTCCCTGGTACCTTCCTTAGAGCAACAAACTTAGCCATCCTTCGAAGCACCTCAGTCCTCTCCTCAGCAGTCCAGGGTCTCTTTATGGACTCTTGTGGAGCATCTAGAAATCAAAAATAGATCAGAATATAGAATGGTTAAACTATCCAATCTAATCCAACTTTATTTATAAAGCACTTTAAAACAACAACAGCTGAAACAAAGTGCTGTACATCATAAATAAAACAAGTAAAACATACAAATGTGTGACCTAATAGACCTAAGAACAAACAACATTAATAAATATTGTATTGACTGTATACTGTATATAGAATTTGGAGGAATATTATCTAATTGACTTCAAGGGAAGCTCAGTGTCTCTGGAAGTCAGTGGAGCAGTGAGCTGAAAGCATAGAAATATGCATGATGGTTTTTTGTCTCAATCCCATGCACAATTTGAGAGTGAAGTATAGAAACAAATATCAGCCCATTGTGTGTTATTTGCTCATCGATATAGTCCATTTGCATTTGTACATATTATATACTGTAAATAAAAACACTGTGATAGCATACGTTAGTTTTGTTGGGGGGACAGAGCGGTGGGCAGAGTTGATGTATAACTGGGTCTGAAATGAGCTTCCTCTGTTTCAAAGACCAGTAACTGTCTAAAATAAAATAAACAAGTCCAGTTTGTACTGATTTAATGAATTTTCAGATAACTAGTGAATGTCCAGATATTCTTTAGCCTGTTAAAAAAATAAACATACCATCATGGTGTTTCTTATGTCGCTTAACAGCTAAATGTGTTGATGTGATGCGTTGCTCTTCTCCGTCTGAGTCATATTATATTAGTCCATTGAATTAAAGATTCACTTTCAGAACACATCTGTATATTATCTGGACTCACCTCCATCTTCATCATCATCACATTCGTCAACATCAGCATCACACCCATCATCATCATCATCATCTGCAGTCTTCTTTACCCTCTTGGGTTTTGTGGTGTTCGTGTGTCGCTATTTTCCATCTGACAAAAAATATATCAACACTGTTAACATAAGATAAACTTAAACCCACAAAGTGGAAATTCACTTGTTACAGCAGCAAAAAGACAGTTAAGACAGACGCATGCAGACAGTAAAATTAGACAGCACAAAACAAGCAAGGGATTAGAGAAAGATAAGTGATAGTTCGGAATTTTGGACATAAGACCTATTTGCTGAGTTTGCTGGTGCTATGGCTAGCGCAAGTCAATGATACACGTTAGCATGGCATTAAAAACACTCATACCGACTCCACAGTGCACCTGAGGCAAATCAGTTGTAACGGCAGACTATCGATGTACATATCTGTGTTGATAGAATAATATTTGAAACAAAACCAACCTTGCAATTTGAAGGATTTATGTCTCAGCATCAGCAGCGCGTCATACTTCCTGTTAGGCTATGGCAGCGGCGGACTTATTCCGCTGCTGCTGAGAAAGTAGTCCCTCAAAAATTCATGCGATGCGACGTTAGTTTTGTTTCAAATATTATTCTATCAACACAGATATGTACATCTATAGTCTGCTGTTACAATTGATTTGCCTCAGGTGCACTGTGGAGTCGCTATGAGTGTTTCTAATGCTATGCTAGCGTGTACCATTGACTTGCGCTAGCCATAGCACCAGCGAACTCGGCAACTAGAAGAACTGAATGAAATTTCTTGAAAACGTCTCCAGACGTCTCCATCACACCGGCTGAGTTGGAAAATAGGTCTTATGTCCAAAATTCCGAACTATCACTTTAAATACAGAAAAAAACACTACAGTCTGGGCATTATGTGAACATTACATTAGAGAAATATTGCACGTTGTAGTGTAAATAAATGTGTATACGGACAGTAAGAATACAATAAGAATATAAATACTTCCAATACTAATTATTACTAATTAATACTAATTATGATTATTGCACAGGATGGTGGGGGTAGTAGTGGTGTTGTAGTGCAAGTGAAGGTGTTTACAGGGTTACATTAAGAGTTGTAAAATCTGATAGCAGTCGGGATGAATGACCTGCAGTACCGTTCCTTTTTGCACCACGGGTATCAAGTCAATCATTATGTTTTCTTTAAGATAATAACAATTGATTTGCATTCATACTGTTGTTGACATGTCAGGACTTACCCACATCATCACCAGCATCATCGTTTTCATGTGTACGATTAGTTTTGACTCTGTTGAGGCGGTGCGCAGGTGGACTTGGGTTGGACGTACATGGCAGATCATCTGATAGGACAACATATGTTAATACAAACATATCTACATGTATGTTAATCATCGTTTCAAATTATTTGTGTTAGGCTAAATATGTGGATTTTTTGAAGCGCTAAAATACATAAACAAGAGTGCAAATGTTATTTTCATGCAAGCTTCAAGCTTTGTGAAAAGAGCATTTGTTATTATTGTACTCTTCATTTGAAAATATTGCCCACTTTTTTGTCAAATGTTCAGTGTCAGGACTTACCCACAACATCATCATCATGGCTTTGTGTTAAAGCATGCGTAGGGAATGGGCTTGGTAGATCATCATCTGATTAGAAAGGATATATTAGTGCCGTAGACCTTATACATTATAGAGTCATCTTACAGCTTAAAAAGTGAAGAACACAAGGTGAACAGAATTAGCACTTAGTTTGATCGTAAGCCAATCTGAAAATAAACTTGATTAATATTGTCAGTTAATATTTTCCAGAGGAGATAATTGTCCAATAACCAGTTTCAGCTCTGCCTCAATAGAACATTTAGTAAATTATTTCCCACTTTGGAGGAAATTAGATGATAAAATTTAACACGAGTGGAAACCACTGTGATTGACAGCTGGTATCATTCAATAAGAGCCTGGTTGCAGGTCCTTCCTCTTAACTTATGGTTGCAAATTGTCAACATGGCACTATGGTGGCTACGATGGACGATGTCATCGTTGTCAACTTTTTCTGACATTTTATCTAAATCTTAGATTCTGCTTTAATAGCCAGCTAAAATGTTGTTGGATCACATATATCTTTAAGACCTGTGACACATTTGTCAAGCTCCTTAACAGCCAACACAAATCGCCCCAGTTCTCTCATCTTCTGTGCAATGTACCTGTGCTCACGGCCTTTTTTTGCAAACAGTGCGTTGCCATATGTACAAATCATTTCATCAGCCCTGATATGGGAGGTCTGATCTTGCATCATACCATGAATGATCTTCTGAATGAGTTGTGAGGAAGCTTTGTGTACTTGTTTTTTTTACCTTGCACTGTCTCCACTTTCTTCAACATTGCATAACAGTTTTGGCATAAGACGAAGACTTTAACATTATGCCACCAGTTTCCCTTATTGTGAAGGGATTCTGAAAGTGTCCTCCTTTGCTTGGACCCTGGTGGGGAACTCAAGGCTTTGTCACATCTAGAGTCCATCGCATTAGACCCTTCCACCTGGGGGGAGAGTAAAGTTATTCATGCAACAGCTTAAACCTTAAAGACATCTGTTGATGAGTGAGGTAGTCTGGCATTGTCAGTGATACCTGTAGGTGATTCAGTTAAGAGAAGCAGCG
Organism: Microchirus variegatus; assembly: GCF_963457635.1. Lineage (NCBI taxonomy): Eukaryota > Metazoa > Chordata > Actinopteri > Pleuronectiformes > Soleidae > Microchirus > Microchirus variegatus. The sequence continues at coordinate 17,218,768 of NC_139809.1, forward strand.
CTGTACTTATCTGAATCTACTGCAGGTAGCACTATCTATGCTAACTTTCTTTGATGAACCCCAATTCCAAAGAAGTTCAGACGTTGTGTAAAAGACAAATTACAATTATTTGCTGATTATTTGACTAATTGAATACACTTGGAAGACAAGATATTTAATGTTCAAATTTATTTTGTTTTAATAATATCTGAAAACAATGATTACAAGGTCTGGATGAATGAATATGAATTAATGACAGTCAAAAATAATGTATAAAGCTTTCTTACCTCTGACTCTACAAGGAGCACATCCTGCTCAGATGAGTGGTGGTCTTCTTTGGATCCAGGGTGGTCCACTAGATTACCCATCTCTGCCTCAGAGTCCTGTATAGCAGTGCAGAAAAAAAATGGGTTTATGTGATTATTGATGTGATTTGACTGTTAACACCTCAAAATGCTCATTTAGTGATATATTAAAACAATGATTACAAGGTCTGGATGAATGAATATGAATTAATGACAGTCAAAAATAATTTATAAAGCTTTCTTACCTCTAACTCTACAAGGAGCATATCCTGTTCAGATGAGTGGTGGTCTTTTCTGGATCCAGGGTGGTCCACTAGATTACCCATCTCTGCCTCAGAGTCCTGTATAGCAGTGCAGAAAAAAAATGGGTTTATGTGATTATTGATGTGATTTGACTGTTAACACCTCAAAATGCTCATTTAGTGATATATTAAAACAATGATTACAAGGTCTGGATGAATGAATATGAATTAATGACAGTCAAAAATAATTTATAAAGCTTTCTTACCTCTAACTCTACAAGGAGCATATCCTGTTCAGATGAGTGGTGGTCTTTTCTGGATCCAGGGTGGTCCACTAGATTACCCATCTCTGCCTCAGAGTCCTGTATAGCAGTGCAGAAAAGCAGGTTTATGTGATTATTGATGTGATGTGTTATTATTCCTGTACATTTTTTACATGAATGAGTCACAAAAGTGGAAACTGCTTAGCAGCTAAGCTAATGTAACAAATGCTAAGTTAGTTCAGCTCATTGGAGATGACAATAAACACTCTAGGATCTCTGAGGTATAAACAACTGGAGAACGGAGCAGCATTTTCTACTGTACTACTCTGCTGCTCCTGTTGTTGCAAAGACAAACAAAATAATCACACAATCCACAGCAGATCATTTAACCTACATCACAACACCTTACCTCAATTATTTAAGCAATTTACATTTTCTGAGAGATTATGTGCTCTTTTGTTTTTATAACAACGAGCCTTGTTCAAAATACTCTGAACTGTGTCTTTAATTTTGGAAAGAAAAAAAGCAAAGCAATATGATTTAGTTGTTTATAAATTCAGTGTTGTATTTTTAGAGCCACAGACAGTCTTTGTTGTGACTGAATAATGTGCATAATGTAATATAATATCCAAAGTATTAATGTAAAACATCCTATTTATTTGTGGTAAAAAAAAATACATTCACATGTTCTGACCCTGTTTTAGTGTTTTACACTTTATTCTGTGGTTAAATCTGAGGAAACCTCTCCATGCTGTTAGCTGTGTTAGCCTAGCTGTGGCCAGGCCTACAAGAAAAAGACACGCGCATGACCTCGTTTACTGAACTAAAACATTTAAATAATATATTATTAGTATAACACTAACAAACAGTCAGAAAAGTAAAAAAAAAAAAAAACAACTTACCTGTGGTTTTGAATGAGCCGCCTCACGACTTCTGAGCGTCTTAATCCTCCTGAATCTGTGCACGTGAAGCTGAATCTGTGCACGTGAAGTGCAGGTGCAGAGTGACGTCAGCTCCACCCCCTCAGGGAGCGCTCTGATTGGATGACTGTTAATGGGCCATTAATGTGGAGTGGGGGAGGGGAGCAGAGCAGAGCTGAGCTGAAGTGACTTTCTGATTCTGCTCACTGAGACAAAGCTGGCTGAAAGGATTTTCTCAAGTCTCTTGTATTATATTAAATGCAATTAAATTTTCACAACAACCCCTAAACTACACAAAATTATCTTCATTTAACACAAAACCTAAACATTTTTTTTTTATTATTATTTTTATTATTTCTTTTTTTTCTTTTAAATCTGGATACAATACTTTGCTAAGTTATACCAAACCAGAATTATATATTTTCAATTCAATATTTTTACAAATAAGTAAAAAAATTAAATTATGTTTCATGGTTATTTAAGTCTCTGCTGTAAATGGACATAAAACAGTGCTCTTCAACTTCAGAGCCAAGCAGAAATACTGAAACATCAGTGAAACATCAGTGAATCACAGAGCAGATGAGAGCGAGCACAAGAGATCTGTGCTGACAACACAGCACTGAGGTTTAGGTCCAGAGCTAACGTGTCTTCACAGTCTTATAACCAGAGCTAGTGTCTTCACAGTCTTATAACCAGAGCTAAAGTGTCTTCAGTCTTATAACCAGAGCTAACGTGTCTTCAGTCTTATAACCAGAGCTAGTGTCTTCACAGTCTTATAACCAGAGCTAAAGTGTCTTCAGTCTTATAACCAGAGCTAACGTGTCTTCACAGTCTTATAACTAGAGCTAGTGTCTTCACAGTCTTATAACCAGAGCTAAAGTGTCTTCAGTCTTATAACCAGAGCTAGTGTCTTCACAGTCTTATAACCAGAGCTAAAGTGTCTTCAGTCTTATAACCAGAGCTAACGTGTCTTCACAGTCTTATAACTAGAGCTAAAGTGTCTTCAGTCTTAAAACCAGAGCTAGTGTCTTCACAGTTTTATAACTAGAGCTAGTGTCTTCACAGTCTTATAACCAGAGCTAAAGTGTCTTCACAGTCTTATAACTAGAGCTAGTGTCTTCACAGTCTTATAACCAGAGCTAAAGTGTCTTCAGTCTTATAACCAGAGCTAGTGTCTTCACAGTCTTATAACCAGAGCTAAAGTGTCTTCAGTCTTATAACCAGAGCTAGTGTCTTCACAGTCTTATAACCAGAGCTAAAGTGTCTTCAGTCTTATAACCAGAGCTAGTGTCTTCACAGTCTTATAACCAGAGCTAAAGTGTCTTCAGTCTTATAACCAGAGCTAGTGTCTTCACAGTCTTATAACCAGAGCTAAAGTGTCTTCAGTCTTATAACCAGAGCTAGTGTCTTCACAGTCTTATAACTAGAGCTAGTGTCTTCACAGTCTTATAACTAGAGCTAAAGTGTCCTCAGTCTTGTAATCAGTCTCATGTCCTTGCCTGGACATTCCTCCCTCACTCCTCCATGTCCTCAGGAAATCTGTCAGAATCCATGATTTGTGCGTCTTTAAGTGAATGTGCTCTTTTAGCACAGAAATGCAGTCATTGCACATTAAACACTGGTTTGGTGCCTGTACTTCCTGGTAAAGTAAGGAAATATTTCTCTGTCCATTTGCTCTGGAACTGACGACTTTCTAAGTCAACTTCTAATCACTTTACAGAGGCAAAATCACAGCCCAGCACCATGTTGCATGTGTCACATGTTGCACAGACGTATCTAAATCAGAGGAGAGCTGTTAAGACTCAGTAACTCTTCTTAAGACAGTTCAGAGGTGAGTTTTATCATAAAGTCAGCTTCATTTACAGAGAGTTTGCTCGCTGTAGGAACATTAAAAAGGGTCGTATTTCACCTGTAGGCCTGACATAGATGATGAAAGTGACTCCACACAAACACTACAAACCTTTTCCCTTTAAAAAACACACAGACAATATCATCATGAAAAATAGGAAAATGTTGACAAAAACTTATATTTTCTATTTTCTTCCATATGCTCATAAGATAACAGTAAAGAGTGATTCTGATGAAACAGTGAATTTCTGTGTGAACACAGTTAACTTCTGTGGAGACACTGACATCTTCATCTCCACCATCTCCTCACTATTCTCTCTCCTCTCCTTATTTACTCTGTCTTCTGTCTGTCTTTCTTCTCTTACTTCTCCCTCTTTAGTCTTCTCCTCTCTTCTTTCACCTCCCTCTTCTCTCCTCCCTCCTTCTCTCCTGGAGTCTGATCTGAAGGCCTTGCTGAAGACTCATGTAAGAATGATGGACATGATTGAGGACTTGTGTCACACCTGGACTGTTGAAGGAGGTGGTTCACTGTGGGGAAATTTGTTGGCCTGAAATTATCATATTTCCCCCTGAAATGGGTCAACAAAGGCTTTTTAAAACCAACCTCTCTAACTAAACAGTAAAGGCAAATCAAGCCAGGGGTCACAACCCCTCCTTCCATGACCTTGTTTCCCCCAAAATAACATGGTAAAAAACAAATAAATCATTTGGAATAGTGTATTAATTGATTGAAAGCACAGTACATCCTGTGCTCAGGTCAGAGGTCAAACAGTTTTGTCGAGGTATGAGCTCTGAGTAAGTGAATTAAAATCATTACGAGTGAACACAGTCATTTATCACTCCATTTGTTCACTAAATATGTACAGAACACAAAAAGTGATATTCCAGCTGCTTTTTCTGAAGTTGGCAGCATTTTTAACATAACCAGAGTTAGCTGCTAATAATTGCTAACAAGCTAAAATGAAAGTTGTTCTTTCTTAAGCACAGCTGTTAATCTTAGCTAAGAATCTTGCAGATTGTTCTCTGCTGGCAGAAGAGCAGCGAGGACAGACAGTGGACCTACTGACACCTTCACTATAAACATTCTAAAATAAAGTATTTATTCTAGTTTTACAACTTTTTTAAGCTTTAACGTCTTGTTAAGTTTCTGTAGTTGGGAAAAGACCAGTGATCGTGGTGAACAATGACTTTATGTTTGGTCATTACGTATCATTGACACTTTCTACCCACTACCACTTTTGTTGTTGTAAATTCCTTATTTTTTACTGGTTATTTTGTTCAGGCATCATTGTGGGCAGCCTAGTTTTCACTGTGGGGACCTGGTGCTCTCTCACAGAGAACCAGAGTCATGTGATTATTGATGAGTCAATCCTCTCCCTCACCTGCAGAGAATGTTTCTGTGACAGATGTAAGTAGATCATGTTCTGCAGAGACATGGGATGTCTGTGTTTAAATACTTTACATCATCTGTTTTTCTGAGCTGGTTCATTTATATTCACTGTTTAAATGAGCTAATGCTAATATCGCTAATGCGAGCTAGCACACTAATGAGATAGCATGCTAATGCTAGCCGACTAGCCAAATGTCTATATTGTCTGTGTTCTATGCTGCCACAGCTATTCTTCATCCCTGTTAAAGCTGCATGTGATGTTAAACGAATAATATCTGGTGCTTCTCATGTAAGAATATAGGTTATATATTTGTTAGATATATATATATATCCTCTATTCTCTTACAGTTTATCATCCTCTGTAGGTTATTATGGGATTAACCTTCATCTGTGTATTGGAGAGAGTGATGAGATGTGCCTGTACTACTTCACTTACATTCTGATGCAAAAATTAAGAAAGTTCCCTGTTTCTGTCTCTAATCTAAATGTCTTTGGCAGGACACTGAACCCCATAATGTTCGGCTGTGCCATCGCTGTGTGAGTATGAAAGACGAGTGATAGAACACGTGCTGCACATAGATGCTCTCTGTGACTGTGAGTGAATGGGTGTGAATGGGTGTGAATGAGTGAATGAAAAAACTGTAGTGTAACGCAGCTTTGAGTGGTCATTAAGACTAGAAAAATTACATATAATCAATAAACTCTCAACCCTAACCTCTTAGTTTATTGCTCAGGCATATATTTATAAACCTAAATTGACTTGGATAACTCCCCCAGTACTGGGGGCGGCGTCACATGCAGCGACAAAAATGTCATAAAACCATGTCTAATTTTAAGCACACACATTGAAAAGCAGCACCAGAGCGTCAGCGGGATTATGTGAACAATATAATAATGTCTGCTGGACAGCGGAGAATCCACAGATTCTAACGGTACCATTTTTATCACTCTACGACCAAGATTCACGGATCCAGCCCCAAAATAAGAGCAAAACAACAACTGACTTTCAAGAAATACAAGCAGAAATATTGTCTTACCTTTGCTGTTTATCAAAACAAGTTATTTCCACCGGAACAAAACCACTTCTAATGAAGAACTACACTTCCCAGCATGCTTTGGGAACAACTCCCGGTTTGGTTCATTACAGAGCGACCTTAGATCGTACTGATTAGAGAAAGGCGAATGTCCGCACAAATGCGTCATATGCATTTATGTCCTTTGACATAGATGTGTATGACGCACACGGGGCCTGATTCTATTGGTTTAGAGGTTTAAAACGAGCTGTCAATCACCCTAATTGACCAAGGTAAGCCAGAGCTATGGCGCTGCATAACTGAAGACGCTGCAGAGTCACTGAGTTGTTACTCGCCGTACAGGGAGCATCCATTTACAGACAGTTTTCTTTTTAGACCAATAGTGACATGTAAATAAAATTAAATGGTTTTTAATAATTTGGATAAAGAAATCTCAAATGGCACAGATGGTGCCAAACTGTGCAAAAAGAGAGAACGCCTAGACATCTCTTTACTAAAACCTTTGTAATTTCACTCTGCTTTATTTCAGCAGCATTAGACTTTGCACAGCTCATGTCCACATGTTGTTACATGACCTCCATGTGTTTTTAAGCTCATACTGCATATTTTAAAAGGTGATATTTACTTTAAAATGCAAAAAAAATTTAGGCGAGAGAAAAAAATCCTTCAGTGATGCTGTGTTCCATGTGCATTTACTCTGACACAGTGACATCTACAGTGAAACTTACACCTCTGGTGGAATCTCACAAGTGTTATCTTTATTTTGATACCAAGATAAGCCACATAGGCCTTGTAACTGCAGAGATATACTCTATTTAGTTTGGGCATGTCATTTTCGGATTTTGGGTGTAGTATCATAAAAGGTCTGTAGGAGGAGCTCCAGAGCAAAAAGTGTGTGAAACACCGATCTGCAAAACGGGTTTTTGCACCAAATTGAGGACCTCCTTTAAAAACAGAGTATAGCATGTTTACAACCTAAGGAAGCGATTTCAATGATGACAAAGTGAGGACCGGCCAAAATGTCCTCACTTCGTCAAAATGACCTCACTCTGTTGGTTAAAAACCCTCGCTGGTCCTCAGTATGCCGCAAGTACAAGAACACACACACACACACACACACACACACATATTTATTCTGCACGTTATATTTTCATGGACTTTGATTTTAGTCTGCAGAACCTTTATGTTTTTAAAAGTTGCAGCAAGAAGACCCCAGGTTCAAGCCCTGGTTGGAACAAGGGTCCTTCCTTGGGGATTAGGTAAATTGGACACTCTAAATTAACCATGAAAGTGAATGTTTGAATGGTTGTTTGTCTCTACATTATGGGCCTGTGATGGACTGGTAATCTGTCCAGGGTGTACCCCACTTATCGCCCAATCACCACCCCCCGTGACCCTCCTGTGGAGGGTAAAGTGGTAGAAAATGGATGGGCGGTCCACCAAAAATTCACAGAGTAGAGGAGGACATTCTCAGAAGGTCAAGGTGAGGTGGAGCAGATCTCAACCTGCTCTGACAGAACCTTTTTTTGGAAAGAGATGGATAAAACTCTTACTTGAGGAAAGCCATCCTGGGTGATTCCTGCTGCTCTCCAGACGATGGAGGGAGCGTAGAGGAACGAAGAGATGAAGAAGGTCCAGAGGAGGACGCTTGGCTTGGCGGGTTCCGTCCGTTTCGTAGAATGCGGAGGGACTTGATCCTGAGGTTGTGGTTGCTGTGGTGACGAGACGCCCTGCCCACAGGCCCAGTGCCTGCTCTCCTGAAGCTTTGCTCTGCTCTGTTAAAAAAAAAGTTCAAGTATTTATGGGTCAGCACAAGCTTTTACTGACAATAACTGTCAAGGATTTCATTTAAAAGTATAAAACATTGACTTGTAAAAGCAAAAAAGATGCAGCTTGTGCTCTGCTGATGGACTTTAGATGCTCACGAGGTGTTAGCCAAGGTTGAAGAATCTACAGCCGGGGTCTAAATGTGATAGTTCAGGGTTATTTCTAGTGCTGGCCACGTTAGCTGCGCTTAACGGCGCCCACGTTAACGCACGCTAACGCGTGAAGTGTTTCCATGCCGACTGACCATGGGTGACGTCATGTTTTATGTGAGTCCCGATTGCTAAAATGAGTCTAAAAGTTACGCTAAACATTAAAAACAGAGGCAAACATATGCAGTACACAGGTACGCCGGTTATTTGCAGCGCTGCTCTTTTCGTTTAATAAACAGACGGATCCAGTTCGACTGTAGGCACGCTAAGCCGGGCTAAAGGAGCTAACACAGCTAACGGGTAAACGGTGCCTGGACTCTGGTGCCGTGGCACATAAACATGACGTCACACGCGTCTTTCTCTGCTCAGTCATCATGGAAACGCACCATGCGATAATGTGCGTTAACCATCGTTAAGGCACATTAGCGCATGAATCGTTTCCATGACGACTGATCGCGCGTGACGTGATGTTTATGTGACTCCCGATTGTTAAAATGAGTCTCCAAAGTAATGCTTAACTTTAAAAAACAGAGGCACACATACGCAGTACACAGGTAAGCTAGCTATTTGTTGCGCTGCTCTTTTCCTTTAATTAATAGACTGCTCCAGTTCAACTGTAGCGCTAATGGCGCTAAAAGAGCTAACGGAGCTAACTGGTAAATGGTGCCTGGATGAAAACACACCAATGCGTTAATGTGGGTTAGCGTTGACGCCGATAACGCTGTTAACTGTCGCCAGTTTTTTGTTTTTAAGTGCGATTGTATGGAGGTACTGTGATATGTCACCTAAAACAACCTGAAATGTTCCTTTAATGGTGTTGTTTCATGTTCTATCAAAAGAAAAAAAACACAATGGCAGAGGTTTGTAACTTAATATCTACAGAAGGGGAAAACCAGCAACTTAATGAAAATGAAATCTTTGTGTCCTGAAGATAGAAGAACTATGAAGTGACAAATCAAAGAGGAGGGGGGACCTGCTGAGGCAGGACGGAGGTTTTCTGAGAGTCAGATCCTACAGAGGAGCGTAGAACATTCCTGTTCCCATTGTTCCGACGCTCTCCTCCCGCCCGTGTTGTGTCTGCCGCTGCTTTCTTCACAAATTCAACATTGTCTGACAAATAACTTCCCCGACAACGTTCCGCTACAGTACGGCGACAGAGACGTCGCACGGTCATGTGGGATAACGTCAAGTGACTGTGGTATTCGAGGTGGCTTGACCCCCTTGACCTCCTCCGGGGGCTAAGTCTTGACCCCGTGACCCCTGCAAATCACGGCCCACTTCACCGCCGTGTCTGATAACGATCTGAGCTCTCCAAGAGCGAGCGCTCTGATGTCTGTGTCGACTCTGAGGCCGAGCGACAAACGCAAGGCAACACAGAGACAAATAAGGGACTTAAAGGTACAGTATGTGACATTTAACAACAATAATTACTTAGAAATATGCTTAATTTTTTAGGAAAATCACTTTTTTGGTGTGGTAAACGACTATTCTAGCTGCAAATGTCTGGTTTTTAATGGAATACCTATAGGTGTATAGAGGCCCATTTCCAGTGTTCTAATGGTACATTGTGTTTGCTAATGGCGCTAGAAGGCTATTGGATGATTAGAAAACCCTTGAAAACCCTTGAAAACCCTTGTGCAATGATGTTAGCACAGCTGAAAACAGTTTTGCTGGTTCTTTGGCGAAAGGGCACAATGATTATTTTGAGTAACAGTCATTATTTCTAATCTTGTCAATGTCTTGACTATATTTTCTATTCATTTTGCAACTCTTTTGATGAATAAAAGTGTGACTTTCAATGGAAAACACAACACAAAGTGTATAGGTAGTTGCAACTAACGCAATCGATTAATCTGTTTATTATTTCCTCGACTAACAGTCTTAAGTCCACAGAATGTCCGAAAATGAAGATTCAGCAGGTTTTCTATTGGGTTAATACTTGCCGGGACAAGAGAAAATATGAGAAAATATTATATGAAGAGAATTAGGTTGGGAAAATATTGCAAAAAAATTTTTCGAGACCCATAAAAAAATCCCACAACCCAGACGTTTGGAAACAACCGTGCTAGAATATCACACAATCATAATCGCATGTCTTTTAAATCCGACATACGTGCTAATGACACTTAATGACACTGTTTTACCTTTATTTACAGGCCAACATTGTAAATCTGTGACCACTAGAGGCGCTCTTCAGTATTGCGTACTGAGCCTTTAACTCCACTCACACTCTTACTCAAGTGTTTATTTTCTACTTTACGGTGAGTTTTCACCACTCCACAAAGACTCCACAGTCGTCCAGTTCCGTCCTCTGGCTGCAATTTTTTCCACCCAATTACGAATAATCCCTGCCAGGTGACCCTGGGCGACCCCCGCTGACCTCACAGCCACGGTTAAAACAACCTAAACCACTTGACGCGAGGACTCGGGAGGTGAGGAATGACAAGTATGCGCAAAAACTAGCGCACAGCAGCAGCAGCAGCAGCCGAGGAGAAAACCCAGACGTGACGGCCGAGCACTGAGCTCTGAGTCAGAGGGGGAAAAAACAACAACAGCACAATGACAGGATTAGGAGGCTATTGTGGAATTCTGAGTGCTGCCGGAATGAAGCGGTGACTTTTACCGCAGAGAAAGGACACCTGAAAGCATCATTCGGCTGGTGCATCAGTCACTCAGGTTTCAATAAAAGAGTTCAGTGAGGGTGAGGTGAGTGTGCTACGGTACAGGGTATAACATGCTAAATTTTGGACATTGAAGTTAAAATGTTAGTGTACCAGTTTGAGTGCTTTACAGAGAATTGAAAACAAGTTTCTCAGATTTTTCAGCTTTCCTGATTTCTTTGCTCCATACGACAAAGGAAGTTTGGTTGGACATTTTTGAGACACTGATCGACATTTCTTTACATTTTATGGACCAAGAAATTAAATAATGAATCAAGAAATAATCAACAGAGTCATCGATTATGAACACTTTTGTTCTTGCTCCCATGTTGCATGAATTAAAGGGAAAACAAATAAAATTCAAGTCATCTGTCAAGTAAGAAAGTGATCTGTTACTTATCTGGTGGGAGGAGCTTTAGATGTTTAATGCAGGTGCAGGCTCATTAATGTGAAACTAAGGTTTTGGGTAAGGGGGAGGGGGGAAACCCCATTAGAAAATTCCCTACAAAAAGAGCAGAGATCATTGATCGTGAAACAAACTGATGGAATAAAGAGAAAACACAATGTAAGACCTGGCACATGTTCTGATAATCAGCAGCTGGCTGCGTAACAGGAAAGTGACAGGATATAAATCAGATGATTCTCTGTGTCGCACACATGAAAACAGATAAAGCTCAGTGATTTATTTACTGCAGAGTTAAGGAATCGGCTCATTTAAAGAAGTGAGTGGACATTTAAAATGGGTCTAGCTCCACTACGTAAGGTGCAAATCGCCAAAATGGCGAGATTCCAAATGGTCCACTTCCTGTTGAGTTGAGGCCATGGTTACGGTCAACTTTTCTGTTCTTCTTGGTCTATAACACCTTCCCACCAAGTTTCGGGAAATTCGGTGGAACTCAATGTATGCCGAAGTTATAGGGCACTTCCTGTTTTGTGGCGTATGGTCGTAATACGTCAAAACGCAGCAGGTTGGCATAGCCACGCCGTTTTGAAACCCGCAAAACCTTTTCGACAACTTGTCATCTTTGATGTGTCGAGTACAGTGTAACGCTTTGTACGACAAACGCACTCAGACGAGTTCGCTCATTTACGTGCAAATCGGCAAAATTCAAAATGGCCGACTTCCTGGTGAGCTGAGGCCATGGTTACAGTACAGACTTTTTTGTTCGTCTTAGTCTATAATAGGGCTGTAGCGATGCACTTATCTCACGATACGATATTCAGCCAACGATACGATTGGATATGATATAATTCGATACTCTTACATCATTTTCTGAAAGATTTAAAGGGGACAAAGTGATTTTGGTGACATCTTGCGAGTGTTCCATTTACTTGGATTGAATTAATTGAACTGAAAACTAAAAACATCAATTACACAATATATGTCTCTGACTGGACAGAGTCTACAGCTTGCAAATGCTGGACAAAATGAATTAAAGATGTGATTAATGTGATGAGAAAATGAGTTCCCTTAATTGAAACAGTGCAAACTGTAGCTTACAAGCCTGAATAGTAACAACAATGGAGAGTTAAAAAGTGCTTCAAGTGGCCTGTTCTGAACAGTTGCTTTTTTTAGCTTGACACTGAACACATGAAGTAGCCACCAGGTAAGTAAACATAGTACCATGGCCATTGGCTTTCCCCAAACAGTCAATAAGAACAACTTTTAAACATTTAACTTAACATTAGTGCTGGGCCAGGAACGGCGTTAACGCATGACTCGTTTCCATGACGACTGACCGGAAAAATACACGCGTTACGTCATGTTTGCGTGACTCCCTATCGTTAAAATGAGTCTCTAAAGCAGGGGTCCTCAAAGTTTCGATACCTGAGGGCCAATTTAGGAACCCAACGTTGGACTGAGGGCCGCCAAATGAAAATATAAAGGAAAAAAAACAGCAAGAAATCCCATTTGTAATCATTTTAATGACCAGATTGCAGTTCTACAGTTTACACTTATTGGTCTGTATCCATTAATGTCCAATAAACATTACAAGCTTAGTAGCTCCTGGATTAAAACTGTCAACTGTAATTCATTGTGGGCCGAAAGAAATGTTTCTACGCTAAACTTTAAAAACAGAGGCACACATACGCAGTCGCCAGGTACGCTGGTTATTTGTAGCGCTGGTCTTTTCAGACAGCTCCAGTTCGACTGACGGCTAACGGAGCTAACTGCTAAATGGTGGCTGGACTCCAGTGACACGGCACGAACAACTGTGTTACTTTCTTCTTTTTAAACCCGAAGTGCTTCCACACATCTGCTTTTAAGCACAAAAGTGTTGGACTTATGTTCGCCGCTATTTTCTTGAATCTCCTCGCTCTCACTGAGTAAACGGGAAGAGGGAGACATCAGCGTGTGAAGACGGGTCACTTGATATACATGCTCTACAGCGACACTAGCGGCTGGCTGACCTAATCGCTCTTCCTGCAAGGATGTGCCAGGCGGAACACGGGGGATTTGAATGGGACTTAATGTATCGTCACTGGTGGAAATAAAAAATCGATATATATCGCAGAATCGATAAAATCGCCCAGCCCTAGTCATCCTCCCACCAAGTTTCAGGAAATTCGGTAGAACTCAATGTATGCCGAAATTAGAGGGCACTTCCTGTTTGTGGCGAATAGTCGAAATTCGCCCAAACGCCATTTTGAATCCGCAAAACCTTTTCGACAACTTTTTATCTTTGATGTGTCCAGTACAAATTTGCAGGTTTTAGTTTTTTTTATGACGGTACGACAAATGTGCTCGGGCGAGTTTTCTCATTTATGTAGGGTGCAAATCGCCAAAATTAAAAATGGTCCACTTCCTGTTGAGTTGAGGCCATGGTTACCATCAACTTTTTTGTTTTTTCGTCTTGGTCTATAACATCTTCCCACCAAGTTTTGGGAAATTCGGTGGAACAAATTTTGCCTCCGTTTTAAAGGTAGGGGGGATTTATGGGTCCTGGAACTATGCAATATCCAATCCTATGCCAATTGTGACACAATATTGCTAAAGCCAGTCCTACTAACAAACAATGTTCAAAGAACGTTCCGCTTAAGGTTCTCCTACGGTTAGTTATAACCAAACCAAAACCTACCGTTTGGAAAACGTTCCCTGAGGGTTAGCTAGTAGCCTAAGAACTTTCCCTAAACCTTCTGGGAACTGAATGTGCAACCAAAAACTAACGCTCGGGGGAATCTTTGGAAAACTGTCCATATCATCCACAGGAGAACCTCCTGGGGGGGGGGGGACAACCAACAGGAAACATTCCCGAAACCAAAAGGTAATGTTCCCAGAATGATCTGGGAACCAAAAATTGTTAGCTGGTGTAAATTAATGTTAAAAATCAATGATTGGTCTTCGCGAAAAACCTCAAAATGACGATGTTCTCAAATGTCTTACTTTGTCCAACCAAAATGATTAAGTTCAGATTCATTTAAGACGGTGAAAAAGCAGAATACCAAAATTGTTGACGATTAATTTAGTGTTCGATTTAATCATTGCATGATTATCCAGCGACCACGGGGTGAAAAACTGCTTCAATTTGGCGTGAACAGGGCCACAAAAAGGGAAAACACGACTGAAATTTAAGTGCAATATGTACAACTTAGGTGTTTGAATGTCCAAACCTCTGTGTGACACACCAAGACTAGCAGTGACATGCTAGATGCTTCCATTCCACAGAAGGTCACATGTGAACGGAGGCAGTCGTTGTAATGCACAGTCCGATGTAAAAGACAAACAGCTCTCGGTGAAAGCAGAGCGAGGAGGGCTTTGTTTGCAGAGTTTAACCTTTGTGCTCACCTGTCAGTTTGCACAGAAACTGCTGTAGTATCTGTCGCCGTGACATCACCGCTGCTGCTCCCAGGAGCGACCGGCTGCTGGCCTCTGCCTCCCTGCTGGCTCCGCCTCCTGGATCTGATCTAGGGATAGGAGGAGGAGACAGAGGAGGTGACGTCTATTTTTCACAGAGACACACATCTTAGCATTGGACACATCTTTTCCACAAGAAACACACGTTTATGTTTGTTATTTTAACTCTATTGCTCCTCTTGAAGGTTGTCTAGACTTGGGTTAGCATAAATTATTCGGGCACGAAATGGATCCTGACACAAACTTGTGCGAGAAACCTATCATTCAGATTTTTATAATATCTGTGGTTTTTCTGTGATTTTTGAGGTTGTTAACGTGCATAAAAACTTTTGAAACTTGCTCAAGCGAAAAATGCAATATTAGCATCGTTCCCGGACTCTATAGCAGCGCCCCCCTTTGTTGAAAACGGAGGCAAAATTCCACCAGAGTTCCACCAAATTTCCCGAAACTTGGTGGGAAGGTGTTATAGACCAAGACGAACAAAAAAGTCTGTACTGTAACCATGGCCTCAGCTCACCAGGAAGTCGGCCATTTTGAATTTTGCCGATTTGCACCCTACTTAAATGAGCGAACTCTTCCGAGCGCGTTTGTCATACAAAGTGCCACACTGTACTCGACACATCAAAGATGAAAAGTTGTCGAAAAGGTTTTGCGGGTTTCAAAACAGCGTGGCCATGCCAACCCTCTGCGTTTTGATGCATATCGACCATACGCCACGAAACAGGAAGTGCCCTATAACTTCGGCATATATTGAGTTCCACAGAATTTCCCGAAACTTGGTGGGAAGGTGTTATAGACCAAGAGGAACAAAAAAGTTGACCGTAACCATGGCCTCAACTCAACAGGAAGTCGGACATTTTTAATTTGCATTTTGGCAATTTGTACCTTCCGTAAATGCGAGGGGATGCGAGGGCCCTATGCTGACTGTGTGCAGTCGTAGTTTTTGTTGAACATTTTGGTGAGTAGCTTGTATCTATATTTTGATGTATCCCTACTAGCAACCACATTTCTTGTTGGTTTTATGTGTCATGTGTCAGTATCTCATACAACTACACTTCAAAAACACCTGAGCTATGCGTTTATGTTCCGTGCAAAACAAATGAGCTCGTCTGTGTGAATGAAAGTGCAAGAAAATACTTGCAAACTGCTTTAATTAACCTTTTTTTTAAAAAGAGACTTTTAAGGCTACCGTGCTGGCAGTAAGAACAAAAAAAAACTCTTGGCTCGACTGCTTGGGGAAAGAAAGGTCACCAAATATTATGAAAAGTAACCACAGTAGGAACTGGAGTCTGGAGATAAGCTGTTGAATCAAAAGTGCTTTATATCAAATGTTAGCTCCACTTCCCCCTTCTCTTCTGCCCAGTTGGGTTTTCGGCTGAAGGATTTGGCGTCTAACTGGAGCGTTTAAAAACTCTGGGTGTAAGACACTCGCTTCTTTGTTTCCGAGGCTTTCAGCGCTCCGACTCCCAGTGGATTCTCATTTCTTTATTGACTAAAGACAACCTCATACTGTTTAGCAGGGAGAGAGAGAGAGAGTCTCCAGATGGCAAACACTACAGGCCAATGTTGAGGCTGAAAGGCCGCGGCATAAAAGATTCCTTGCTGCATAAAATACATTGTTTGCCTATGAGTCAATGAGTCAATGTCAAGGGCCTTCATTTCACTGCCAGAACCACAAACACCACACGGACAGCGAGATGGTTTCTGCTATTAGGGAGACCACTTTATCAACAAAAATGACTGAACTTTACCTGAGTTTTTGTTTGCGACGCCGACGTCCGACTCCTGAAAACCCGACCCGGAGCAGGACTGCGCTGCCGGCTTTTGGCTTGTGTTTGTGAAGTTTTCTCTTCGGCCCGTTGTCGAGCCCTCGGGTCAAACAGGTAACGCTGGGCCAGACGCATCACCCGGGTGAGGACGCTTTTAGCCCCGCCCACTGAGTCTGTTGGGTCACAAACAAACACAACAAAGTGATTTATTATTATTACATTTTTGTGTTTCAAGAGGTTATCCTCCTGATCAGTGTTTTCATTCGTCAGTAGATCGCTCTGGGCGTAGAAAAGTGTGAAATCTGGGCTTTAAATTAGAAACTTTGTTCAGATGCTTATCTCTAATACATAGCTACGAGGAGGTGTGCTTTCAAACGCGTGTACACACTTACGGTGATCTGAGTCGTTTTATTTTGAAAACCGGATGTCAATGTCCTTAAAAATCCACTCGGGGAAAAAAAACAAAACTTAAATCCCTTTGTAATTCAGGTGTCAGATAGTTTGACTACAGAGAAACGAGTGTCGAGTTATACTTAATAAAAGGTATTTTAATAAAGTAAGAATTCTCCTGATTGTGTTTTCCCTCCTGGTTGTGTTGTTTCTCCTGCTTTTTTTGTTTCTCATGATTGTGTTGTTTGTCCTGCTTGTGTTTTCACTCCTGCTTGCATTGTCTCTTTTGCTTGTGTTGTCTCTCCTGGTTGTGTTGTCTCTCCTGGTTGTGTTGTCTCTACTGCTTGTGTTGTCTCTCCTGGTTGTGTTGTGTCTCCTGGTTGTGTTGTCTCTCCTGCTTGTGTTGTCTCTACTGCTTGTCTTGTCTCTACTGCTTGTGTTGTCTCTACTGCTTGTCTTGTCTCTCCTGGTTGTGTTGTGTCTCCTGGTTGTGTTGTCTCTCCTGGTTGTGTTGTCTCTCCTGCTTGTGTTGTCTCTCCTGCTTGTGTTGTCTCTACTGCTTGTCTTGTCTCTACTGCTTGTGTTGTCTCTACTGCTTGTGTTGTCTCTACTGCTTGTGTTGTCTCTACTGCTTGTCTTGTCTCTCCTGGTTGTGTTGTGTCTCCTGGTTGTGTTGTCTCTCCTGCTTGTGTTGTCTCTCCTGGTTGTGTTGTCTCTCCTGGTTGTGTTGTCTCTACTGATTGTGTTGTCTCTCCTGGTTGTGTTGTCTCTACTGCTTGTGTTGTCTCTCCTGGTTGTGTTGTCTCTACTGCTTGTGTTGTCTCTACTGCTTGTGTTGTCTCTCCTGGTTGTGTTGTCTCTACTGCTTGTGTTGTCTCTCCTGCTTGTGTTGTCCCTACTGGTTGTGTTGTCTCTACTGCTTGTGTTGTCTCTCCTGCTTGTGTTTTGGGATTTGTGTGTGACCAGTATCAGTATCAATACCGATAATCCCTATGTTCAGGGAGAATAATAATAATGTACCATTAGGACTGTGGAGAAAAACCTTGGTAAGGATTCCTTTGCCTAAATATATATATATATAAATGCTGTTAATTTAAATGTAATTTAAAGTAACATAATCATTTTATGATGTGTCCGAGCACCACTCAATTTCAGCATCCTGTGATGACACTCCATGAGCGGAACAAAATAAGCTATCATTCCATTACAGGCATACCCATACTGCACTGCGGGACTGTGTCCTTGTTACAGGCAAATGAATGTTATCAGTGGCTCGCCATGTTTACACAGGGGGGCCCGAATCTGCCTGCTTAGGCAAGCTGTGAACACAAAGAGCCACTCATACACTGTACTGTGAGAGTGTGTGTTTCTGTTCAAACACACTCGTGCATCACGATCGCAGGCAGACACTGATGCTGGAGCTGGTGTTTATGACACAACAAGTGCAACGAGATTGAAAACAGTGATTTTTTCTATACGTTGTGTTTTGGGGAAAGAGAAGAAGTGTTTATGCTTCATCATCGTGGCGTGACAACCTCTTACCGACTTAGTAGGATATCGTACTTGGGAAAGTCACATATTTTGTTACACTTGAAGAACTTGATGATTTCTTTTTAAGGTTGAGCACCAAACTCACATATTCACATTAAATTTAGTGTCAAAATTACCAATAGAGATATAACAGCCTTGAGTATCTACTGATGCCGATATTAGTCTGATACAATTTTTAGACATGATTTCCTTCACCTGATACATTTTTAAAGCTGCAGATACCGCTATCACGTTGATGATATCGTGCGTCCCGACACTGATTTGTTTGTCGTTTATGAAGATCAGAACTCTTCTATCACACAGATTCACTGTGATGAAAGATTAAGACGCCTCACGCTGGTGGCTGGGTTAGGGCAAAGCAAAATGCTCAAAATAGAACGTTCTGTTTTCTCTGAACAGAAGACCCCGAAAGATCAGACGGCTTATAAAGAAAAACCCTACGGAACGTCTGCAGAACATATACAGAGGTCTACAGGTCTACAGAACATCTACAGAGCATCTACAGAGGTCCACAGAAAGTAAACAGGTCTACAGAGGTCTACAGAACTTCTAAAGAGGTCTACAGAAGTCTTAAGAACATTGACAGGTCTACAGAACATCTACAGAAGTCTTAAAAACATCGACAGGTCTATAGAACATCTACAGGTCTACAGAATATCTACAGAGGTCCACAGAACATCTACAGGGGTCCACAGAACGTCTACAGGGGTCCACAGAGGTCTACAGAACTTCTACAGAGGTCTACAGAACATCTTCAGAGGTGTACAGAGGTCTACAGTTTACAGAACATCTACAGAGGCCTACAGAGGTCTACAGAATGTCTAAAAAGGTCTACAGAGGTCTAAAGAATGTCTAAAGAGGTCTACAGAACGTCTACAGGTCTAAAGAGGTCCACAGAACGTCTACAGGTCTACAGAGGTCCACAGAACATCTACAGAAGTCTACAGGTCTACAGAATGTTTAGTGACAGCTGAAACCATTGCAAGTACATTATTGTGCAACTTTTACACTTTCTTAACGTCTTACTTCTTTAAATCATTGATTAAGAGCCTAAATGGTTCAGATTAGATGTCGCTAAGAAACCCTAATGTCACAAGATTATGATTTAAATCAGGTTTTTCTGCACATGACTCACGCGGCCTTCGTTGAACCTGCTGAAGTGACAGTGATTTAGCGGCACCGTCCCTCCCCCTTTCAGCCGAGACCATTCACCGCTCGGGCTGAGATAAATCGATGTGAGAGGTCCAGACCTGCTGTGTAATGATGTAATAGCGCTCAAAGAAACAGCAACAACACACACACACACACACACACACACACACACACACACACACACACACACACACACACACACACACACACACACACACACACACACACACACACACACACACACACACACACACACACACACACACACACACACACACACACACACACACACACACACACACACACACACACACACACACACACACACACACCTTTTTCAGCAGGTTTTTGTCCTTGTGACGGTGCTGGTGCTGTGTCTTCATCTTTAACTCTAACTGGAGTCGAGACGGAGGCTTTTCTCTGCTTTTCTGGAAACTGTTCTGGAAAACACAAACGAGAAAATGAACCAAATTCAATACAATATTTTTGTGGTTTCCGTGGACATGGAAAGCAGACCTTAAAGTGCCGAACTTTAAATTTGCTTTAAAGTTTATGATAGTAGCATTCATTTATTTGGGAAAAACCTCCAAATCCACTCTGCCCAACACAAAACATCCACAGAACTGAAGCGTCCAAGAGCTAAATTAGGACGTTGTTTCTTTTTAAACACACAAACTTGATTTGATTGGCTGAATGTTAAGATAACGCGTACCAACAATTCATTCAAAATGAACGAGAAAACTGTCCCAGTTAATGCCTCCCATTGTGTACGTGTGAGTGAACTGGACTCAGGTTTTGAGATTATAGGCTACGAACCAACCAAAACATGACAGACTTTCCCTTTTTTTGTTTCTTTCTTCAAGTCGAGATGTTTGATATCGTAGCATTTGTTTATTTCTCTGGCAAAAGCTTCTAGTCGTCTACTTGACTTCTCATGGTGCCGCAGTGAACCTGGGTGTGTTTGGTCGTGCCAGAGGGCAGAGGTGATGTTGACTTGTAATTTTTCTGCTGCATATCAGTATTTAAACACAAGCTGACTCAAGGATAGGGCTTCAACCAAACAGGAAGAGTCGGTGATAAAGTGCTTTGTAGAGTCCTAAGTAGAGGTTATCTTTGATGTTAAAACAACTCCCCCTCCTCCTCCTCCTGTAGCCTATGGCTTCCTCTCCTCCCTCCGATCCGTCTCAATCACTGTCAGCCATCGGTGAAGCAGAGGTTGTTCCCTTCCACAGCCAGATGCCAACATCAAAAACACTGACGTGTCACGGCACGCTCTCACGTTAGCCACCCAGCTACTAACTGGGTTGGAACATATGGCATTAGCTCACGCAGCCTTTGAAACAAATGACTGCGGTAAATTAGTCAAATGCTGCAACTTGGGGGGGGGGTGACTTCAATCTTTCAATAAGGCCACTTTTCTCTTGAAAAAGGTTAAATGTCTTCCATATTATTTCTTCTTCTTACAGTTGCACAACCTGTAAAAGTTTCATCAAAAATGACGTGAATGTACACGGAGAATGTTTTCTTTTTTTTTGTTGTTGTCCACAGACACAACAGAGTCTCAGTTTCTGTGTGACTCACAGTCGTAATGAGAAGGTCTGAATGAACATGCGTGTGATTTATTGCTGAAACTGTGCAGGTTCAGAGTTTCTACAGTTCCCACCCAGCAGAGTCTCAATGTTTGTGCTGGGTTTTATTGTTTTTTTTCCAGTGGAAGTGTTACGTTAGGTATACGATCCTATTGATTAAGCTATAATATATCTATAATGTTAGCACAGCTGAAAACAGTTTTGCTGGTTCTTTGACGAAAGGGCAACATTATTATTTTGAATAAAAATCATTATTTCTCATCTTGTCAATGTCTTGACTATATTTTCTATTCATTTTGCAACTCTTTTGATGAATTAAAGTGTAACTTTTAATGGAAAACACCAATAAAATGTATAGGTGACCCCAAACTTTTGAAGTGTATGTAATTTAGTAGGGATGTGAATCTTTGGGTGGCTCTTGATTCGATTCCGATTCTTAGGGTCTCGATTCAACCGATTCGATTCATACGATTCTCTATTCAAACGATTCTCGGTTCAAAAATTGATACAATGCATAGTGTGTTAAGGCAAATGATGGCATCAAAACAATACACTTTGTATAAGATAAACTGATAATGTGATCACATAAAGGCAAACTTAAGACAAAAGTTAACATTTATTCATTCAAAACAAATAAAAACTTACTTACTGTACAAAAAAATAACAAGATAGCTGCCTAACAAACTGGTGTTTTTTCAAAATAGAAACTTTTTTTTTTTTAAATCGATTTTTGGAGTTTAAGAATCGATTCAGAATCGTGGATGATTAGAATTGCGATTCCTATGTGAATCGATTTTTCCCCCACCCCTATAATTTAGCCTTTTTCCTTCCATCCTCTGCCCATTTCCTTTGTTTGCCAGATTATTTTGCAACCATCACCATATTATATCTCGGCAGTTTATGTCGCTTCCCTTCCACCCCTAACAGATCTGGATCCAGTGGATACCAGGTGCTAGTATGTGAAACGCAGGTGATAAAATGTTCTATTAAGTTAAGGTTGGGTTCTTGGCAACAAAATCAAACATCTCACTAGACATTTCCATTCAAAAAATAGACAAAAAATATAAAATAAATAAATAAATCATAATCACCAGAACTACCTATTAAATCATTTTTGTTGTATATTTTCCATAGATTTATGGCCTGTCATGTGCAGCGACATTTAAAACTAGGGATGGGCAAAAAT
Source organism: Microchirus variegatus (assembly GCF_963457635.1). Taxonomy (NCBI): domain Eukaryota; kingdom Metazoa; phylum Chordata; class Actinopteri; order Pleuronectiformes; family Soleidae; genus Microchirus; species Microchirus variegatus. The sequence continues at coordinate 17,240,878 of NC_139809.1, forward strand.
GTTACTTGACAGTAGCTGGATTTTATCCAGTGATTATTCATTGCCGCTTTGTTTTATGCCATTTGGCATTTTGTTCGGGAGGAATTTTTGTGGTGATTTCCACAGTAGGAGAGAGCAGATACACCCAGTGACAGTTTTTTATTGGCTGCAAAGATGCCATCGGAGTGTGGAGTGTGTGTGAAGAGTAAATCATCTCAAGAGTCAATATTTCCAAGTCATGAGGACAAACTGCGACTCCAGAGCTCATTATTAAACTATTATTCAATCGGACCGGAGGCCATAATCCAGGTTATTCTCATATGTTTTTTTATTGCCTCTCCATGCACTCAGCGATGCAGTCTTACTTGTTCTTCTCTTACAGCACAGCAGCTCACTTCAGTGTGTGGGAGAGCGACAAAACAAGGATCTGTTTGTGTGGAGTTAAAGGCCAGGCTGGTTCAGTTACAAGGTGACCAATTAAAGCTGAACACGACCCAAGATAAATTGATTTCTTTAATCCCGAGCCAATTTTGGTTCAATCCAAAATAATTGTTTTAGCTTCAACACAAAGCAGTTTGTGACATCGCAGGCATTATACGCACGATGCCGGCTGTAAACAGCCATCGAGGTCGTGCCGCTGTCAGATTAAAACGATAGCTCGGGTTTAATGAAGCGTGGTTGTATGAGGGTTTTTATCAGATAGTCAACGGTGACTGCACTGTGAGAGCCGACTGAGCTGAGAACCAGCCTCAGTGACAAAATGGCTGCCAGTGGGGACACTATTTAACAGAAGACCCCCTCCCCCCCACTAAACCCTACACCATCTTAAGTCTAGAATATCTTTTATCAGATTATTTGGAATCATAAGTAGATTCTGGAATTATAAGTAGATTCTGGAATTATAAGTAGATTTTATAATTATAAGTAGAATTTGGAATTATAAGTAGATGCTGGAATTATAAGTAGATTCTGGAATTATAAGTAGATTTTATAATTATAAGTAGAATTTGGAATCATAAGTAGATTTTGGAACTATAAGTAGAATTCGGAACTATATGTAGAATTCGGAATTATACGTAGAATTCGGAACTATAAGTAGATTGTGTCACTGAGGTGAATCCGAACAAAGGTTTTCAAAATCTGGAGTCACGAAATAACATAATTGAAATCACAGGTGAAGACATCTGTGGATCGACAACTCCTGTGTGCCGTGACGTGAAATCGCAGATTTTTCCTATGGGATTTGGTGCAGGAAAGTGAGTGGTTAGGAAATGTCGGTTAAACGGTGAGATACAGCGACAAAGTTCTGGAATCTAACTGCTCCGCTGTAAAATGGATCATTATTTTTGTTTGATGGGTCAACTTTGATGTTTGGAGTCCATAATGGAGTCCATAATCCGGGTTTTTTTCGTCTGGGCAAAGAACGTCCTGAGATTATCCTCGTAGCCCTGAATCATGACTCACAGGACCTGCTTGTGTTCTTGCCAAACGATTCAACCATTACTTGGCAATTTCTTGGTGTTTACAAATCAAATGACTCGCATACTTGTTAATAATATTTGAACGTTAGTGATTTGTGGGTAAGTCATTAAAATGGGTGCGCTATTAAAACAAAACAAGTTGTGTTTCTTCGTAACAGATGTTCAGATAAAGATCTGACAATATTCCAGTTTTTTGGATTTATGAACAAAGCAACATGTCAGAGGCTTCCGACTGAGAAACTGTCAGGAAAAATATATTTTTACACGGCTGATGCCAAAGCACTCACAACCTGGTCTCATATGTCACGGTGGATTCATCTCAATGTCCTACATGATGTCTATAGAATGAGGTCTTACATGAGTATCAGAGCGATGTATTGGGTTTAGCCAGGAAGGGGTGATCACAATATCCAATTGTGATTATTTTGAGACAAAAGTAAGTATTGGTACTTTTGACATTATTCACAATTTAATTCATAACATATATAAAATAGCACTGGGCAAGTTAGCCGCGTCAACATTAACGCACATTAACGCATGACGACTGACAGGAAAAAGACTTGTGTGACGTCATGTTTACGTGAATCCCAATTGTTAAAATGAGTCTCTAAAGTAACGCTAAACTTTAAAAACACATACGCAGAATACAGGTACGCTGGTTATTTGTAGCGCTGCTCTTTTCGTTAATAAACATACCGCTAAAGCTAGCTCTAACGGTGCTAAAGTAGCTAAGGCAGCTAACATTGACGCCATTAATGCAGTTAACCACCGTTAACGTACCCAGCACTAATTTAAAATGATTACCGTGTGATATTTTTTAAGATCTGAAAAGATGAAACACAATGTCAATATCATTTATGATAGAAGCATTTAGAATTGGTTACCAAATAATATTCCGGGAGATGCAGTTCAGTAAAAATTATTATGCATGTTCATTTAAAACATATACACATAAATCTCAACTAAAATGTTAGAAAAAGTGATGCATATTTGTTCGGGTACCAAGAAAAAATAATCCCCCGCAACCTCTTTGTGGGTTCCGCCCCAGATTTTGGGAACCGCTGCTGTACGACATACTTTAGGAATGACAATAATTCATCAATACATGATGTGATCAAGTGAAAACAGGTCACAACAACACACCCGGTTAAACCTGTATTCTCTAAAACACTGCGTTTCACTCACAACTCAACACAAGCAACAAACACAGCTGAGTGATCACCGAGGATCAGGCTTCACTTTTGTTATTGTAGCTCTCACTGGTTGGTCTCCATGTGTTGTTTTAAGGCCCACCCACCACGTACGCATGTACACAAACACAGTATGAAAACACACTACATGACTCAAACACAGTGATGTGGTAACACAGCGATAAAAAAAATTAAAACATACGGTCAAAATAACCTGACACGCATAGAAAAACAGTGGAGAAGGTTGGTGAGCTCCGCTCCAGGATTTCTCTGTGACTCAGGGATTTAATGAGAAGGTATGAATGACAGTGTGTGTGTGTATGTGTTACTGCCCACACTCTCTCTCTGTGAAGAGTCAGTTTCAGATGACAGAGCACTCTGCTGATTCCTCACTGTTCTGGAATTAATGCTGATGACACGTGCACGGCCGTTTTTGAAGGTTGTGTTTTGGTGTATCTGAAGCGACCGCTCGCTCCCCTGAGAGATGGCGAGGCAGCAAAACCTGTAGCTGGGATTGAATGAGATCTAATGTCAGCAGCTGTGGCCTGAGAGCTCACTGACGCTGCAGTTGCTTGTTTTTAAATTTGATATGTTTTCACAGCCTTTTAATGGCGCTTTTACAATAAACAGTTTCAGCAAGGCTTGACTCTACTGTGCTTTTTCATCAGTGATAGTACCTGGTGCTTTTTTAGTACCTGCTCTGGCGAGGTTCCAAGCGAGCTGAGCTGATATTAAGTCTACGTATAGTTCCAAATTCTACTTATAGTTCCAAATACTACTTATGGTTCGAAAATCTTAGAGTTCGAAAATCTTTATATAGTTCCAAAATCTACATATAATTACAAAATCTACTTGTAGTTCCAACATCTTCTTCTAGTTCCAAAATCTTCTTATATTTCCAAATTCTACTTATAATTCCAAAATCTACTTATAGTTTGAAATTTTACTTATAGTTCAAAAATCTACTTAAAGTTCCAAAATCTTCTTATAGTTCCAAAATGTTCTTATAGTTCCAAATTCTACTTATAATACCAAATTCTATTTATAGTTCTAAAATCTACTTATAATTTCAAATTCTACTTATAGTTCCAAAATGTTCTTATAGTTCCAAATTCTACTTATAATACCAAATTCTATTTATAGTTCTAAAATCTACTTATAATTCCAAATTCTAAATAATTTCAAATTCTACTTTTAGTTCCAAAATGTTCTTATAGTTCCAAATTCTACTTATAATACCAAATTCTATTTATAGTTCTAAAATCTACTTATAATTCCAAATAATTTCAAATTCTACTTATAGTTCCAAAATCTATTTATAGTTCCAAATTCTACTTATAATACCAAATTCTACTTATAGTTCCAAAATCTACTTATGATTGCAAATTCTACTTATGATTTCAAATTCTACTTATAGTCCAAATTCTACTTTTAGTTGCACAATCTACATATAGTTCCAAATTCTAAATAATTTCAAATTATACTCATAGTTCCAAAATCTACTTATAGTTCCAAATTCTACTTTTAGTTCCACAATCTACATATAGTTCCAAATTCTAAATAATTCCAAATTCTAAATAATTTCAAATTATACTCATAGTTCCAAATTCTACTTATAGTTCCAAAATCTACTTATGATTTGAAATTCTACTTATAGTTCCAAAATCTACTTATAGTTCCAAAATCTACTCATAGTTCTAAACTCTACTTAAGGGAAGAAAAACAGAGAGGTGGAAGATAAAGACGGAGACAAATTGAAAGATCCTGTTACAGGAGTGGGGAGCAAAGGTGTCAGGCAGCAGTTCTTCAGGTTCAAATACCCTGTGTATCATCACGACCCGAGGCCAAACCACTGATGAGGAATTTTTGATGGGATCATTTTTTACAGTCTTGAAAACCACAGAACGCTCATCACACTGAGCTCAGGTTATACGAACTGAAATCAGCCCTGGCCTCACACAGATGCCACCTCTGCAGGGCAAAAACGTTTAGACTTTTTCCTTAACCACTTCACTTCTGCCGCATCTGAGTGAACGCCGTTATGACACAGCAGGCACGTTCATGATTCACTGAGAAGAAACTACACCCTCATGACAGTTAAAGTCAAGCCTCTGGCTAAATGAGCTGGCGCGCCGCGTCACACGGCAAATGATATGAAAACTATAACCTATAAGAAGATTAAAAACATAAACACAGAGGGAAAAGTGTTACATGTGTTCACAGGTTGGAGAAGCACAGACACAGACAGTGGAATGAGTCACTGGGAAGTGATAACAAGCCAGACTGTGGCGGCCCGCCATAGTCTAATTTGCTTTGCCACATATGGAACCAAAACATATTACACAGTTGTCATAATACAACTCGGAGACTGCGACTTATGACATTGGCTCACGGTAGTTTGTGAATGTCGTGTTCACGCTGCTGCCACCTATGATTCAAGAAGTTCTCAGGCTTATCCAGAAAACCCTACAGGAGAAAGACCATCCAACATCGTCTCCTTCAACATCCATGCACTTGGTCTAACCATGTTCAAGCTTCGTAACGGCTAACTGGGCCTTCAAACTGAGATTCTTCCGGACCTCGCTTCGAATTAAACGTTGTGTAGCTACGCTGGCTCGTTGGCGGTTTATTGTGCATACCATAAACTATGATTCCTGGGGGCAATGAAGACCTTTTCTAACAGGTCTCCAACACTATTGCAATTCAACATCCTTGCAAAAACATACGTGATGGTTTGATGGATGATGCATTACATTCTTCAAAAGGTGTCCCATTTCATGGGGTTAGATTTTACCCGCTACTTCATGTAAAGCCAGTTGCCAAGGGGCAGGGGTACAAATGACAAACAGTTCACTGCCACCTCCCTGGCCATTTTTTTTGGCTTCCCTCCAATCAACAGATTTTCAAATAATGTCTCCCGCAAAGGGATGACGACAATCGTTATTGTGGACGGTGATATAAGGATCTCCTCCCAATTTCATTTGGACAGCCCGACTCTTAGAGTTTAAGTTCTCTGCCCGAGCTGGCCGATATTTCCCGCCACTATCCTTGGGCCAGGCCGGGTCGGGCCCTTGATCAAGCATTTGTTATTTTGCTCCCTCGTTGCGTTCACGTGGTATGTTATAGCATGTCGTATTGTGTGAAGGTGTAAAAACCATGCGGCCCTGAAAGCATCATTTAAAAACCAGGAAGCGTATCGTCATTAGCAACATATACGTTCATGGAAGCGGATGTCAGCGTTATTATCAGCTCTCTGTTATTGTTGCAAATTAGACTGTGGCAGCAGGTACAACAAGCTCCCGCTGTGGGGAGGACGTGGACGTACGTGTACATTAACGGCTCACGCATTAAAAAATTGTTGGGTTTAAATTGGGTTCGGGCTCGTAATTACAGTTAATGTGTCGACCTGGGCCAGGCTCGGACACAACGTGTACGGGCTCGGGTCGAGCTTGATTTTTTGGGCCTGATCTAAGCTCTACCGACTCTATTGTCGGCCACTTATCCAACAACACAAGTTAGCCAAACTGATGTACTCTATTGATCAATTGATAATGAAGTAGGGTAATGGTCTTGACTTCCTTTCAAATTGACTTATTTTTCTGCAACCAGTGAAGTTGTGCCCCTGGTGGATATTCAATATATTGCTACTTCAGCAAGGAAGTCGATTTTTGGGGGACTGGGGACGGTCTATGGCACCATTTTTTCCAGATTTTTCAGTTTCTTAAATATGAATAATTTCCTGGTTTCTTTGCTCCATTTAACATAAATTATCATTAAAAACCAAATTATTTATTTTTGTTTGTGGTCAAAACAAGACATTCTAGAACACAAAAGTTTCAAGGTTTGATCAACAATATCTGACATTTGAGGGACCAAACAAGTACTCGATTAATCGAGAATGAAAGCAATTGTTAGTTGTGGCCCAGCAACTGTAAATATTACAAACACTAGCAGCAGCAGCAGCAGTAGCCCCTACATATCTACAAAACCACGTCTGAAGCATTTAGATAAACTGCAGGCCATAATCTCCCCTTATCACAGAACAATGGACGGTAACAAGAGCTGGTCAAGTTGTTATTTCAGCCTGCGATCCGACCTCCCGTGTCCCGTCTCTGCACACGACACAAAGGACAGTTTAACCTTTTTGCTCTCTTACCACAGGGGCAGAATAATATATACAGACAAGAGAAAACATGGATTACATTAAGATGGGGAATAATAAGGGCAGATTAGCTGAGGTTGAGTTTGTCAACTTATTTCTAATTCTGGCTATCGGTATAACAATTAGAGACGCTCCTGCACAACAACTGATGCAGCTAACGTACTTAGCCAACATATGGCAAGACTGAGTGAAAGGGTAAATCAAACACAAGGGAGGATGAAGACAAAAGAGTGAAAGTAGAGATTATGAGTGAGAGGAGTCTGTGGTTCTAAGTCTATGCTGCCAGAATAATATTTTTAGAAGGCTCTATGCTCCATGTAGCTCATTATACAAGCTCTCAAATTAGGAAGGTTAGCAGCCAAAAGCTGGACGACACACTATGGTTTTTTTATGAGAATTCTTTTGTCAAATTTTGGACCCCACATTTTTTTTTTCAAAATAATTTGTCAAATTTTGGACCAGATAGGAAACTGCTTAACATTTATTTTATCCTACTTAGCTCAGCGGTCTATGGTGCTACTTTTGGGTACTGGTTCAAATCCCACCCTGTATAGTAACAAAGGCATTTTTAGGTGATTGTGGACGACGTACTAAAGTATGACTTATCGTCCAATTTTGGACGACATAGGATAGTTTGACTTTTTTGTCAAATTTTGGACCGGAACATTTTTTTGGAAAAATTGTCAAATTTTTGACGACATAGTATAGTATGACGTTTTTGTCAAATTTTTGACAACATAGTATAGTAGGACATTTTTGTCAAATTTCGGACCATTTTCTTTAAATCTCACATAGAGTGGTCCTGTTGCACATAATATGTTAGTTATGGAGGTCTACTTACATACATCAACTTGTTTTTATGGTAAAAAACCTCCTAGTTGCTGTAAACTAGTCAGCCGCGATATTTCAGACTGAACTCTCACCCCCAGAGGACAGAGTGTTGTGATTGGCCAGCCAGTGTAGAGCCTTTCCAACTGTCTTGTGATTGGCCAATATCCAGAAAAGTGACATATTCAGCACAACCGCTCTCAGAAGCGCAGCTCCCCCCTCTGGAACAGTGGATGCACTGCTCCTCATTATCAAAACATTGTTTTAACAATGTTTAAAAATAGCTTCTTCACGACTCCCCGATGCAGTCCCTTTTATGACTTTGACCCAGAGTCAGACCCAGAGTCAGAAGACACTGTCGCACGTGAAACACCTCCACAACGGACGTTATTCTGGGTTAGGGTTTCTGCTGTTAAATGTACGCAACCTGAGCCCGAGATTACAATAAAACACAGCGTTCTCAGCAGTGGCTGAACTGTTTGTTTTGAACCTTCAGGGCTTCTTAAACAAGGTAATGACGCAGATACACACTAAACAACGGCGTTATATAGCGTCACATAGTATAGTATGACATTTTTGTCAAATTGTGCACGACATAGTATAGATTGACGTTTTTGTCAAATTTTGGACCAAATTTTTTTGGGGGAAAAATTGTCAAATTTTGGACAACATAGTACAGTATGACATTTTTGTCAAATTTTGGATGACATAGTATAGTATGACGTCTTTGTCAAATTTTGGACGAAAAAAATATTTTCAAAAAAATGTACACATTTTGGACAACATAGTATAGTATGACATTTTTGTCAAATTTTGGACGACAGTATAGTATGACGTTTTTGTCAAATTTTGAAAAAAAAAAAAATATTTTCACAAATATTTACACATTTTGGACGACATAGTATAGTATAAGGAAACAAAAAACACATGCATTAGCGTGTGCAAATCTGAGCCAATTCAGTTAGACCACTTTGTATATAATTATTAAACAATCTAACTTGTATATAACACACCGACGACGTACAAGTACTTCATACAATCCCACTTAAAAAAAAACCTTTTAGTCAAAGCAGGGGCGCCTCAAACCTCTTCAGATCCCATCCTGAGTTTAACGCTCCACTTGACTCCAGCGTGAACTTCAAAACCACAGAAATGCTCCAATCATCATTCTCTCATAATTACGTAGAAGAATTTAAAAGTATTTTTGTTTAACCTTCTTGGAAACATTCATGTCCTCGGGCAGAGCAAACACTCGGTCAAACGCCCCCACACTCACTCACTCATCCGTCACAACAGTCTGGAGATTGTTTTAATACAAAACCCAAGAGAACCAACGTCTCGTCTCATTTCCACAACAATTTCATTAATCAGACGGCTAAATTCTTGTCCTCGTATTTGACAATACACATTTGTGTGTGTGTGAAACTGACAGATGGGAAAAGTGCCCTGAGGAGAGTTACATTAACTGGTGGTTGGAAACACACACAGCAATCAACACATTTAATGACAATCAGAGAAAATTATAAACAAAAATGGGAGCACAAATTTACTCACTCACTCATTAAAATATGGAATTAGATTTGTGTCACTAAGCAAATAAAACAGATTTAATAATTCTAAAAATATTAAACACTAAAATATTGTATTTTAGTGTTTGAAAATACACTTGTTCTTTGCGCTCACTGATTTGTTCCTTGCGCTCCTTCACTTGTTTCTTGCACTCCCTCCCTCATTTGCGCTCCCTCACTCGTTATTTGCGCTCCCTCACTCGTTATTTGCATTCCTTCACTTGTTCTATGCACTCTCTGATATTTTTTTTGCACTCCCTCACTTGTTCTTTGCGCTCTTTGATTTGTTCTTTACGCTCCCTAATTGTTCTTTGCACTCCCTCACTTATTGTTTGCGCTCCCTGATTTTTTCTTTGCGCTCCCTCACTTGTTATTTGCACTTCCTCACTTGTTATTTGCACTTCCTCACTTGTTCTTTGCGCTCCCTCACTTGTTCTTTGCGCTCCCTCACTTGTTCTTTGCGCTCTTTGATTTGTTCTTTGCGCTCCCTCACTTGTTGTTTGCACTTCCTGATTTTTTCTTTGCGCTCCCTCACTCCCTCACTTGTTCTTTGCACTCCCTCCTTTGTTCTTTGCACTACCTCACTTGCTCATTGCCCTCCCTGATTTGTTATTTGCGCTGTGATTCTTTGTTTGTGGGCTTTAGGAAACTGCCTGCTGATTGGCTACTGAGTTTTGGGTTTGAGAAAATCTGCAGCACACAGGATGTATAGATTCACTGCTGCTTCCATCCATGACTTAAACTGTGTCAGTTTTTCGACTTGAGTGTTTGAAATCCTTGGTTTTGCATATACCTCAGTGACAAAAACGTGCTAAATGAGGCCGCAGTAGACCAGCAGCTCTTGTGTCCCCGTGAGCTAAATTTGCTCATTTTCTCAATGGAGTTTGGTGTGAGAGAGTGAGCAGTTTTATACAAAACTTCTGTTTTCCCATCTCTTCTTCTACTGTTTCTGACTGGTTCTTAAATGCAACAGCAAATATTGTTACCTTAAATTTGACACAAACAAAAGGAGAGAGAAACAACAACAACAACAAACAGTACAAAGAGCAAAAATGGTGCAACAAAGAAAAGAAGTCCTAGAGACAAAATAGGTTAATGATGGACCCCTGAGTTCTGACCCTGGACACAACCTGTCATTCACGGGCCGGCCTCCTGATCAGCCTTAAGGCCCGAGTGGCAAGGTCAAAGTTCACACTCACAGGGCCAGAGGGGTCAACAGGGACGGATTCACAAGGCTGGAGGACATGAGGTCGAGATGTGAGCAATGAGTGAGTACCAGATAGATAGATAGATAGATAGATAGATAACCATCGAGCTAGCTAGATAAATAACTAGATTTATAGAAAGATAAATAGCTAGCTAGCAAGATAAATAGCTAGATTGATAGGTGGATAGCTAGCAAGATAAATGAATAGCTAGCTAGATAAATAGCTTGATAGGTATAGATAGATAAATATCTAGCTAGCTAGCTAGATGGATAAATAGCGAGATAGATAGATAGCGAGATAGATAGATAGATAGATAGCTTTATTGGTAGATAGATAAATAGCTAGGTAGCTAGTTAGATAAATAGCTAGATTGAAAGATAGATAAATAGTTATAGATAAATAGCTTGATATATAGATTGCGAGCTAGATAAATAGCTAGATTGATAGATAAATAGCTAGCTAGATAAATAGCCAGACAGCTAGATAAATAGTTAGATACATATTTAAACTTTCTACAAATGCAAATTAATTGATACAATAATTTTATCGCCCAGCCATACAAAGGAAGTAAAAGATAGTAAGCAGGAAAAAAAACAAAAACAAAGAAATGTATAGGATGTAAAAGAGGCAACAAAAATGGGAAAGTGGGAAAAAAGAAAGAAAGGAAGAAAGAACAGTAACTCAAATTAAAAGTGCTTCTTTTCTCGTTCAGCAGGAGGAGAACGAGCCAAACGCAAGTGTGTGCTAATCATCACAACGTATTTAATAAGTTATATCCTCTGTTATAATTAAATGCAAACACAATTAAGGAAAAATCCTGCTTAATTATTGATTTCGCCTTGTCTGCTTGGAGTTTCAGCATTGTTCTGGGGTCAGAATGTAAACAAAAGGGAATGAACACAAAACAGTGAAGTACACACACACACACACACACACAGACTCTACTTTTACCGCAATTATACAGCAATACACCGAGGACTGAGGATCGCCACAGGGGCTCCTTCAGGGCGTGACAGCCTAACAGGGCGAGAGGAAGACAGGGTAACACACACACGCACGCGCTCACAGACACAGACACAGACACGGACACGCGCACACAGACACAGATACACACGTGCGGGGCTCAACAGAATCCGAGCCAACACTGTTTTCCTTTCTTTTTCCTTTCACAACATTCTATTTTCTCCCTCTCTTTTTCACCTGCAGCAGCTTCTCATCCCATCATTTCACACATGGTTAGACAAAAATAATTAATTCACCTCCTCATTACATTTAATTAGGGCCTTGTGTGCAAACAAGGCCCTAATGAACTCCCCTGGTTATGAGGTGCGACAGCGAGTGTGGGCTCACCTTGTTAGTCTGTGTGTGTGTGTGTGTGTGTGTGTGTGTGTGTGTGTGTGTGTGTGTGTGTGTATGAAACCATGTCTGTCTTGTCTGTCTTTTGGCTACGACGTCACACAAAAACCACATGCAAATATGAATCCGTTAGTCTCGACGCGGTGTCTGTGTTTTTGCGACTGAGGACGCGGATCCATGCGAACGAGTGCTGGAGCCAAAACGACAGATGGACAGTGAGGTCAGAACCGGCAGAGAGAGATTTGTAGAACAGATGGACAAAGAGTTCAATGATGGGAAGTGTCAGGGAAACGCGTGTATAAAGTCAAAGTGTCCAAATAAACACAAACAAACACACACACACACAAGTGCAGGGGTCAGGAGGGTGAATGTGCTGTTACATCATTATATTATTGTACGTTTGTGCTTCCTGTCTTCACTTCTACACTATTTATCTGTGATTTTATCATTTATTCTAATGTTCCCCACTTTAATTCTTCAAATTTACTTTCTTAAAGGGGGATACCTGTATTTTACAACTCCGGGTGCATAAGTTTATATATATATATATATATATATATATATATATATATGACCTGATTGAAGTTTTAAACATTTATCCATGCTTAGATGGAACTGTTGTAACTGTTGGATAAAAGCAATATCTCATATTGCATAAGTAACAAAAATAAAGTGTCTCTTTATTAGTGCTAGGCACGTTAACGGATGACACGTTTCCATGGCGAATGACCGGAAAAAAGGCGTGCGTGACGTCATGTTTACGTGACTCCCGATTGTTAAAATTAGTCTCTAAAGTAACGCTAGGGCTGAACGATTATGGAAAATAATCTAATTGCGATTTTTCGTGCCAATATTGCGATTGCGATGCGATTATTTTTTAAAGGTCTTAATCTTCTGTATTATTAAACAAAGACAAGCAATACATCATAAGTATGGCCAATACTATATTACATTAAAAATAAACTGTTCTTTCCTGGAAGACAGACCTCTGTTATGATGACATGAGGTGATGCATGAATAGATGGTTTTAATTTAACTACTTCAATCACAATAGCATATTTGGAACTTACAAACATCTGAACATAAAGTGCTGAGAAGGAACCTTGGTGTTAAAATGAAAGTCAGTCACAAGTCACACAAAGTGCAGATTGCATATATATGTATATATATATATATATACATATATATATGTATATATATATATATATATATATATATATATATATATATATATATATAAATATATATATGTATATATATATATATATATATATATATATATATATATGCACACATATTTATAAAAATATGTGGCTTTACCACACTCAGTTTTTTTACATCTGTGAACTGCTAGACAGTCATTAAATATAATAATACTACTAATAATAAATAAATAAAATATACACAACCCGTTTTGAAGTGCGTTCATATGGCGTAACTAGGGATGGGAATTTCAGACTTTTTTTTTTTTTTTTTTTAACAGCAGCAGCAACCGCAGCAATGCGGGGGTGGAAACTAACTATTCTACCGTGTACCACGTCGTTTTAGGCTCAAAACGGTCCATTATTGAACATCAAAACAGCGATAATAAAAATGAGGGTCAAAAAAAAAAGCGGAGCAGAGAGAAACTCTCCGCTGGCACAGGTGTGTCTCACAGGTGTGTCTCCAGACGACTCAGGTTTTTGAACCTGCGCTTGTTGTGCACCAGAGTGCAGGATCTTGACTGGGTGAGATGCCGTCTTCAATCGTGTAGACGGCTTATTATTGTGTCCACCCCCGTTCTTAACATTAGCGCAAGCTCGTTCGCACTACACACGCGCACACACACACACGCTTGGACACGCACAGTCACTGAACAGCTGTTCGGACAGCGGCCGAAGCTCCATAGTCACCTTACCGACCCGCCCTCACCTATTCCATTCACAAAAACGGGCCGTGACTCGTCCTCCGCAACGCGCGCATGTGAGAGCGCAGGGAGCCTGCATGTGACCAGAGTGCAGCGTCTGTGGTTAGACGATCTCGTTCATTATATTTATATCACATGTTTTACACGCGCATGTCACGTGAACAGCGTATAATCGCAGCCTTTGCGGTTAGAAAATTGCACTTGATCCTATCGCGATATTATCCCAAATGCGATATATCGTTCAGCCCTAAGTAACGCTAAACTTTAAAAACAGAGGCACACATACGCAGTACACAGGTACGCTAGTTATTTGTAGCGCTGCTCTTTTCCTTTAATATACAGACCGCTCCAGGTTGACTGTAGGCACGCTAACAGCGCTGAAGGAGCGAATGCAGCTAACCGGTAAGCGGTGCCTGGACGGCAGTGTCGCGGCACGTAAACTTGATGTTGCGTGTCTTTTCCCGGTCAGTCTTCATGAAAACGCGTCATGTGTTATTGTGCGTTAACGTTGACGCCATTAACGTGCCCAACACTACTCTTAATAGATTCTGGGACATTTTATATCGATTCTGAATCGTAATAAATATGATTTTTTGGCACACACCTAGATATAACTCACGAATGGCAGGAATGGCACTTTCCCTGTAAGTCTTTGTAAGTGCTATTCACATGGAGCAAAGAAACCAGACAATAATCGGTTGTTGAACTTGTTTTTATCATCAAAATAACTGGTGATTCATTTAGTTATCGAATAATCACCGCAGGGCCTTTCATCTGGAATAAAATAAACCCCAGACCAAAGTGACTGATGGAGCTTGAGCAGCAGGCAAACAGGAAGAAATCAGCATTGAATCATTGGGAACTTGCTGAGGAGAACAGGACAAAGAAGAAGAAGGTATGGACAAAATGAGGAGGGAGGAAAGAAATAAGAGCAAAGTAATAAAAGGGAATATGTGGAGGGGACAAGAGAAGGACAACAAAAAAAGAAAAACAAGAGGAATACAACAGGGAAATGACCCATATTTAAGAGGACAGAAGGGCAAACCTGTCAACCTGACTCAGCATGAACATGAAGTCACTTCAGATCTGCTGACAAAGCCTGCAGAGGATCCCTGCGAATGCCCCCCCCCCACCCCACTACAATATCAGTGACATCAGGAGTGTTCTTACTGGGACACTGACTGCAACCACGAAAAACAACGGTCCAAACATACTCTCCAAAGTGCATAGAGAACATTTTCCCGAGGAGTTAATGGCCTCAAATAGAGCTGAAACAATTACTAAATTAATCGTCAACTGTTTTGATCATAGATTCTTAAATGAGAATATTTTCTTTGTTTCTTTGCTCCAGATAACAAAGAATGATCTAAAGAATTTAAATCCCTCACACTACACTCTTAGAAATAAAAGTGCTCAGTAGAACCATATAAGGCTCTTCGGCTTGTCCTCATAGGAGAACCATTTTTGGCTCCAGGTAGAACCTTTTTATAAAGGTCCACTCACCCCTTCTAGAAGGACCCTTTTGGAACCCTTATTTCTAAGAGTGTACAGGGATAATTTGGCCTAAAATCAGAAGACAACCACGATTGTCTGGCCCATGATCCTCTGGTGTGGGGCGGAGCTTAACAGGACTCAGTTTAAATGTTGTTGCTGTCTTCATACAATATTTAGGGATCGTTTTTGGTACAAAGTGGATCACAAGCTCCCTTTAAATGCAGAATTTAGGAGCTACATGTGGTACTTTAATGTAGAAATGGACCGACATGATGTAAAACGAGTGCACAACCTGTTCAATATGTGCTTCTTATTCTTTTTGGTGATATTTCTGCTGCACTTTCTATCGATTTCTGCAGCATCTGCCTCATCCAGGCGGCGTCAAACTCAGCAGGGCACACACACCGGCGCCCTCAGTAAGTCATTGTTCAGGCGAAACCGCCGTCGGACAGTTTTGTGTGCAGCTCCTCCAGTAAAGAGAAAAAATACAGTTTACAGCGACAGTGAACGGCGTTCGTTCGTTCAAACACACAACACTCACACAGATCTGCGACATCGCCGCGGCGACGGCCGAAGCGTTAAGTGTCAGACAGAGTGAGAGAATACAGGGAGGATCGGGGTCGACTCGCAGAGAGAGAGCGAGAGGCGGCAAATGAATCAGCTCATTTCCCCGGCTGCCTCGGGGGCGAGACAGTCTGACAGGCCAGCAAATAAGGATGACTCATCCTGACACACACACACACACACACACAGGTGCGCACGCACATACACACATCACTGGTTGATGGATTATCCCACCATAAAACACACTTTTGTGGCTTTCAGTTGCCCTGAAAGAGAACTTCTCATGCTCTCTCAGATTCTTCTGCCCTGTTTGCAAATAGTCATTTAACAACTCAAGTCTTTCATGCCTGCTCTAATTGTCTCTCTCTCTCCACACACACACACATTGTCAGAAGTTATTTATGAAGGCCTTTTAAAAAGACTATTTTTTTGTTTTAAAGAACTGTTTTCGTCTGAAATACAAGAAGAGAAAACTTCAAAACTACCACGGTCCCCAAGTTTAAGCTACAGAGGAGCCAAGACAACCCTAACCCTGAATATTTCAACTGCATCCTCGGCGACTCACCTTCATTGTGACTTAGGCTGCAATTAATTACTATTTTCATCATAATTTGTATAACTTGAGTCGTCAATTAGCTGAAATACCAACAACAACAAAAAACTAGTTCTGTGCAATAGGTTAACGTGCATTAACGCACTATGTTTAATTATGACACGATTCCATGATGACTGACCGGAAAAAGACGCGCATGACGTCATGTTTACGAGCCACGACACCGGAGTCCAGGCATCGTTTACCAATTAGCTGCATTAGCTCCTTTTAGCGCCGTTAGCACGCCTACAGTGGAATTGGAGCGGTCCGTTTAATAAACGAAAAGAGCAGCGCTACAAATAACCAGCGTACCTGTTTACTGCGTATGTGTGCCTCTGTTTTTAAAGTTTAGCGTTACTTTAGAGACTCATTTTGACAAATCGGGAGTCACGTAAACAAGACGTCACGCGCGTCCTTTTCCGGTCACTCATCATGGAAACGAGTCGTGCATTAACGTTGACGCCGTTAAACGTTTGACAGCACTAAAAAAACGGTAAAAAGAGAAAAGGTCAAAATGCCACGGTCCCCAACTTTAAGTATAGAGGACCAAAGACCTAACCCTAACCCTGGATATTTCAATTGAAGACGCTAAAAAATCAAATAAAGTGTTAAAAATATAACCCTAACCCTGAATATTTCAATTTAAGACACTGAAAAATCAAATAAAGTGTTGAAAATAAAACCCTAACCATGAATATTTCAATTTAAGACACGAAAAAAATTAATAAAATGTTGAATATAAAAACCTAACCCTGAACATTTCAATTTAAGACGCTGAAAAATCAAATCAAGTCTTGAAAATAAAACCCTAACCCTGAATATTTAAATTTAAGACTCTGAAAAATCAAATAAAGTGTTGAAATAAAACCCTAACCCTGAATATTTCAATTGCATCCTTGGTGACTCACCTTCATTGTAACAAAATACCAAGGTCCCCAACTTTAGTATAAAGGACCAAAGACAACCCTAACCCTGAATATTTCAATCTAACAAGCTGAACAATCTAATAAAGTTCATTTTAATTTATTCATAATAATCAATGTAATTGATTGATTTTGCAGACCAGAAACCTAACCTTCACCCTAAAGTTCACCACTGACCCCAAAATCTGCACACGACGCCACCAAGTGGCTGGAATTCAGCCTGAAAAATCACATACAAACACACACACACACACACACACACACACACACCTTAGCCCCTGAAATGAAGTTTTGCCTCATTAGAACCAGGTTTTGGTCTCCATGAGGACTACTGGTCTTTTCAAGGTCAGTGTTTTGCCAGAAAATAGGTCCTTAAGAGGCCACATGAATGATCACACACACGATCACACGCACGCGCACACACTTACTCCTCTTTTCCCAGCTGCACTGACAAACTGCCCTGCAGCCTCCAACCTCTGACTCATCCCTGTAGCCTTTTTTTCTTTTTTGGAACCAGGACGCACAAAAAGACACGAGCATATGTGCACACTCACAATCATGTAAACACACACACACGTGCACATGCACACACACGCACACACCTCAGGTTTGCATTCCAATCTGTCTGTCTTTTGTGAAGCTGAGACTCCAGATCTCGCGGAGGTGATATCTGAACAACCTTCAAAAGATAAAAAAGCTCTTTTGATGTGTCCAGTTGTCGCGGATTGGCACGTACACACACGCACATGCGCACACACACACGCACATGCGCACACACACACGCACATGCGCACACACACACACACACACACACGCTGTCAGCTGACGCAGTAAAGCTACTTTCTCTCAGGGTCATCAGAGCCAGAGTGAAATCAAACCACTCTGTTCCATCAGTGAGACGCCTTCAGCAGAACAAAAAAAAAACCTCCAAAACTTCATACTTCTTTCAGTGAACACATGAATACATTCACCACTTTATCTTGCCGATAAACAACATTTTCCAAGTGGAAACACAAGTTTTAGAGCTTTAAGGACAATTTTGACCAAAGAATGAACACCGATAAAACACACCATGAGCAATTTGTACCATCTGAGGTGACAACTGCAGAAACCAAGGGAAAATCGCTATCCCATTGTCAACCACCAGGGGGCAGGAGATCAACTGTCAATGCATCAATAAGCAGATTTCAAATGATTGAATGTAACAGCTCTTTTTTTTTTACAATACAGTTCAAGCACAACTCGCCTTAGTTTGTTATAGTTTTCCATGACTGTAGCTCCTCCTCCATGTGGGCAGAGTTGTCATAGTAACGGCTACGTGAAACTGCCGTGACGTGAAGTTTTAATACGCAACACAAACAAGCAACTGAATCGTTAGAATGAGTCGATTTAAAAAGATTTGTTCACAGAATGGTTCAGTACTTCCTGTGCGTTTAGCAGCTGAAGAAGTACGGCACGGGACTAGCCTAGCTAGCTAGCACCAGAGCTAGGGCTCATTTTTACATCGTACCTTCACCCACTTTACAGAACCTCCACGGCCCATAGCCTTTAAGAAAATCTGTGTTTTTTTGTTGCTAACATGGACATGTGAGTCTCTGATCCACTTGCTGCCTCCTTCACTAAGTTCACAGAAGTGTTATTTCAGGACTTCAATCTCACCAAGCGATCATTGTAATCCGAGCACAAAGAGAACTTTAACATCTTGTAACCTGGAGGAAATGTGGGGCAGAAGGTGAACAGGGGCCCATTGTTTGCCTCCTTTGTCGCGAGGTTCTCAGGAACAAGACGGAGATGTCCTCCCTGAGGTCCAACCACCGTATAAGTACATGTAGATGTTAAGAGCAGACAACAAGAAACTGGTGTGTGTGTGTGTGTGTGTGTGTAACAGGATCTGCATGGGTGCCACTGAAGGTTAAGTGACGGAGGCTGAATGACTCGGGGTTTGCTGAGTCGTCCCCAGTGTCCCCTCGTCTGCATTATCAGCTTCTAAGAACTGCTTTGAGAGCTTGTGTGTCTGTCAGTGATTTTATGGTAGACCAAAATCTGGTCCTAATGAGACAGAACATAATTTCTGAAGATCTGGTTAAGGCTTGGGCTAAGATTTGAATTATGGTTAAGGGTTAAAGTTAGGGTTACATTTAGGAAATAATGCTTTGTTTAGGCCAGTGATTCCCAAAGATTGGGTCAGGACCCACAGATGGGTCACTGGAGTCCCCAAACGGACATTTTGGGGACTCATGGAGACCAAAACCTGGTCCTAATGAGGAAGAACCTCAGTTCTGAAGATCTGGTTAAGGCTTGGACTAACATTTGAATTATGGTTAAGGGTTACATTTATGGAATAATGCTTTGTTTAGGCCAGTGATTCCCAAAGACTCGGTTGGGACCCACAAATGGGTTGCTGGAGATACCCAAACAAATATTTTGGGGACTCATGGAGACCAAAACCTGGTCCTAATGAGACAAAACCTCATATCCGAGGAACTGGTCATGTTTAGGGCTAAGATTTGAACAGTGGTTAGGTTAAGGTTAGTGTTAGCTATTAACTGTTTATGGGTTAACATTGGGGATAAGGGATTTGTTTAGGTCAGTGATTCCCAAAGACTGGGTCTGTATCCACAGATGGGTTGTGGGAGATTCTTTAAGGGGCCCCCAAACAAATTTGCAGAATTTTGCCAACCATTTTTGTTCAACATTTATGTGTACGTTTTAAAATAGCATGTAAAATAATAATGAATTTATGACTTGACCAACTGTAAAGACAATATGATGGCAAAAATGGTGGCCATGTCAGTACAGGTCGTCCTCATGGAGACCAAAACCTGGTCCTAATGACAAAGAATCTCATTTCTGAGGAACTGGTTAAGTTATAGTAAGATTTCCATTGTGGTGTGTGTGTGTATGTTGTACCTGTTTTGGGTCCATGGTGGTTCTCGTCCAGCACCAGACTGTTCATACATTTGAGCTCCCAGTCTTGGACTTCAGTCTCCCACAGAGCAGGAACCAAAACATTGTACTGGGCTCTGTAGCGAACAAATAATTAAAACAAATTCATCATTTTGAGGTTTGGTAAACACTAAAACCCACATGTTTTCCTCCATTTTAAAAAGGTACTTTGTGTATAATTTAGCAACTAAACAGTGGCTCCCACACACACAGAACTGCCGGTCTTTACTACCTCTGTGACTCATTTACGTCTTTGCCTCAGCGCCTCCTTTTGTCTCCCTTTCACAGT
This sequence comes from Microchirus variegatus, assembly GCF_963457635.1. Taxonomy (NCBI): domain Eukaryota; kingdom Metazoa; phylum Chordata; class Actinopteri; order Pleuronectiformes; family Soleidae; genus Microchirus; species Microchirus variegatus. Next base: position 17,261,364 of record NC_139809.1, read on the forward strand.
CCATATCTGCAGCCCACAGTGCCGTGTCTCTGTTTCCCACTCCCACTCACTCACCATACATACACCAGGTTTTCTTGTTGCCCTCCACCAGCTGTATCTATTTCTCTTTTGTTTACTCTCGTCTTTTTCCCAACAGTCAATTCCCATAAACCTTCCTCTACACCCCAATCCCCCACCCCCCACACCATTCATTGATTCATTTATCCTCATTGACGCTGTCAATCAGACACAGAGGGTGACGCCGCATCATTCGTTTACTTCACGCCGACGTCAACAAAGTATCTGCTACTTTAACATTCAAACAAACTCCATTCTAGAACGTGACATTTCAACAAACCCAGGTTACTTGTGGAAGTTTAGTGAAATCAGGATTGAATTGTGAGATTCTAAAAGATTTAAGGTTAACTGCGTTAACCCGATATGTTAAAATGAGTCACCAAAACAACGCTAAACTTTAAAAACAGAGGCACACATACGCAGTACACAGGTACGCTGGTTATTTGTAGCACTGTTCTTTTCGTTTCATAAACAGACCGCTCCAGTTCGACTGTCATTTTTTAAGGTGTCCTTTTAACATATTACGAAGGTCATGTTTAAAGTCACATTCAAGCCATGTTTCAACTGAGTGGAATCGTACCAAAATAACCAGCTCCAACGATTCTATTATCTGGCAAACCTTCCCCTTGGGGTACCAGAGTAAAAATGGTACAGTACGGTAAAGACAGTCATACAAAGCTTGACGTCTTGTCAAGACAAAAAACGGCCACAAACCAATTGGTAAATAAGGAGGTGCTGGACGGCCTCACCAGTCAGATGTCACGCTACGGCGGTTGCCTACCAAATAAAGGAACTAATTGGGCCTATTTTCATTGGTGGTCCATTTCCTGGGAGTCCACATCGAAGAGAAACATGACCTTGGACAGGAACACCCTGCAGTTGGTCAGAAAAGCCTCCAACAAAGACTCCACTTCCTGAGAATCCATCAGAAGGAACAACATCAACCAGAGACTGCTTGTGTCCTTCTATCATGCCACCATGGAGAGCATCCTCGCCTAGGAGCTCCAGAGGGTCACCAAAATGGCTGAGAAGGTCATCGGGTGCCCCCTTACCCGCCAACACCATCATAAAGGACTCACTCCACCCGCAAGGTTTTCTGAACTTTCTGACGGTACCGTTCTCAGTCGAAACATGACTCTGAACCGTACCGTGCCAAACCGACCATGATGGAAACGCAGCCTCCATTTGATCTTTTTCGAAAAGCTCCAACCCTAAAACACATACTGTTGTTATTTTCCTAGTGAATACGGTCGTCATCATCTCTGAATCAGCGTTCTTAGAGTGAAAGCTGCCCACGTGAATGGTGATGTATAGCATTTTTGTTGCGACCTGCAACTGAGGCGACAGCTGACTGACAGCTTGGTGTCGAGCAATCATTCATCAGAATGGCCTGCACGACAATTCTCATTTATACCATTCACACCAAAACAGAAGAAGTATTCCTTAAAGAAAATTAAGGGAGGTTGAAGATCTTTCTCTCTCAGCCTCCATTCACCCTCCCCCCTCTCTCTCTTCACCAGGATCTTCCCAGTGTAAGCAGATCCTGCCCTGGGAGACAGTCAGACCACTTAGTGTTGACTTCTGACCAGGCTTTCATATCGACGCCAAGCGGGGCAACAACAAGGACCCCTCTCAATGTGACGTGATGGCATGCGGCCCTGCTGAACAGCAGAGAGAACAGAATGGGACTGTCAGCGTTGACCTTGAAGCATACGCATAAGTATGCAAACAAAGGAGAAGGAGGTTAACACGCAGATTCTAAATGTGCCGTGTCTTTTCCTTCCTGCGTTAATCTGTGGATTTACTGTATGCTGGAACCTGTCCGTGTTCTTAAAAAGGGATAAATCCCGGTATCCACACACACACACAGCCAGTGCCAACTGTTCTCCCACAACAAAGTTTCTCCATAGAGAAAATCAGTGCTTTTATCCCGGGGGGGAGCAGTAACTGCTGTTCTTTGCCTGCCTTGTTTGGTTGAGTTTGTGTCACTGAGGTGAATTCAAACAAAAGGATTTCAAAGTCCTGAAATAACACATTTGTACTTATTCATGGAGGCAGCAGTGGATCAACAAATCCTGTGTGCTGTGAGGTAAAATCTGCCGTTTTCGAAATGGACGACAGCAAATATTCTTAAAGCGGACCTAGAACAGAAGTTCCAATTAACGCTGTTTTTTGGTGCGTATCTGCGTCTGCGGATCCTCGTGGTCCGGGCACTAGTCCGGGCACATCCTGTTGCGTACATTGAACCACAAAAGAAACTAAGATAATACACTGGTTTTCATAATTTTTATATCTCTATTAACAAAGAAAATACTTAATTTGTAGCTTACTCGTTTCGCTGCTTTCGGCGCCATCTTTGTTATAGTAAAACACGCAATGCATTCTGGGTAGCCCTTGTTTCCAAGGGTGGTCTCGGAAAATCTCAATATTGAGGGCGATACAGCCCTTAAACTTGCCCCTCAACTTAATTTTTCTGAGAATCGGGACAGCACTTGCACTAGAGGGAGCGCATTTTTGAGATTGAGGGTTAAGCAAGGAATTGGAATTCACCCTAATTCTTTACACATTGGACCTTTAAAGAGGAACTGAGGTGGATTTGTACCTTTATTTAACATCTTTGGAGTCACAGTGGAGACAGCTACTGCCCCCTACTGTCTTTTAGAAGTAAAGCAGCGTCAGTGGTGAGTTTTTACGACATTGAGAATAAAGTTGTAGACTATCGGGGGAACTCCTTGGGGGAAAAAGGTGAAAAATTGACCAGACTTTCAAAGTTCTGCTTGTTTTCCTACTTTAAAAAACCCTGAACTATCTCTTTAAGTTCCTATATTCATCCATCTTCTACCACTTTAATGGGAACGGTTTGGTTTTGGTACAATACCGTACATATATTTTGAGCATTTCCATTAGGAATCATACCAAAATAACCAGCACCAACAATTCAATCATTTGGCAAACCTTCCCCTTGAGGTACCAGTATCCCTTGTATCCCTTTAAATTCCTCCATCCCTCCATCTTCTACCATTTTATCCGCCACATGAGGGTCGCGGGGGGGACTCAAGCCGACATAGGGCGATCCCCGGGGTCAAACCCCCTTTAAATTCCTGTGGACGTTAATTTAAATTATTGCCGACTCGCTGTTAACAACATTAAAAAGGTCAGCTCAACAGTTGCCTCGCTGTTCCACACATTAATACCCTTCATAAACTACTTGCGCTGCAATTTGCTTGTGCGTAATTCGCAGATTTATCACTGCCCGGTGACGCAGCTACTGTGTTTATGCAAACCACTTAATTTTATCCACAACGACCTCCATAGATCTCTGTCCAAACACACACATTTCATTTAAGTAGCCAGACAGAAGCTTATCTATTAAAACAAATACGACAAACTGGATTTTAAAAATCACTTTACACACAAACACACACAAACCCAGTGACCCCCCGCTGGGTTGCCATAACTACAGCTCCATGTCAACAAAACATGTGACGTTTATATTGAACATAGAGAAAGAGAGAGAGAGTGAAAGCAGCGTGGGCCGCCATTGAGGAAACTAATTTAGCATAAAGGATGTTTGATTCCAAAACATGTTAGAAAATCGGTCGCGGCCGAACAATCGTACTTTACATTTTCCTGGAACGCTCGGTGTCAAAACATGTCCAGTCCTGATGAGGCGATTGATATTCATGAGCTGCCTGTGGTTTCATTCAAGGCCTGAAAACTCTGGGAACTGTGGCAGCGGGAGCGATCGGGGAGGAGAGGGGTGGGGAGGTCTGGAGCCAGAGTGCAGCTCAGGCCACATTTTTCTGTCCTCAACCCCTCACATATCCTCTGTCATTATAGGTCGGCTTGTTAAGATAAGTTTTACAACCAGGAAATGCAACGAGGAGAAGCTTAGGTGTTGATTTCAGGTTTTAAATAACTAATGTCAACTTCCAACGACCTTAAGTGTGTTTACATCAGCTTATTAACAAATAATCTACATGGATATGGAAAATAGTCCTTAAATATTGCATGAAAATGGGGCTTCCTGAATGAATAGTCCACTAATTTGTGATTAATACAAGTTATTTTCATTTATAAGCTGCTTAAAAGTGACATTTCCTGGTTTCTTTGCTTCATAAAACAAAGATATCATTGAAACGGAATAATTTTGAGTACTGCCGAGCACGTTAATGTGTCACCAGCGGTTAACGGCGTTAGCAGCGCCAACGTTAGCGCCATCACCGCATGATGTGTTTCCGTGACGACTGACCGGAAAAAGGCGTGCGTGACGTCATGTTTACGTGACTCCCGATTGTTAAAATGAGTTTCTAAAATAACGCTAAACTTTAAAAACAGATGCACATATACGCAGTACACAGGTACGTTGGTTATTTGTAGCGCTGATCTTTTCGTTTAATAAACAGACTGCTCCAGTTTGACTGTAGGCCCGCTAACGGCGCTAAAGGAGCTAACAGGTAAATGGAGCCTGAACTCCGGTGCCGCGGCACGTAAACATGGCGTCACATGCGTCTTTTTCGGTCAGTCGTCATGGAAACATGCGTTAAGGTGCCCAGCACTATTGTTTTTACTCTCCGGGGTTCAGGCACCGTTAACCAGTTAGCTCAGTAAGCGCGCCTACAGTCGAACTGGAGCAGTCTGTTTATTAAACGAAAAGAGCAGCGCTACAAATAACCAGCGTACCTGTGTACTGCGTATGTTTGCCTCTGTCTTTAAAGTTTAGCGTTATTTTAGAGACTCATTTTAACAATCGGGAGTCACGTAAACATGGTGTCACGCGCCTTTTCCGGTCAGTCGTCATGGAAATGTGTTGTGCGTTAACGTAGATTCCACATTTTGAAGTTTGAAAAACAAATGATGTGATGTGATTTTATGGAACACGCTACAACTCCACAAATCAAAATGTATAATTATCGGATGAATATATTATTAAAATAAGCACGTAAAAAATTTGAGGTGTTAACGTTGTGTCAGAAGTGAATATTACAACCATTTTTTTTGCCAAATGGAGCAAAGAAACCAGAAAATAATCACATTTAAGAAGCTGAGAAATCTGAAAACTTGTATTAATTGTTTAAAAAAAAAAACAATGAAACCGATTAATCGATTAAAATATCAAAATAGTTGATGATTAACGTCTACTCACACGTCCACAGGAAGTCTCAACAGTAGTGGCAGCACCGCTCCCTCATCACTCAGCTCCATCAGTCGAGGCTCCAGGAGATCGATGATGGTCAGAGCGGAGCAGTACACAGCCGACAGACCTGAGGACGCACATTTACAAACCTCAGTACATTAAAAAGAATGGAAAAAAAACATTATGGCCTGAACCGATCAATAAAATATGAGGAGGAAATGAGAAAAGAGTTAAAGAAACTAATGAGGAAACACCGGAGAGGCAGAGTTACACATTACAAAAGAACATATACAGAATAATAATGGGTTTATAAAAGAACGCATAAAAGAAAAACAATATTAAAGTAAATAAAAAAGTGAATTAAATAGCAATATAAGCCCCCAGTAGTAAAACACACAAAAATAAAGAAATAGAAATTCAATTAAAAGTCACACTTAAAACTGTAGGATGTGTGTGTGTGTGTATATGTGTGTGTGTGTGCGCACCACGCAGAATGATGAGGTCCCACACAGCGAGGACAGAGTCCCAGCAGGGCAGTGAAGTGAACAGGGCGAGGAACCACGGCATCACAAAGTGGACTGACGAGACGCCCACCGACTCCTGCAGGGAGGAGGTGAGGGAAAACAGTGATGATGATGATGATGATGGGGTTTTTAGTTCTGACGTGAAAGAAACAAACAAAAACATTCAGGTCTGGTTCTTGTCTCTCTGCCAAGTGCTGTCAAATGTGTTTACGCTCCACTTATATGAAAGTGCAAGAGCGGAAAACTGCCAATCATGAGGAACAAAGGATCCGTTTTTTCCAGTCTGAACGACAGCTGACGCCTCTTAAAGAAAAAAAAAGGGTATTATACTTTAAATCATCACGTCACACATCCGCCATATTTCAAACTCCGCTCTGACTGTCTTGAAATTTACCATCGTATTAGTCGGCATAGCCCTGAACAAGGATCCGTTGAAAATATTTGCAAACCTCTTAAGGAATGATTTTTATGAATTTTTGAAATTCAGGACATGATCCATTTACCCTGATGCACTTTGACAGTGAGCTGACTTTCTTCAAAAAAACAAAAAGTATCTCCGAATGACTTGAAATTTAGCATCATAATAATCGGCATCGCCCTGAACAAGGATCCATTAAAAAATATTTGCAAACCTCTTAAGGAATAATTTTAATTAATTTTTGAAATTCAGGAAATGATCCATTTGCCCTGATGCACTTTGACAGGGAGCTGACTTTATCTCAAAAACAAAAAGTATCTCGGAATGACTTGAAATTTACCATCATAATAGTCGGCTATTGGAGTTGTTGATCAGGCGCTGCCTCCATGGCCGAGTTCAAATGTGTTATTTTGACACTTCTGACGTTTGAAAGCTTTAGTTCGGATTAACCTCAGTGACACAGACTTGTCAGACGTACAGTACAGTAAACCGACACCATCTGTTTCACAAGCTAAAAACACAGATTTTCTCTATGGACTTTGGTGCAGGAGACAAAGAGAATGAGAATACAAAATCTCATTGCGAAGTTTTGAGACTTGCGACCTTGTCCGGGTTACTACTTTGTCCAGGCTACTATTGGACGATAGCAGCTGTCAATCACACTGATGTCCGCTGCCGTATTATTTACTTCTAATTTCTTCAACCAGAGGACCTTCCAGCTTACCTCTTGGCCACGGGTGGCCCCAAAACAAACGGGAACATCATGTTAACAGACGTCATAAAATCAAGCGAGAAGCAGAAGCTCAGTTTCCCACAGACTTCCATTGTCTGGCTCTTCAGTGACTTCCTGATTGACTTCATCGAGGAAACCGGAAGAAGCCAAAAATGATATTTTCCTTCCTGTCCAGTGTTAGGAGGAGAAGCTCAACTTTTTAAGTTTGGAATTTCTCCGACCGCATCTTTGTGATCAGACCTGTCGGCTGACACTTCCTCCAGTGAAAACCTGTGTTTACAGTTTGCTCTGCTTGCTGCTCTCTCCTGTACCGAACAGCTCGGTTACAAAAGCAAACGCTGACCTCTGATCTCTCTGTGCGAGAGAGGAGGGGAAAACTATTGTGCAGTTTTTCCTCCCAGATCTGCAGAGTCAACATAAAGACACTGAAGCACAGCATTAAGCAACACAGGCCCACATTTCAAACAGCGTGGTCTTTAGCTCATGATTGATGGAATCCCCTTATTATTTTCTTTTTCCCGTATGTTATTTTGCTTTTATAGACGTCACATTTGTTTTTCCTCGACATCGCTGATCGTAAAAATCTGTCGCGTGTCTGCAGTGAGACTCTGTTAAAAAAACAGCAGGGACACAGAGAAAGAGAGAAAATTACCCAGCTGTACGCAGACAGAACAACCACTGATATGACACACTGCTACCATGACCAGCAAGAAGAGGCCCCCGACTGATGACAGATACATCACAGTGGCTCCACCTCCATTGAACACCAATCATCACTTGGTCATAATATATGGACTCAACAACACAAAGGCACGCTCAGCTGTGTGAATACATACGTACATTTTTCATTTTTAGCATTTTTCCTTGAGAGAAAAATCTAATGAACATCAGAGTTTTGCCAGACCGTGTCTCTGTCGCTGAAATCATCAGGTTTTAGTTTTAAGTAAGGCCACATCCACACGTCCAAAATTTGACAAGAAAGTCAAAGGTTAGTATTGTGTCCAATATGTTTTTTGATTATTATTATTTTTATAATTAATAAAATAATAATAAAAAAAAATTCTTTAAACAATTCTTTCAATAAACCTTTATTCCCCCCCCAAAAAGAATTGTTTTACAAAAAAAAAATATTTATTTCATTTTATATATATATATATATATATGTATATATATATACATATATATATATATATACATATACATATACATATACATATATATATATATATATATAAGTTTTTGTTTAAATAAAGAAGAAAAAATCCCAAATAATTTAATTTTCATACCTCAGTATGTTGTCCAAAATTTGAAAACAAAGTCATAATTTAGTCGATATTATTCTTTGCCATTTTTTAAAATAAAAATTTCCCCATACAGACAGGTCGTCGCTTCAGGATGTGTGTTCACCTAAAGCCGTTTGGTGTGGACTGACTGCGGCCCCTAAATCTGAGATGAAATGAAAAGGCAAACTCACCAAGTGTTTAAAGAGCTCTGGCTTTCTGTGTTTCAGGAACTGGTCAAACACCTTCACCTGATGCCGGACCCTGATTGGACAAACAACAAATAACAGCATCCTTTAGCTTCGATTAAACATTGTTTATCGATTCCATTTTTAATCTGAAGGGGATTTAAATTCCTCCAACATATCCATATGTGAAATGTGTGCTGCTACACGTTTGTGCTAATCTTCCTCCAGGCGAGTGCCATCAAATATTACATCAGCGATATTCCATATTTATTTCCATCTCCCCTGCTTTTAATATCTCTTTTTGATACATTTAACCTGACTTCCTGTTTGTTTGTTGTGCAGTTTAGGTCCACTCCTTACTTGGCGAAGCTGAGGTCAAAGAGCTGAGCCAGATATTTGGGTTTATCCAACAAAGCCGTCAGAGCCCAGAACGCCTCCTCTTCCTCACCCAACTGCATCAGCAGCACGGCGGCTATGTAGGACATCCCTGTGGAACACACACACACACACACACACACACACACACACACACACACACACACACACACACACACACACACACACACACACACACACACACACACACACACACACACACACACACACACACACACACACACACACACACACACACACACACACACACACACACACACACACACTCCATTAAACTCCAACATGAAATACATTTATTTACTACTTTTTGAGTACTACAGGTTAAAAAAAAAAAAGCATCAAGAAACTTAAATCATATTCACCGATCACATTCATCGATTATTAAAGTAATCATCGACTATTTTGATCATGGATTCATCGGTTTGAAGCGTTTTTTCATGAGCTCTAAGGTTAACTTTTACTTGATGAGATTCAGCATGAAACAGAGCCCTTATATTCATGGTCTTCCGACTCCATCTAGTGGTTATATTGTGAACTGCAGCTCTGTGGTCAATCCTAGTGATAGCTGTACATTTCAAACAATAAAATTCAACGATTTTCTTCCTGTTTTTCAGAGTTTTACTGAAGGTAATTTGAATGTTGTGTGAGTTCTGACTTGCGTTACCTTGACTGTATCCGACCTGTGGGTTGTACTTGGCGTAGGCGATGAGGACCCTGAAGAGCTTGGCTTGACCCTCGATGGCTTCTGGACTTTCTCCCATCAGCGAGCGATGAGTTGGGAAGGAGCGCTCTGCGAGAAACATCATCATCATCATCATCATCAAGCTCGATCAAAGTTGCGTTTCCTTTTTTACGACTGTAAGCGAAGTCCAAACTCACGCAGGTCCAACGCGATCTGTCGGAACAGCGTGATGTCGTCGACCGAGTAGCAGGGGGCGGGGCTGGCGGACGACGGCTGCTGGGGGTTCAGGTCCAGGTCGTTCTGCGTCTCGCTGAGCGTCGCTATCGCCGACAGGATGCCGTACTCGCTCACACCCAGGTCCACCAGGGGGCCCCGCACCTCTAACAGGCACTTCTGTGTAGACCAAAGCACAACAATACCTCGGTTAAAAGAAACCGATTATTGACCTCCGCATAACTCGAAAAGTCACAGATGGATTCGGATGAAATTTTCAGGAAAAGTCCGCAATGGGACTAGGAACAAGTGATTAATATTGGGCGTGATCCATAGATGCTATCACTATTTTGTGGGGGGCTGAGCTGCCTTGGAGCAGGTCTTCGCTCTCCAAGTGCTTTTCTCGTTGATAATTATTTTTTTTTTTCTTTTTCTGTACTATTTTGACAATGAATTAATTGTTTTGAGCGTTTTTAAGGAATTAATACAAGTTTTATGATTGTTTCAGCTTCTTAAATGTGAATATTTTCAGGTTTCTTTGCTCCAGATAACAAAGAAATCATTAAAACTGAATCATTTTGGTTTGTGGATAAAACAAGACATTGGAAACATCATCATTTCCAGGTTTAATCAACATTATTTTTACATTTTATGGACCAAACAGACCGATTCACCGATTATGAAAATAATTGTTAGCTGCAGAGCTAGCCGAGTCGTGCTGGAACTGTGTCGTGCTGGAAAAGCGCCAATACACCCTTCTCTAGTTTCAAACTAATCTCGATTAAAAGCTAAAAACGTAAGGAAAAGCAGACGTTGGTCTAAAGGACGACGTTGTTTTTACCTGGTAGTTGAAGTCGCTGCTTTCTCTCAGACCGTCGGTGCCAAGAAGACACTTCCACACTCGACCTCGCAGACTCGGAGGAATCCCCATTCTGATAAACCGCTCAATCTGTGAAGACACAACGCTGCTGTGAGTGAACACACATGTTCTCGGCCACGGTTCTCTTGCATAATATATAAGTTAAACACTGAGAATTATCAGTTTAATTTAAACAGTCTCACCTGACTCCTGCAGATGAAGCTGGAGCTGTTCCAGTAGCTGAGCAGCTCACACAGCTCCTTCACCCTCACAGCGCTCAGGTGTGGATAACTGACAGTGATAAAAACACACGACGCCTGTGATTCATCGCTCTCTATAGGAATCGGGCGTCGTCATTATCATCATCATCATCGGTGACTACAGCTGCTCTGATGTGAATGAGGTGATTCTATAGAGCACAGTCACATATGGAGGCGTTTTACAACCGTATGACAAATAAGCTGATTACAGTGTGGTGCGTCAGTAAAATACCAGGTTGAATTTGGATGATTAATTAATTGTTTCACTAATTCACCAAGCAAAAAAAAACCAAAGAAAACATCTACTGTTCATTTTTCAATGTCCCGAGAGATTAAATAAATGTACTCGCAGGGATTTCTGACCTATTTATTCTTTCTTTTCAAATTAACTGCCACCAGGATTTACAGTTAGGTCCATAAATATTTGGACATCAACACAGTTCTCTTTATTTTGGCTCTATGCACCACTACAATGGATTTGAAATGAAACGAACAAGATGAGCTCTAATGGTACACTTTCAGCTTTAATTTGAGGGTATTTACATCCAAATCAAGTGAACGGTGTAGGAATTAAAACACTTTATGTGCCTCCCACTTTTTAGGGGACCAAATACTTATGGACCCAACTGTAAGTGGACCAGGGTGAAAATTATATATTTTCCAAAAACAAAGGATTAACATGTGTATCTTTATATATTTATATGATTAAGTTGTAAATTCAACCAGAATAGAGACCGGGTCAGGAACAACATTGGGTTGTGTGAAGTACTTCATTTTCTTTGTTCTAAATGCTGTTTTTTAAACATTTAATTTCCTCTGGAGTCTGTATTCTTTATCTTTTTAATTTAAACATACATTTCAAAGTGCACTGGTCCACAAATTCGTAAAAATTGAATGTCTGTAGGTTCAGGAATAAAGCATTACTTGGCTCATTATCAATAGAATAGGTGATAATAATTATTCTTATCGTCCTATTTTGCAAAATTAAAATTGGTTTTGTATTAGTTTTATAGGCGTTACCCCAAACGTACAAGACAATAGGTTATATAAGACATTAAAATAGAACAATATATAATAAATATACCTTTTTTCATGTAAAATATATCTATATTAATGTACTTTAGATACTATTGTTTTATGTGATTTCCAAGTGAGTTTATGGTCAATTATATGTTCATGTACTCCCTCTATTTTAACGTCGTTAAGCATAATATCTACTTGCTTTTTTAACTTAACGTTTTGAGAATATAATACATTTAATTTTATCCATATTCAGAGACAATTTATTTTATTTTATTTGACTCTATTTTTGTGTGACAGCTGTTTTTAAGGTGGTATCATCTGGAAATAAACCATAGTTCATATAATGAAACATATATTGATCTAATAAAGTCTCATTTTGTATTTAAATTAGCTTAATATTTTACACATCCTCAGTCTTTTCACGCATTTCCTCATAATCTTGTCTTTGTAGCTTTAATATTAGAATATATTAGCATAATTATGACAACGTTGTCATTACGTCACTAAAAACGCACTTTTTACACACTTTTACTCACATTTTCTGACATTAATTGACGTGAACGAGCGAAAAAAGAGACAGTAAAGTTACATTTGTGAATAAATATAAGAGTAATTTAATGTTTCCTCTGTGTTTTATGTGTGTTTGTGGCTAAGCTACGTTAGCTCCACACGTAAAAGTGTCCCGCACCTGTAGTCGTGACATCGCTGCTGCTGGTGAACTTTCTGGTCCTTTCTTTTGCTGACGGCGAAGCCGAACTCGTCAAAACGCAGGTTCTCACTGCGTCGCCTGGTCGTGGAGCTCTTCCTGGCGGCGCTGCTGCTGCTCCGCCTCCTCATTTTGACAAATACACGGTTGTTTGACCGCGGTTTGGTGCCGTGTCGTTTCCTACAATCACAGCCTGGGACTGTCAAAGCAGCAACAGCACATTATTGTGTTTCTTTTACCGCATCCGAGGTTGAATAAGACCCGCCCCCTTTGCTAACCTCTGATTGGCTGGGGTTGAGACACACAGCGCGATGATTGGTTTGTGATGAGGACAGCGAGCCAATCAGAGAAGAATAAGGGCGGGGGTACGTTAGGACGAAGGCGGGGTAAAGAATCATGACAGCGCTCATGAGTCAATTTAGAACCGCCTCTTTGTTACGTCATCACCAACCGAAAATGGGCGGGCTTAGTCAGAGACATTTAAACAAAGAAAAATTCACATAATAACAAACCGTGAAGCATTTTAACATCTTTTATCATCATATATGTTACAATATTTATATTTTACTGCATCCAGTTTCCATATTACTTTGAATTCCTGTTTTTTTTTTCTTATTATTATTTTCTTGTCATTTAAAGCCCTTTATTTTTTACACCCGTATCTGTGATTTTATAATAATCGCTCAGAATATCAGGGTAATAGGGTAGAATATGATTGATTCTCCCATCACAACCCAACCTTGATTTAACTGCATTCAATTCTTAATATTGACCCTGTAATGATTAAAACAACATCTTTTAAATGACCTGTTACTGTTGCGGAGTCACAAAGATGCAGACTTAAAATTACTTAAAGTCACCTTTTACAATATTTATTTGAGTAAAAGTCATAAAAGAACATCTAAAGCAGGGCCACGTCAGCATAATGGTTACCCTCAAAGGGCCAGATGTAACTGTCATCTAGAATAAATGTAACTAAATGTAACCAAATATAACGTAAAATAAAGGTAAGCACTACGTAACATATTAGCTAAATAACTTTCTGTATTTATTACTAAATAATTATTACTAAAAATATATTTTGCAGTCCGCAAATCATGTTTTGGCATGTGGCGCCACCTACCGCCGTCTACCAATCATTGCAGTCAGTAGAGTCTCAGCTAGGGTTGCCAGTTATGCCTGAGCTACAATGGCGGAGAAAAAAACAAACCTAAAAGACCTGAAAGAGTATTTTGAATTTGAGTGTAGTAATCATTTTTGGCCACATTCTTACTTATGGCGCCTTTAAAGCAGCACAGACCTATTTTAACACCGATTTTTAAGACCATATTAATCACTCGCGGGCCACATAAAATGGCGTGGCGGGCCTCATCTGGCCCCCCGGGCCTCATCTGGCCCCCCGGGCCTTGGGTTTGACACATGTGATCTAGACTATAAAAGTATTTGGTGTACTTAAGTATCAAAAGTAATATTCTGAAATTAAATGAGTTAAAAAGCATGATTTTATTCACGCGATATACAAAGTATTGTTACATTTGCTTGAACACAATCTTTATGTCTGTGATGATGTTAGCAGTAATAAAGGCAGCACCCATTGCCAGCAAAGGATCTCTATTATTTTTTTAAAAACAGTCGCCAATTTCCCTAAACTGATGCTTTAATACTGTATGTGATTTTCACAAGCTTTTCATCACTGTGCAGTGAACTGGTCGCTCCTGCGCGTCTCCACCTTGTATATCGTCTGGTATCCGTCGTCCCAGGCGTACAGCTCTTTGTCTCCGGGGTGGTAGTAGATGCTGCTGTGGCTGGTGTAGCGTTTGGGGAAGAACATGACGGGACTCTCCTCGCTGTAGACAAACATTCAAATTTTTTTTTTTTTTAAAGTCTCAGATTCTCTGTTTTTTTTTGAGGGTGTGTGGTAAAGATGGAATGAAAAAAACCAACCTGTGGATGGTGTCGTGGATGTCGTACAGACACTGGACGGTGGACCGTCCTCCGTAGCGCGTGTTGTAGACCACGTAGAGGGTCCCACATATCAGGAAGGCGCCCTCGGCGTCACGACTCCGACATTGCGTGTCCCAGGTGTATTCCACTGCCAAACTACCTGACATGCATAAATAAAGACATTATCATACAATAACATACAAACTTCCGATTAACTTGCAAAATTTCACTATATATATATATATGTTTTACCAAATATTTATTGATTATTTTTAAAGGTGCATTATGTAATAAATCTAAAGCAACTGCCCATAAAATCCTCCTAATATGTCACAGAGACTCAGGAATAATGTTCATATAACAAACTGAACTCACCAACAACAACAGTACAGACAAAATATTTGCATAAAAAAAAAACATTTTGCAGACTGCAAATCATGTTTATGTTTTGAAATCATGTTTTTCCGGAAAATAAAATCATAACCCTCGAAAGATTAAAGTTGTAATCCTTCGAGAATAAAGTGGTAATCCTTCAAGAATAGAGTCGTAATCTCTCCAGAATAAAGTCATAACATTATGAGAATTAAGTCGTAAACATAGCCAGAATCCTTCGAGAATAAAGTTATAATATAGTCGCATAGGGGTGGGGGAAAAAAATCGATTCACACAGGAATCGCGATTCTAATCACCCACGATTCAGAATCCATTCATAAACTTAACAAATTTATTTTTGAAAACAAAATTCTACTTTGAAAAACCATACAAAAAACACCAGTTTGTGTTTTTTGTGTACAGTTTATTTTTGTAACTTCTTGGAGAAAAAGACAGCTAGCCTAAGCTTTTATCTACGCAAGTTATTTTTTTGTACCATAAGTGAGTTTTTATTTGTTTTGAATGAATAAATGTTAACTTTTGTCTTAAATTTGCCTTTGTGTGATCACATAATCACATTATCTTGTACAAACTGTATTGTTTTGATGCCATCATTTGCCTTAACACACTATGCATTGTATCAATTTTTGAATCAAGAATCGCTTGAATCGAGAATCGTACGAATCGAATCGGAACCCTAAGAATCGGAATTGAATCGTGAGCCACCCAAAGATTCACATCCCTAATATACTGTGTCTTAAATATAGTATCTGACCATTAAATCTAGTGGCGACAATACTATAGCATTCTATAACATAAGATGACAGATTTATTTCTGCCAAAATAAAACAGAAATTAATGTTACATACCAACATGTGACAATACATTTAGCTTAAAAATGACCATAGTAAACATATTAATCTTAATAATCTGGTAAACATATGGTAACCATTAATATTGATTACACTTTCCAAAAAGTACTCTTTTTGTATTACTTGGATATTGATTTACTCATTTATTTATTTATTCCAAAAAAAACCTTTATTTTGGGTGGAACCGACCTACCAATCTGTGAAAACTACATATTTCATAGTTATTGACGAGATAAATGCAAATCCACGACACATTTATTGATTATTTTTACAACAATAAAATGAAAGCCTCGTGTATCTCTGACCTTTATCCAGTTTGGTAATGACCAGTTTTCCCTCGTACTCGGGGTCAGCGTGGATGACCCACAGGCCCAGTTCGTCCACAGCCAGGTCCAGATAGGTGTTGGGGTTCAGACTGTAGACCGGGAGACGACCGGCTCCCGGGAGCAGAGTGCTGTCCGTCACTGTACCGTTCACCAGGTCAACCTGCGTGACACAGGAAACCAAAGGGAATTCATTTTTACTTGGGAGCTGATGTTGTTCTTACGTAACAAGAAAGGGATTTGCTTATTTTGGGATCTTTTCCACAGTGAAACCATTACATTTGGTCGAAAACAGTCAAATTATCTTGAAAGCTTGCTTTGGCCTTCTCGGTTCACTGACCTCAGCTATAACACAGGAAATGAGACCAAAAAAAACCAACTACCTGATAACAAAGATTCCCGAAACATTCTGAAGTCCCTCTGCACAGCTGCACTGCAAGACTCTAATCTGAAAACTGACATCCTTGAACTTCATCCAGTTACTGTTGCCAAATCATACAAACCACCCACACATGGTGGAAATTACTGTCGTCATGGAAACGTGGGAATGCAAGTTATGAGACTTCCTTCAAGATACCTTCAGGATCTGGTTGGGCGTATCTGCCTTGTGGTAGTAGAGGAATCCGTTGTAGACCATGTGACCCGTGCCCTGCCAATGGGACGGCAGCTGCAGCACCTTCATGGAGGAGGAGGAGGAGGCGCTGGTTCTCTCTGTGAAGCTCTGCAGAGACGGGAACTCCAGCAGAGTGTTGTTACGGATTCCACTGAGCAGGTAGACCTGAAAGATTCACACCACCAGAAACAACAGAGCTTGTTGTGGTAATCGAGAGAGTAAGTATGGTAGGCTAAGGTAGGTTAGATGTAGCTTCAGAGGGAAGTCTTTGGCGCCTGCTCCCAACAGTTTTTCCAGGATCCCCCAACCCTACCCCTAACATAAGTCACTTCATGGAAGTAATTAGACCAAATGTTATGACAAAACGGTAAATGATCATCCCTTGGCAGCGTCACACTCTGGGGTAAGATAATCGCAGGCCGCTGGCCGCTGTGAAAGAGAAACAGCTGTCGGCGATAAACACAGTCAACCAGCGGTGACATCATCCTAAGAGGGAACAGACCTTAGTGGATCCTTCTGTGGGATCCTTGAACCAGGATCCGAACGAGTCATCCGCCTTCTTTACGATCTTCAGAGACTTGATTTGGGTCAGGGCTGTGCTGCAGTCTGCACATGGAACAACAGGTATTATTGTTATCAGGCCATAAAATGATAGTTCAATTAGTATTTTCTTGTTGAAGGTAGTTTGGCTTTTTGCAACCTGTGTACCAAAGATCTACCTGATCCTGCCAACAGGGAAACAAGGACACACAGATGTTAAAGGTCACATAGAGTGGTCCTGTTGCACATATATGTTAGTTATGGAGGTCTACTTACATACATTAGCTTGTTTTTATGGTCAAAAACCTCCTAGTTGCTGTAAACAAGCCGATAGAAATCCTCTTTTCTGACAGAGTTTCCGCGAGATTTGAGACTCAACTCTCTCAGCAGAAGACAGAGTCTTGTGATTGGCCAGTGCCCGGAAGTACACTCGCTCTCAGAAGCACAGCTCCCCCCTCTGGACCGGTGGATGCACTGCTACTCATTATCAAAACATTGTTTTAACAATGTTTAAAAATAGCTTCTTCACGACCCCGCCGCAGTCCCTTTTATGACTTTGACCCAGAGTCAGAAGACACTGTCACTCGTGAAACACCTCCACAACGGACGTTCTTCTTCTTCTGCTGTTCAATGTACGCAACCAGATGTGCTCGGACTAGTGCCCGGAGCAGGACGATCTGCTGTTCCGGAGAACCGGTGTTTACGTAACCAGACCCGGGTTTTTTCAGAGATCTCGCTGAGCCCGAGATTACAATAAAACACAGCGTTCTCAGCAGTAGCTGAACTGTTTGTTTAGAACCTTCAGGGCTTCTTAAACAAGGTAATGACGCAGATACACACTAAACAACAGTGTTAATTGGAACTTCCGGTCAAGGTCTGCTTTAACCATCCATCCACCTGCTACCGCTTTATCCTCCACCTGAGGGTTGTAGCACCGGTGCCAATCCCAACTGATAGGGCAGAAGGTGGGGTAGACCTCGGACAGATCTCCAGTCCATCACAGGACTCCACCATCTGCTCTCACACTCTAATCTGGGGATAACATGCAAACTCCATGCAGAAAGGCCCTACCGGTTCCAACAAGGTTCCAACCGAGTCCTGAACCCAAGCAAAGGCAAGAGTGCAAACCACTACACCAACTCTAAACCAGCTTAACTCTATGATATCTTAGCAACAACTTTGCCACTTTATCTCAGCAGGAGATAGGAGATTCCTGACAGGAGACTGCACCAAAGTCCATTGAGAAAATTAATGATTTAACAAACACGGCACACAGGAGTTGTTAATTCACTGCTGCTACGACGAGTAAGTTCAAACATCTCAAATCCAACTGTTTCGGTGTTAAAAGTCCTTTGTTGAAGATTACCAAAGTGACACAAACTTATCAAATGCAGCAACAGAAAACCAGCAGCCCCTGTAGCCCCCTGTGTCATTGCAGGTAAAAACGACAATTTTCTCTATGTAATTTGGTGTGGGGGAAAGTCAACAGTTAAAGGGACAGTTCGGAATTTTGAACATAAGAACATGATTTGCCTCGGGTGCACTGTGGAGTCGGTATGAGTGTTTCTATTGCCATGCTAGCTGATACCATTGACTTGCGCTAGCCATAGCACCAGCGAACTCGGCAACTAAAAGAACTGAATGAAATTTCTTGAAAACATCTCCAGACGTCTCCATCACACCGGCTGAGTTGGAAAATAGGTCTTATGTCCAAAAACAATGAACTATCACTTTAAGAAATGTCAGTTTCCAGGCAGAAAATGTCTATAATTCAGAGATATAGCTGAAGCTTGGATTTTATTCGATAAGTCTTCTGTGAAGTGTCCTTGCGTCCCCATTGGCAGCCTCATAGTTATAGTCATCATCAGACATGCGTCCTACCGTTCACCACTTTGATCTTGGCCTTCTTCTTCAGCAGATCCTGTTCGGCGGCCTTGATCTGCTGCTCCAGCAGAGACTCCTCCATCTCTATGTCGGTCTGGTCGGGAATCTTGTTCTCCAGATACTCCAGCTCTCTCTCCATGCGATCTACTCTCGCGGACACGCCGTCCATCTGGCTCTTCACCTCTGATCTACACAGGGACAAAAAAAGGCAATGGAGTCAATTCACGTGCAGCCACAGCTATGTGAGTTGCTTTTATTGTTGATGTGAGAAGTACCTCACAACGCTGAGGGTGGACAGATAACCCCTGATTTCAGAGGAGAGGTCGTACGTCTTCTGGGTGACGCTGATCGTGTTCTGCTCACATTGGTTGAGGCGCTCCTGTGTTTTACAGATTTACAGGAGAAAGTGAGACCTTTCGGACGTGGAGATGGTGGCGTTGAAGCACCTGATTCACGGACACAGAGTTGGAACTTCCTGTTATATTCAAAACAATACATCTGTTCATGCTCAGGACAGAGAGCTACGATGAACATTAGCGCTTTGGATTCAAATCAACAAGGAACATGTTTTTTTGTGTTATTCTGACTTATGCACCTACTCCAGCTTTAGTGCAGAGTCATACTTTCCATCTGCCTATTTCTGCACGGACTGAATCCCAGCACACCTTCTGTTTGAATTCATGTATGTACGACTGTGCTTCGTGCTTCCTTCCTGTACCATGATATTTTTCCAGGCCAGTTGATCGTGCACTCTTGTTTTCGGGTCAACAGAAGGTGGTAACCATGGAAACTTGCAGGAGTTTATATTCTGCTGGTGCCCATACACGTGCAGCTCAGTGCTCAGAGAATACAAGTAAAACACAGATAAAATTAGGTCAAAATTCTGGTGAGAAATTGCTGATATAGAGCACAGTATGTCTGCAGACA
This sequence comes from Microchirus variegatus, assembly GCF_963457635.1. Taxonomy (NCBI): domain Eukaryota; kingdom Metazoa; phylum Chordata; class Actinopteri; order Pleuronectiformes; family Soleidae; genus Microchirus; species Microchirus variegatus. The sequence continues at coordinate 17,281,315 of NC_139809.1, forward strand.
CTACAAGTAGGCGGGACTATAAACTGGGGGCGGGACTTCATTTTCTCCAAATCACACCGAACTGAGAGGTCAGCAAAATGAAAGAATAAAAACAGATCAGTATCATGTGGAACAGGTTAGGATTAGGAAACTGAGAAGGGACGACACGACACTTAAAGTTACGCCTGTGTCAAAATGACTGCTTCTGAAGTCAAAGGATTAGGACTTTATTCTCGAAGGATTACAACTCTATTCGATTACAAATTTATTCTCGAAGGATTCCGGCTACGTTACGACTTTATTCTCATAATGTTATGACTTTATTCTTGAGAGATTACCACTTTATTCTCGAAAGATTACAACTTTTATCTTTTGAGGATTATGATTTTATTTTCAGGATCATGATTTTATTCCTGAAGGATTATGTCTTTATTCTCGAAGGATTATGACTATATTACAACTTTATTCTTGAAGCATTCCGACTTTATTCTAGAAGGATTATGACTTTATTCACAAAAGATTACGATTTTATTCTCATAATATTACACATTTATTATCTAAAGATTACAACTTTATTCTCGAAGGATTATGATTTTATTATCATAATATTACAACATTATTCTCAAAAGATTACGACTTTATTCTCGAAGGATTACAAATGTATTCTCATAATATTATGACTTTATTCTCCAAAGATTACAAATAATATATATATATATATATATATATATATATATATATATATATATATATATATGTATATATATATATATATATGTATATATATATATATATATATATATATATTATTCTTCAGTTTGGCCCTAATCCTCTGTCTGTGGATATAAACACGTCCCTGAACATAAACAAAGAAGATCCAGAACTTAAAGTTGTCTAAAGAGACGTAAACTTTGTGTACACAAACTCCACAAAGACAGGAATGAAGCTCTTTGAAAAAGAGCTTAAAAACTGTTCTGGACTTTCACTCAGACTCTCAGACTCAGACTCTGGGTCTTGACTTGGTCTTTTGTCAGTGAACTTTGACTGAGATACAGAGGACATCAAGACCTTTAGTGATATTTGATGTTGTGTGGACAAGCACCAGCTGCCTACCTCCATCTGGACCAGCCTCCTCTCCAGGTACTGGATGATAAAGGCGTCCTGAGGGGAACCTTGACTCTGGACTGAAGCCACAGTCAGACACAGAGTCCAGAGAAGAAGAGGAACCACTCTGCCCGACATGACACTGATAAAGACTCCTCGTCCAAAAGGTCCTGCAGAGTTAAAACCCCCACAGAAACAATCCTGACAGAAAGAGATTAATGCAGTATTTACAATTCTCAAGTTACAATCCGTTATTTTTTCTTCCTGCTGAGGTTTTTTAGCTCCAGAACCTTCTGTCTTCTGTCTTGGACTCACTCTGGATCCAAAGAGAGCTTCAGTCACGGTTCCTCCCACTCTCATTCTTTCTCTCAGCCCCTCTCCCACCCCCTTTTCCTCTCTGAGGTCTGTGCAACAGAGGGCCATGCAAGAGAAAAGAGGGTTCAATACAATACTTTTATATCGTAATAATCTCCAGATGTCCTTGCGACGTCCTCCACGTCCTCAGTTCTCACACAAGCAGCAGAAGATGCTGCTCAATAAAACAGTCAAAAGTGCGAAAACGTGCACTAAAACAAGTGGAACAAGTTTCCTTTTGTTTTCCCTTATGTTTAAAAACCACACAACTCCAGTCGTGCGCCAGTATTTTGTCAAATTACAGGTTTTCAATAACCTGGATTATAGAGTAAAAACACAGTGATTCATCGGCTCCTGATTCTACACTGTGACACAAAGGATGTGCTATTATCATCTTAACAAAAGGATTGTTAGCGTCAAAGTGTGTAAAACACCAGGTATTTAAAGTCTGCACTCGAGGGTAGAAGTGTTAATGTCGTTGTTGATCTCTGTCTGGTGCCTTTTTGTTGTTGTTGACAAAATAGTATAGACAGGATCTGGAAACCTTTTCTACAAGGACTTTTAATTAAAGGCGCCCTATGTAAGAATGTGGCCAAAAACGGTTACTACATTCAAATTCAAAATACCAAGGTCTTTTAGGTTTCGTTTTCTGACGTAACTGGCAACCCGTGGTTGCTCGGCAGCTGAGACTCTACTGACTGCAATGATTGGTAGACGGTGGTAGGTGGCGCCACATGCCAAAACATGATTTCAAAACATAAACATGATTTGCAGTCTGCAAAATATTTTGTCTGTACTGTTGTTGTTGGTGAGTTCAGTTTGTTATATGAACATTATTCCTGAGTCTCTGTGACATATTAGGAGGATTTTATGGCCAGTTGCTTTAGATTTATTACATAATGCACCTTTAAGAAAATATTGACTAAAAAGTTGTATCGCAAACTAAATCCCAACTGCGATGTCAGTCAGAAAAATCGCATATCATTTTTTACATATTTAACCCAAATAGTTTGGCCCTAATTCTTTGATAATGGTTTTATTTATTGCTAATATAATGAGATAAAAATAATTATGTATGTCCTACAATGGGATAAATCTACAGTGTCAGTAATAAATCATAATAAAATGCATTTTCCCAACTGTCAATGTACAATTATAGACTATAAAAATAATATAAAAAGGTAAAAACATACTTTTGTATGCACTTTTCCTATTAAATTAAGCATTGTAGATGAGACAGAATCTTCTTAAAAAGGCCCAGTGTTGAGAATTTCATCACATTACAGAGAAAAACACAACAAAACCACATATATTTGCCGGATTCAGCTAAATGCTACACACTGACTGGACCCTTTGACTCTTCTGTTATGTCAGGCAGCTGCCACAAGATGGCGCCATAGAACAGCAGGAATACAAGCTCAATTTCACATCACCTCCAACTACAGTTTGTGTCCAAAACCTCTGACAGCAGGGGCCTCAAACTGAAAAAGAGGCTGGTCAGGAGGCAAGTGCAAAAATTTAGTGATTAGAAATTAAACGTAATTGTAAAAGTGTTTGATATATAGTTAAAAAAAACAAAAAAAACACAACATATTTATGATGCAAAATGAACCTGTAACAAAAAAGAGACAGAAATAAAAGTAGAATCAAAACATAAATCAAAAATAACATGTAGACAACAAATTATTAAATATAATTAAAATACAACCTAATGTATTATTAGTATTGTTGTGGTATTGTTGTTAAAATAAGTGTAGGGCCGCAAGACACTTGTATGTGGTTTCAAACGTCTGCAGGGATTGGTTTATTAGATATTTGTTTTAACGGGCAGGTAAACAGGTGTACCTAATAAAGTGGCTGTGCCTAGTCTGTGTTTTTTTTTCTTTTCAACAAACAAAACTATAAGCAATCAATTTGTTGTGTGTTTTAATTGTGCAAAAATAGGGTGATTGACAGGAACTGATGGGTCATATTTAGCTTGTATATAAACTATATAGTCGTCTGCATAGAGATGTACATTCATCATTAATACACAGCAGGTTCAGGACCTGGGGGAGGGTTTTTCAGGTAAGGTCAGGATTTTACCTCGTTTTAAGCGTCTGTGGATTTATTCTTATATATTACACACACACACACACACACACACACACACACACACACACACACACACACACACACACACACACACACACACACTGATATGTAACCTCATAAAATATTCATTCTCATTGGTGAGGACCTATAAAATATCCATAGACTCTCAGCAAGATGTTGAACTGCAGGGTCGACAGTGATGATCCCTGGAGCACAGTGTGTGTGTGTGTGTGTGTGTGTGAAATTAAGTTCAAGCAGAGTTTAGATTTAGCTAATTCACCAACACTGACCTGGTCAGGATCAGAAGTCCTCATGGAGACAAAAAACCTGGTCCTAGTGAGTGCATTGAGTCTTGACTTATGGTTAGGGTAAAGCAATGGTTAGGGCGTTCACTGGGTTATTATGGTTAAGGTTTGGGATCACGACTGTCCTAACGAATGGAAGTCAATGAGAGTCCTTACAAAGACACCTGTATGAACCTGTGGGTGTGCACTTGTGAGGACCTCAACTCTTAAGCTAAGAAGTGAGGACATTTTGGGAGAGTGAGGACATTGGCTGGTCCTCACGCTCTGTCACAACTTAAAGTGGCTTTTTAAGGGTTTAAGGACGTGTGTGCACTTATTTGTGTACATTTGTGAGGACCTCAACAGTTAAGAAGCGAGGACATTTTGGAAAGTGAGAACATTGGCTGGTCCTAAAGGGCTTTTTAAAGCTTTAAGGATATGAGTGTACTTGTATGTATATATATGTGAGGACCACAGCATTAAGCCAAAGAGTGAGGACATTTTGGGAAAGCGAGGACATTGGCTGGTCCTGGATGTGTGTGTACTTGTATGTATATCTTTGTGAGTACCTCAACTCTTAAGCTAAGAAGTGAGGACATTGGCTGGTCCTCATGCTCTGTCATAACTTAGAAGTGCTTTTTAGGGGTTTATGGGTGTGTGTGTGTGTGTGTGTGTCTGTGTGTGTACTTGTATATATATAAATGTGAGGACCACAGCACTTAAGCTAAGAAGTGAGGACATTTTGGGAAAGTGAGGACATTGGCTGGTCCTCACGGTCTGTCACAATTTAAATCGGCTTTTTAAGGCTTTAAGGACGTGTGTGTACTTGTTTGTGTATGATTTTGAGGACCTCAACTCTTAAGCTAAAAAGTGAGGACATTTTGGGAAAGTGAGGACATTGGCTGGTCCTGGATGTGTGTGTACTTGTATGTATATCTTTGTGAGGACCTCAACACTTGAGCTAAGAAGTGAGGACATTTTGGGAAAGTGAGGACATTGGCTGGTCCTCACGGTCTGTCACAATTTAAAAGAGCTGTTAAAGGCTGTGCCGAGAGAGTGTGTGTGTGTGTGTGTGTGCTGAGTGAGTGACACCAGCTTCCTACCTCCCTCTGTCTCTTGACCTTTGTGTTTGGCAGCTGATGAGTTTTTAATGGCAGCTGGATCAGACAGGATGAAGACGAGTGTTTCTGTGGAAACAGAACAAATGAGAACAACAGAGGGTGAAAAAAGAGATGTCACTTATTATCCACACCAATCGCAGTCAGAATTTATACTTTTATTTTGCTAATTTAAAACAGATTTTTAGCCTCTTTACGAAAAACTTTCTGAATAAAATCTACTCAATCTTATATCTATGCTATCTTTACTCTCCCACACCAAAGTCCATAGAGAAAATCATTGATTTTACATCACAGCACACAGAAGTAGTTGCGTGTTCGAAATCTTTAGTTTGGATTAACCTCAGTGACACAAAGTGACCACACGAGGCAGCAGTAGACCAGCAGCTCCTGTGTTCCCGTGAGCTAAAAACACTCATTTTCTGAATGGACTTTGGTGTGGGAGAGTGAGTGTTTTATAAACTTCTGTTTCCTGTTGGAAAAGTCTCTCTTAAAATGATATAACTCAGACAAACATATGTTATATATATGTTATATATTGTAGACTTAAGCTGATGTAGATTTAATGATTTGTTAAGTTCAACTTCCTGCCAGTAGGGGCAGGCTAACAGCGAAATAAAGCAGTGAACATAAGCCAAACATATTGTAGATTTAATGAATTTTTTGGGGGGGAAGCTTATTTTCATGTATTTTGGTTCTGAAATCGTTGTTTTCTCAATTTTTACTGCGTATGTACAGTTATCTCGCATCATAAATTTCTAATTCACTCAAGATTATGTGTTGATATCTCAGGATTAACCGACTTATAACTGCATTATAACGATGCATAGCCTCAGTCCAGTTGAGATTGATTTGCTTTTGAATAGAAAGGGTGAAAGTCTTGGTAATAGAGATGTGACCGTGAAGTAACAATGAATTCAGAGCACTTAATAAAAAAATGTTTCTACCAAGGTTGACATTCACCCTGACGCGCTGCACCTGAGAACATGCTTGTGATGACATTTTAAGAGTGGAGCTGTGGGAAGTCAGAAAACCTACACTAAATATTTTAAAGAATAAATATAGTACATTTTACTTGTTGGCGCCTGTGATAAGTAGATGTATATAATAGTAAAAGTCAAGTTAATGGGAAAAGCTAAATTGGTTGTGGCATCTTTAGATTACAGAATTCAATTTGTGTTCTATAATTTCAGAGTAAATTAATGTTTTATGCTGCACTGTCATATGTTCTAGTGTAAATTTAGGTTTTTATTATTCTGTTCTCGTCCGAAATGTAAATAATGTGAAATGTACGAGGGACGTCGAACCTTTTCCTGAGAGCGTTTTGTGTCTCGCGATGTGTTTTTCAGGTTGAAAAGGTCATCATTAAGTCGTGCTGTGTGTGTGAGAAACATGCGTGACCTTATAGCATTACATTCCTACGCCTGTCACTGACGCACCTTAAATCTCTATAGCAACTAACGTCCTTTTGCCACGGAACAGAAACACATTATGACAAATTTCCATTGTTGGAAACTGGAGATATAAGCTTAAAATTATATAACAATAGCAATATTTGGGATGATATTGCACAGAATTTAAAAAAACAACAACAAAAAATACCTGTTTACAATAAAGACACATTTATGTCAATCAATTTCAGGAATTGCTCATTAAAATGTGATATTGATTGGAGGACCACATAAAATCAATAATTTTACTTAAATGTTCTTTGGTTGAGGCACAAATAATTGCCTGGTTCTTGTATCTACAGAGACTTCAAGACAAGGCAATCTGATTAAATTATTCTAAGTTCTAAAATTCGGATTGAATTTATTTGATTTAGCTTACTGTCACTTTAACAAAAACAAGAGATCAAACAGTTTTCAAAGCATGAACGTGTAAAATCATTTATTCTGACACTGTAAGCCAGAAGACATATATTATAACAGTGTCTAAAAAATAAAAAAACAGAAATAACTTAATAAATTCTGGATTTTTATGTCAAAATATGCCATTCTGCGCCAAAATTCATAATAGCTGACTTCCTGTTGAGATGAGGCCATGGTTACGGTTGACTTTTTTGTTCATCTTGGTCTATAACATCTTCCTACCAAGTTTCGGGTAATTCTGTGAAATTAAATTTTGCCTCTGTTTTCACCTCAGGGGGGCACTGTAGAGCCCTTGAGCAATGCACAGGCCCGGGAGTTAGTATAGTTTTTTAAACGAGATGACGTCCATCTTGCGCCTCGTCATCAGCACAGGACAGCGCTGCAGCGCTTTCTGTAAAGGGCTCTAATCGGGAATTCATTTCCACCGTGGATTCGCAGGAAACCACACCCACACCCTGCTAATGAGCAAACGCTCCTGTTCATTCAAGGACAAACAGGCACCGACAGTCAGAAGGGGAGCGCAGCTCGACAGAGTGTGACCACATCCAACCATCGCTCTCTGCTCACTGTGTCAGTGGGAAAAACAGATGTTTGGTTTTTAACGCTAATAATTTTCTTATTTCTTTAAAAAAATAAACGTATGCAGCCTTGTGCATAAAGGAAAAGAGTCAAAAAGTCAAATCCCCACCCTTGTGTTTTTGTGTATACAACAACCTCGTAAAATACTAAAACTGTGGTTGTTTAAAGGGCTTGACAAATAAAGTTGTCTGTTGTGTGGCTAGTGGGAACACAAAAGGTGAAAATGGTGGTTTTTAATCTATAATTCCTGCAACATTGAACAGATACTTGGTAAAAGTCTAGCTAACTAACAAAAAGCTGAGATAGCTCGAGTTTCTTAGCTAAACTTCTAGCTGACTAAACTAAACTTCTAACTAACTAACTAAAATGCTGAGATAGAGTTTCTTAGCTAAAATTCTACCTAACTAAACTAAACGTCTAGCTAACTAACTAAAACGGTGAGATAGAGTTTCTTAGCTAAACTTCTAGCTAGCTAACTAAACTAAAAGTCTAGCTAACTAACTAAAAAGCTGAGATAGAGTTTCTTAGCTAAACTTCTAGCGGGTGTGACACCGCCTATCGCCCTATGTCAGCTGAGATTGATACCAAAACTTAAAAACAAACAAAAAAGATCGTACATTTCCGTTAAGTGTTTTGTTTACGTTGTTTTACGGTTCCATGCTGATTCAATACGACTAACCCAGAGTTCTGTAGTCAGTGAAGGTAACAGATGTTTTCAACAACTACGGTGGCCCAGAGGTGTTTTTGTATGTGTGTTGTGGCGTTTGTATTTGACCGGACACCTCTGGGCCACCGTACAGATGTTTTCAACAACAGAGCATTCACAGCAACACGAGGAGCTGTGGGATTTCTCCGGCTAAAGAGGGAGAACTCTTTAATGCGTGAGCTGCTTTCTCTAATCTCGTCTCCGATCGCAGTGTAAAGTGGCCCATTAATTTCCCTTTTATTCTCATCCTTCTCCCCCCTCCCCCTCCTCCTGGATCTTATATGATATTTATCACAGTAAAACAGCAGGCCTTTTTTTCCTATTATCTCCAATACAACCACACACAGGCAGCATGGATTTTATTCTACCTTCTCAGTTGCCAGCGAAACACTAATTACAACTGCGACCTGAATGTACGAGCCTCGGCCGACAAAAGCAGGAGCCCCTCTGCTGGCGTCACACGCTCCTCTATATCACTTAAATGTAATTAAAGACGTGGGGTTTAATTATTACCTTTTCTAATTCTGCTCTTATCAAAGACACTGGATCTTCTCTTTATAAAGGAACCAACACCGCTGATGATAATTGACAGCGTTGAGGCTCAAACTCACGAAAAAACATGACTGCTAGCGGCTACATAAGCAAAAAATGTACACCTGCTTGAGTCTAAGATGTTAGACGGGCATATATTTCATTTTATTTCACTGTTAGTTAGCATTTTCTGACTGGAATGTGGGGTTTATAAAGCGTTCTTTGTCCTGCACCAAAGTCCATAGAGAAAACAGACGTTTTTTAGCTTGTGTGGACACAGCAGCTGCTGGTCTACTGCTGCCTCTTTTAGTGAGTTTATGTCACTGAGGTAAATGTGAAAGGAGGATTTCAAACACAAAAGTCACAAAATAGCACATTTTAACTTAACTGATGGCGGCGGTAGCAGATGAAGAACTCCCGTGTGCTGGGATGTAAAATCGATGGTTTTCTCTATGGACTTTGGTGCGGGAGATAATGATGGTTTACAAAGTGCCACAAACTGCAATTTCCATAAAAGTCTGTCTAACGGTGAGATAATACAGTGAAATGATTCTTTAGATATCATAGATTATGTGTGAAAATCAAGGCCCGGGGCCAGATGTGGCCCGCCATGTCATTTTATGTGGCCCGCGAGTGATTAATTGGTCTCAAAAATCTGTGTTAAAATAGGTCTATGCTGCTTTAAGGCGTGTGTTGACCATAAACTGCATTTCCCACAATGCACGGCGATTGCGTTACCCGCAAAGTGAGAGTAGATCGCAGTTTATCATCGTATATGCACCATGTGACAAGTGAAATAAGTAATAAATTTATAAGTTATTTTAAGTTATTTATCACTATGTTACAGAGTAGTTACCTTTATTTTACATTATATTTGGTTACATTTAGTTACATTTATTCTGCCACACAGTTACATCTGGCCCTCTGAGGGTAACCATGATGCTGATGTGGCCCTCAGTGAAAATTTTAACTTAAATTTCACATTTAAGTGCTAGGTTTCAGCTTAGCTAAATTCCTAATGATACACATGTTCAAAAACCAAGAGGCCATTAAAGTGTCATTTCTTTGCTAAAATATTCACATGCTAACATGGCTTGGGACAAAGCTAATGGCTGCAAACGACAGGAAGCGATAAAAGAACTCACAGGAGAAGAAGAAGCGGCAAGCGGTTACTTTTTAAAAACACTTTTCCTTGGAAAAGAAGCGTATTTTTGTGCTAGAAATGTCTTTCGCCCGTGTGTTTGTTCCGTCACACGCGGTGTGTAATCGTTGGACTTTGTCTGAGCGGAACATCCTCGGGGTCAGTACATCGTCTGAAGATTTTCTCTCCTGCTACACGTTCTCCTTACATTCCTGCTTTGATTTGGCTGACTGTTGCATGGCAACTGGGAGAACGTCTTTGTTAGCACCGATGCTAAAGAAGCTTTTATCTAACGACGCTTGAGTTTCTGTGACACAAAATCACAACAACGACGACAACACACAGAGAAGCTGGGGGGAAATAATGCAGCTTTCTTGTGTGATGTGATCCTCAGTTTACACTCATTCAGACAGACACAGTCTATCTATCTATCTATCTATCTATCTATCTATCTATCTATCTATCTATCTATCTATCTATCTATCTATCTATCTATCTATCTATCTATCTATCTATCTAATTTTTTTAAAGGAATTTGAACTCAGTCCAGGTCATGAGTTAGTAGCTAACTAGCTGGCTAGCACATACCTACCTATGAAAAACTATATTGAATACCGCTGTAAACAGTATGACTGAATAGATCATTTTAACCCCCCGTTCCTAATTTTTTTATCAGGAAGTTGGTAACGCAATTATATGTCAACAAAAAATAAGAGGGACACAGAAATCTGGCTGACTTGTTAGCTAGCTTGCTTGGTAGAGAGACAGACGCTAGAAGGTTAGATAGATGGATGGATGGATGGATGGATGGATAGAGTTACTTAGTTAAACTTCTAGCTAGCTAACTAAACTTCTAGCTAACTAACTAAAAAGCTGAGATAGATCAAGTTTCGTAGCTAAACTTCTACCTAACTAAACTAAACTTCTAGCTAACTAACTAAAAAGCTGAGATAGAGTTTCTTAGCTAAACTACTAACTAGCTAACTAAACGTCTAGCTAACTAACTAAAAAGCTAAGATAGTTTCTCAGCTAAACTTTTAGCTAGCTAACTAAACTAAACTTCTAGCTAACTAACTAAAAAGCTGAGATAGATAGAGTTTCTTTGCTAAACTTCTACCTAACTAAACTAAACTTCTAGTTAACTAACTAAAAAGCTGAGATATAGTTTCTTAGCTAAAATTCTACCTAACTAAACTAAACTTCTAGCTTACTAACTAAAAAGCTGAGATAGGTAGAGTTTCTTAGCTAAATCTTTAGCTAGCTAACTAAACTAAACTTCTAGCGAACTAACTAAAAAGCTGAGATAGAGTTTATTTGCTAAACTTCTAGCTAACTAAACTAAACTTCTAGCTAACTAACTAAAACGCTGAGATAGATAGAGTTTCTTAGCTAAAATTCTACCTAACTAAACTAAACTTCTAGCTAACTAAAACACTGAGATATAGTTTCTTAGCTAAACTTAATGTTTGTTTTTAGCCAACTTTAGCGTTTGTGTCCCTGCATGGGGTTGTATGTTCCCCGGGTCCTATGTTCCCCACTTTGTGGAAGCCTGGGTGTGGAGCTCAAGGGTAAAGGGTTAGGGTTGGGGTTGGGGTAAGGGGTAGGGTCCCCGGGTCCTTTTGGGTGAACAGCGGGGAACATAGAACCCTTTTTTAGAGAAAGGGTCCTGTGTTCCCCGGTCTCATACAAAGCGGGGAACATAGGACCCTTTGGGTGAACAGTGGGGAACATAGGACCCTTTTTTAGAGAAAGGATCCTATGTTCCCTGCTTTGTATGGGACATAGATATGGTCCCTTTCTGCATTATACACAGATCGACAGACAAATTAAATTAACGATAACAATAAATTTAAAAAAATGCAGTGTTGCACCAATCATGATATTCTAATTGGGCCTGTTTCATTATAATCTCCAACCCCTTGAATTAAAATGTCAACACTGTTGAAACATGCCTTCATTGCACTGTCTTCAATATAACTGTCAGCTGTTGACACCGGAGCCGTTTCATAACAGTGTTTCATAACCCTGACGACGAATGCGTGGTCCGCCCGCTGCTAATTCAGGAAACACGGGGTGTGTGTGTGTGTGTGCATATGTTTGTTCCACCTGTGAACGCTCATTAAGCACAAACTGTGTCAAGAACAAACTCTGCCAATGTTAATGCAAATATGCTCTTAAAATAGCGCATGTATAATGAAACGCTGTGGCGCTATTTGCATAAATACTCATCCCCGCTTTGACGCCTCACTCCTAACAGGTCCATGTTTGTTATGAAAGCTCCAAACATAGAAAAAAGAAAAAAGATTATCCAAGAGAAATATATATATGTATGTATATATATATATATATATATGAATGTTATTCGTTTCATACTGAAAAAAACAGTATTTACCCTTTTCTCTGTATTGCTACGACCTCATGATTATGATGACTTTTATGAGTCTGGAACTTTTTTTTTTAATATTCATTATTTCAAACAACATGTTTAAACAACACATTGCACCGAACCATAGGGCACGTTCAAGGGCGGTAAAACATAAAGAATAATGAATATTTAATTAGTTTTTAATTAGAAAGTTATTTCCAGAGAAAGTAAGGGAATTGATCTGAGGAGAGGCATAACATTTATGGCGACTTAAAGCTCAGGTCTGTTATTTGCCTCTGAAACACACTGTAACTTATATGTTGGAAACTTTGTTCCCACCCCCCCTCACACCAAACACCGTTGAGAAAATCAGCGATTTTTACGTCACAGCACACAGTTGTAAAATGTGTTAATGTGTGACTTCAACGTTTGAAATCCTCCATTTGGCTTCACCTAAGTGACACGAGCATCGCAAACAAAGTGGTAGCTTAGCTTCACGCTAGAAAAGCCTTAGAGTGAGATAAAGCAGCAATTTAACTTAAAGCCGGGTACTTTGTAACTTAAATATAAACAAATGTCTGTTATATATATATTGACATTAAGTAATTCAACATGACTTTACGTAATTAGCCTCACACGGTGTCCATGAAAAAATTTGGCGTTAGTTTCTTGTGCTAAAAATAAACGACAATTGTAGCAATCAAGTGCTCCCTGAATACGTGGCTGCAGCTGCTGCTGTTGCCTTCACCACGCTGCTCCAATTAATGTGGGGATCAGACCAGTACTACACCATATTTTGTCTTTTGCCTCAGCTCCACGTTCCTCACGATGGTTCTCCTCCTTCTTTCCTTTGTGTGGAAAGAAGTCAGTTGAGGTGATTCAGGCACCCGGTAAGGATACCATCGTGGCGCACCCTTCCTGCACTCTTAGGAATGAAAGTGCTAAGTAGAACCATACAAGGTTCTTCGGAAAGGGGTTTTAAAGGGTTCTCTGGATCAAAATGGTTCTTACTGGAGCCATTAGTGTTACCAAGAACCCTTGGTTCCAGGTAGAACCTCAGCCCTTGTAGAAGGACCCTTTTGGAACCCTTATTTCTAAGAGTGTAGGGAAGTAAACTGAGATTATAGCTTCTCACTGGCCTGGGAGAACCTGGGGATCCCGCTTTCAGAGCTGGACAATATGGCCAGGGAAAGTGCGGGGCCTCCTGCTAGAGCTAGTACCCCCATGACCCAATCTCAGATAAGCCGTTGAGGATGGATTAATGGATGGATGGACGATGGTCACCATGCCAGATGATCAATCACAGAGTCATGGATTCTTGCCGTGCCTTGTTTGGGTGACTGAAAACACTACAAGTATGACCCTGACCAATCGTCGTTCACGACACTGCACAAGTCTTTGGGGTAGGTTGTCAATCATGGAAGTGTGGATGATGCTCGCAGTCAAAGTGCGTCAAAGAAGGTGCGTTCTTCGGGTTTCATCCATCTTCCTTATTCTTCGCCAGAGAAACTCCATTCTCCTATTGGTCAACGTCCAGGAGCATGAAAAAGATGCATGGTAGAACATGGTAGACCTCTTGTCGGGATATCGCTGAGCATCCCAGACAACAAATCTGTTCTTGAATTATGTTAGTTGAGGAACACAACTCAACTAACATAATCTCAGAAGTCCTAATTCTGAGATTAACTTGTCAGAATTCTGAGATTAAATATCCAAATTCTGAGATTAAATGTTGAAATTTTGAGATTAAATGTAAAATATCGGAGCTAAATATCTTAATTCTGAGTAAAAAAGTCTTATTTCTAAGATTAAATATCTGAATTCTGAGATTAAATGTCTGAATTCTGAGATTAAATGTCAAAACTCTGAGATTAAATATCAAAACTTTGAGATTAAATGTCAAAACTCTGAGATTAAATGTCAAAACTCTGAGATTAAATGTCAAAACTCTGAGATTAAATGTCAAAATTTTGAGATTAAATGTCAAATATCGGAGCTAAATATCTTAATTCTGAGTAAAAAAGTCTTATTTCTAAGATTAAAGTCTTGAGTTAAAAAGTATTATTTCTAATATTAAATATCTGAATTCTGAGTAAAAAAGTCTTATTTCTAAGATTAAATATTCTGAGATAAAATGTAAAATATCGGAGCAAAAAATAATTCTGAAAATAATCTTATTTTTAAGATTAAAGTCTTAATTCTGAGTTTAAAAAAAAGAAGTTCTATTTCTAAGATTGAATGTCTGAATTCTGAGAAAAAGTGTCAGATTATTTTTCTATGAAAAATGTTTAACAATTTTACCTCAGAAAGTATGTTCATCGTTCCCTATGTTCCCCAGAGAACATGGGGAACCTCATTACAAAGAGGTCCAAGGGGGCCACAGAGGTTCTGTTCTGGAACTTTAGGTAGCATACAGATTTCTAGGAGCTGAGCCTTTTTTAGTGATGTTCTCAATGTGAGCAAGCCTTTATCGCTCAGGTTGAACTATTGATAGGTTCTTGTGGCTTGAGAGAAAACAGGACAATACCAAAGGCTCTGGAAGACATCGTGTAGATCCTTCAAAGGACAAACGAACAGAACAGCAAACGTATTACATATAACCCCTCGTTATAATCCATAAACATGTCCATGCTAAGCTAAGTCCACGACTTTGAGGCCTAAAGAGGTGCAAAGTACAAAGTGCAGATGATGACAAAGGAGAGCAAAGACAGGACAGGAAGACGCAGTTCACTGAGAGTTCTATTGTGTTAGGCTGGATTCAAAGCAGATGTCTCGGATCAGTCGGGGGAACGGCTAATGGGAAAATTTGATTCAAATCCTCCCTCTGATTACATTATAAATTCACTCTAAGCCATGAAAAAAAAAAAGCAGGAGCTTTCAGTTGGTGGGGTGTGTCAGAAAGTGAAGATCACATCGAGATGAGCTGCAGCTTTTCCCAGAAATGAGCTTCTCCAGTTTATTTTTAATGAATAATCTGTTGGATTAATCGTTAATATTTACGCTATGACATTGCAGTTATACGGTGGCCCAGAGGTGTCAGGACAAATACAAAAGCCACAACACGAATGCAAAAGCCACAACACAAATACAAAAATACAAATTTGTGTTGTGGCCTTTGTATTTGTGTTGTGGCTTTTGTATTTGTGTTGTGGCCTTTGTATTTGTGTTGTGGCTTTTGTATTTGTGTTGTGGCTTTTGCATTTGTGTTGTAGCTTTTGTATTTGTGTTGTGGCTTTTGCATTTGTGTTGTGGCCTTTGTATTTGTGTTGTGGCTTTTGCATTTGTGTTGTAGCTTTTGTATTTGTGTTGTGGCTTTTGCATTTGTGTTGTGGCTTTTGTATTTGTGTTGTGGCTTTTGCATTTGTGTTGTGGCTTTTGTATTTGTGTTGTGGCTTTTGCATTTGTGTTGTGGCTTTTGTATTTGTGTTGTGGCCTTTGTATTTGTGTTGTGGCTTTTGCATTTGTGTTGTGGCTTTTGCATTTGTGTTGTGGCTTTTGTATTTGTCCTGACACCTCTGGGCCACCTTTGTAAGTGAGCAATAATTTGTCACAGACACACACAAGCCCAAGACGTAAGCAGACACGTGGTTCGATAACGATTCGTATTGATATTTCGCGGCTATTGTCCAAATCCGACTTGTGTCTGTGTCTATAAAAGGAAGCATTGATGGATTCTGATTGTGCTGAAGGTCATTTCACACAGACGCAGATACAGGACGATGACTCAAATCTCCACAGGGTCAGACAGTGTCTTCTGTGATAAGAGGATTCTGCTCTTAAACAATATGACGTACATCGTGAGGTCAGTTCAAATGTCACATTTCCATCACACAGTTCAAGCGCTCGACTCGACTGGGCGGAGTCGTCATAGCACAAGAGTCATACTGACACAATGAGACACTTTTTCTGAGTTCACCTAAATGTCTGTTTGTCTGTTCTTCTTCACGCTAAAGGCAGAGTTTCTAATCCCTCCAGATCACTTTTTGCAGACTATTTGAGACACAAATCTGAAACAACTGACAAGGAAATTCTGAGCAAAAAGTCTTAATTCTGAGATTAAATGTGGAAAAAGAAATTTGACTAAATTAATAATCTGACACTTTCCCTCAGAATTCACACATTTAATCTTCGAATAATACTTTTTTCCCCCGCAGAATTAAGACTTTAATCTTAGAAATAAGACTGTTTTTACTCAGAATTAAGGATGTAATCTTAGAAATAAGACTTTTTTGCACCGATATCTTACATTTAATCTCAGAATTCAGACATGTCAGCTCAATCTCAATGTCATTTTTTTACTCAGAAATTTGACATTTAATCTGAGAAATAAAACTTTTTTTATTCCGAATTAAGACAGAATTAATTTTTCCTCTGATATTTTACATTTAATCTCAGAATGTCAACATTTAATCCCAGAATTTCGACATTTAATCTCAGAATTTCAACATTTAATATAGGGAATTCTGACAAGTTACTCTCAGAATTAAGACTTTTTGCTCAGAATTTTGACATTTAATCTCAGAATTTCGACATTTAATATCAGAATTCTAACAAATTAATCTCAGAAGTAAGACTTTTTGCTCAGAACTTCCTTGTTTCAGATTGACATTATTAAATCACCTGTTGTTCTTTCATTCACTCCAGTCAAAGTTTTTCAAACAGTAAAATCCGTCCTTTTTCTAAATGGCTTTACAAACCCAGTTTAATCCGCCTGATTAGTTTTCCTCCCACTGGACTCGCTGACCTTTAAAAGACGTTAACTCTGTGTTTAAAGTCTCCTGATTGACTCTCCCCTATAAACTTTAATTGTGTGCCAAATTGTGCTAATGTCCTTTGGTGCTTTCCTTTTAAAACAGTGCTAGAATTGAGGAAATTTTAAAGGCTGTGTAATTAGAAACATCGTGGCTGCTTTAACTCTGTGTTTTTACGACCTCAGTAGCCCGGGTTTCATGGCAGACCATAATAACATCAGCCAGCTCCCGTGTCATAAATGCATGAGCTCACATGGAGTCGGCAAACCCACTTCACTGAGAGACACGGATGCATCGATCACCCGGACGCTCGGTGAACTGTGCGCCACATTAATGCCCTCAGCTGCATTATTAAAGGCTCATTTAGCAGCTAATGATACATGGGAGGAAACTGTTGCTCTGCTCCACTGTAGGTGGATCCATACTTTAAAAGAAGTTCCCTTTCCCTCATGTGGGTTTTATTATTGTGTCAGGAGGAAACAACGTGCGAGATTAAGTCAAAAACTTTGTGTCAGTTTACCACAGTAACATGTTGAGATTAGATTCATTAATTTTGTCTCAGACCTTAATCGTGTTCTGTATAGAGGATATAATCTGTTGTCTGATACATGCTTCCATGATTTAATAGGATCAGACTGAAAAAGTCTTTTGTGCATCAGTCAGTCCTAAAATTAAATATGGAGCTTAATCCCAGGCCCAGTGTATGGTAATCCATGTACTGTTTTATGACTGTGATTCTTACTTTTCTCATTTAATCTCAGACTGTTTATGATAAGGATTTTGACATTTAATCTCAGAATTCAGACTTTAACTTCAGAATCCTGACATTAATCTCAGAATCCTGATATTAATCTCAGAATCCGGACTACTTTTTGAGCAGATTTTTGACATTTAATCTTAGAATGCATATTATTTTTGCTCAGAATCCTGACATTTAATCTTAGAAATAAGACTTTCTCAGAATTAAGACTTTCATCTCAGGATTCAAACTTTTTTTGAGCAGAATTTCGACATTTAATCTCAGAATTCAGACAATATTTTTAAGACTTTTCACATTTAATCTCTAGAATGCAGACTTTTTTCCCATCAGAATTTAGACTTTACTCTTAGAATTCAGACTATTTTTGTGCATAATTTCGACAATCTCATCATTTCGACATTTAATCTCAGGATTCAGACTTTTTTTACTCTGATTTTCTTACAACTAAACTCAGAATTTTGACATTTAATCTCAGAATAAAGACTTTTCCCCCTCAGAATTAAGACTTTTTGCTGAGAATTTTGACATCTAATCTCAGACTTTTTTCTATTATAATAATAATAATAATAATGATAATAATATGCTAATATGCTAACGTATCAAATGACCAAGTGAAAACAAGGTGAAAGCGACTTCTTACCCGTTAGCTACAGGTAACCAACAGCAACCAGGACCAGGACCATTATCATTACGTCAACAGATAAAACAGATCACTACCTAGTGGTGAAACAGTGAAATGCGATCTTTTTCTCCCCTCACCTTTTGTCAAATATAACTAAAAACCACGTTTCATTTTCACTAAATCTTCCTTAAAATGAATAATAAAAGCTGAAAGACACCGAGTGTCATGTTGTTCTTTAGTCTTTGTTCTAAATTTACTGCAGAGGAAACAAATCTGCCATGAAGCTCATAAACTACAGAGATAGCTGTAAGGCAGCGGCAGTGGGAGGCTCATTAAAACCTGCTTTCTTTTAAACTTTATCTCTCAGTGGCCGTTTTTCCACGGCTGTGTCGAGGTGAGGAGAAATGCATTAGCTTCTGGATGTTGTGTTAAAGCCCGAGAGCTGGAATCTAAACGTTTAAAACTAACAGAGAAACAAACAGAGCCTCACATTTAGAAGCTCTGTCTGCTCTGAGTTCAGCTGAGACGACGTTTATGTCCACTGTAAAACCTCTCACTCTCTGCACCAAATCACATAGAGAAAATCATTATTTTTTTAAATTCTGTGTTTGGAATTCATCGTTCGGGATTTACCAACGTGACACAAACGGGTGAAACGAGGCCCGCGGTGCAGCGGCAGCTGTGTGTCCTCATGAGCTAAAAATTTTGATTTTCCTGGCCATGTAGCTCACTTTAATATGAAAGCATCTCAGAGGTCAGAGGTCATTTGAAAGCTTGTGGTGTCTGTTGATGTTTATTCAAAGCTCCGGTGTTGGTTTTTCCCTCTCCATCTAAAGCAAAGGTCTTCAAACACTCACTCCTTTGTCCACAGAGACCCTGACCCTGGTCCTCTCAACACATGCCTCCCTGTTCTCCTCCATCCTTCCTTCCTTCCGTCCTCTCGTCTCTGTTTGACCTGCGGTGACAAAATATAATGTAATACAAAAAGATGGAGAGGAAATAAACAAACAAATAAGCACCAAAACAGATCAGGAGAAAACTTGGACTTGGACGTCTGAGACCACACAGCTGCCACGTTCCATTCAATTAGTATGTAGAATGGACACCAGAGCACGACCTCGCCCGCCCACATGCCTTTCATTGATTTTCTCCATGTGCAGCGATATGAAGCAAACAGCTGAGTGTGTTTATATTTTCTTTATGTCGAGGTTTTGACTCGTCATTAAAGCGTGTCGGTGAAGATCAGGCCGGTACGGGACCTTTTGTACATGTGTCTCGTCTCACAAGCCAGTCGCTCGTTCAGATTCGTTTATTGTGATTAATTGAGATTGTGCTTTGTTTCCAGCGTGTTATCGATGTACCTGATAGTTTTCACGGCGTCCTTTAACCCTAAGATAGATGTGCAAGATAACTGGCATCTATCTGAGCTAGATGTGCTGGATAACTAGCATCTATCTAAGCTAGATGTACTGGATAAATAGCATCTATGTAAGATAGATCTATTAGCCGTCTACCATCTATCTAATATAGATGTGCTAGATAACTAGCATCAATCTGAGCTAGATAACTATCTAAGCTAGATGTGCTGGATAACAAGCATCTAACTAAGCTAGATGTGCTAGATAACTAGCATATGTCTGAGCTAGATGTGTTAGCCATCTAGCATCTATATAAGATTTATGTGCAAGATAACTAGCATTTATCCAAGCTAGATGTGCTAGATAAATAGCAGCTATCCAAGCTAGATAAATAGCATCTATCCTAAGCTAGATGTATTAGCCATCTAGCGTAGGTCTAAGCTGTGCCGATTAACTAAGGGTTAATGACACAGCTTGAATTCAGTTTTCATTTTAATTATTATTTTTTTTAAATACCAAACATACAGATGATGTTAGTGATGAAAAAGTGCCTTTAACTCCTCAGTTTCTCCGTTTCCTTTCCCGATCAATCTTTGTTGTCTCCGTATCTAACCTCACCGTCTCTTTAATGTATAAATGATTGAGGTTTGTCAAGTGTCGATGTCGGTAAAAACCCAAACCTCTTGACACTGACGGCACAGGTTTGGGTTTTTTCCAGTGTTTCGAGGCACCGCAGAAATGCACAGACCTTTAATAGCTGCTTTTATTGTGCGCAGGATGTAATTTAAGACTGAGCCGTGGCAGAAATTGATCGCTCTCAGGACTCACGTCAGCTCCGCGTTACTCTTACCTGTGTTTACTGGCTCTAAAAACGTAACCAACCCTGCATCGCCCAGAAATAACATGACCACACCAACTAATCTGAATTCTAAATGACACTTTTCTTTCAATTGTTTTTGACGTAATTCACAAGTATATGAGTATATTCAGGTGGAGGTGGAAAGGTGGAGAAAACAAATTAAAGTTGTACAACCATAAAACACCCATTAAATCCCAGCAAATACATATTGTAAACATTTTTGAGCTGTGAAATAATGAAAATCACACAGATTAGCCCTTTAACCTGAGTCAGTAGTTTCATGTGTGAGTGAATGCTGCTTTTATCAGAGAACAGAACAGAGCAACCGATGTGGAGGCTGAACAGATGCCTCCTGTTCCCCTGAGACAGCTGCGCTGGATCCTGGCCCGACCACATCCTCCCTCCTTCACGACGCTAAATCAATCCAACGCACTCACACACACACTTGTCATGGTAGTATAATGATCCATTATAGGTCCAGTGTTTGAGAATTATCAACCTCTACTGGTCAGACTGTAACAACTTCTCTCTGTTTGTGGTCAGTTTCTGTGTACACAGCCATCTATCATCAAAGCTAACTATGTTAGCCACCTATCAAAGACAGATGTACTCGCAAACGAGCATCTATTCAAGCTTGGTGTGCGAGATAACTAGTATCTCTCTAAACTAGATATGTTAGCTATCTAGCATCAAGCTGAGCTAGCTAACTAGCATCTATCCAAGCTAGGTGTGTGAGATAACTAGTATCTCTCTAAACTAGATGTGTAAGACTATGTCGAGCATACGTCTAAGCAAGATGTGCTAGACATCTAGCATCTATCTAACCTAGATTTGCTAGCTAACTAGTGTCTTTCCAAGCTAGATGTTCGAGACAACTAGAATCTATCTAAGCTAGATGTGTTAGCCATCTAGCATCAATCTAACTGATATGTGCTAGTTAACTAGCATCTATCCAAGCTAGATGTGTTAGCCATCTAGCATCCATCTAACCTAGATTTGTTAGCTAACTAGCATCTATCCAAGTGAGATGTCTGCGATAACTAGCATCGATCTAAACTAGATGTGTTAGCCATCTAGCATCTATATAAACTTGATTTGCTAGCTAACTGGCATCTATCCAAGCTAGATGTGCGAGACAACTATAATCTATCCAAGCTAGATGTGTTAGCCATCTAGCATCTATCTAACCTAAATTTGGTGGCTAACAAGCATCTATCCAAGCTAGATGTGCGAGACAACTAGAATCCATCTAGGCTAGATGTGTTAGCCATCTAGCATCTATCTAACCTAGATTTGCTAGCTAACTAGCATCTATCCTAATTAGATGTGTGAGATAACTAGAATCTATCTAAGCTAGATGTGCTAGTCATCTAGCTTCCATCTAAGCTAGATGTGCTAGCCAAGTAGCATATATCTAAGCTAGATGTGTTAGCCATCTAGCATCTATCTAACAATATGTGGTAGTTAACTAGCATCTATCCAAACTAGATGTGCTAGCCATCTCGCGTCTATCAAAGCTATATATGCTCGCTAACTAGCGTCCATCTATGTACTCCTGTCAAAATTTTAAGATTCTGTTCATTCTGTTCATGTGTTGTCATTATGTTTGCATGAATTTTTAATTTGTTTTGTTTTATTTATTTGTTGTCTACGTTTTTTTTTTATGGGATTCATTGTTGCCAAAGTACTATATTCATGATTTGGCTTTGTATTAAAAGTAGCTTTTTGAACCACAGTTTCAGACTAAAACGACTCGAGCCTCTGCTGCGTCATCTATTCTCTCTTATTTCCCCTGAATATATGCTTTTTATTTCATTTATTTATTATTTTTGGGGGGAATAAATAAGCTAAATGTTCAAAGTGAAGGGCTATTTTCCTCTTCAGTAACGTAATAATACTAATATTTTCAGTCAGGCACTGGACTGACCACTGAAGATGACTGCATGACATCATCCGTCCCATGAGCAGATAGTGTATTGCGGTATTGAGTGAGCACTTCAGTGGAAGAGCTGCTTTATTGCACATTAACGGTGAGCAAATCAAACAATGCAACACTCTCTCTTCCTGTGTGTGTGTGTGTGTGTGTGTGCCAGGTATTACTCATGTTGTCAGGACTTAAATCTGTCAGGATGGAAATTAGCCTGTATATTTACATACAGGATTTATATGACTTAATCTGGTGTAGAATTTATAGGATGAGCCATTTGTGTCGGGGATAAACTTTAGTTTTCCTCGAGCCGTACAAAGCTCGTACAAACACACTTCAAATAGCCTGAGAATTTATTTAATTTATTCAATGTATCTATTTATTTATTTATTCATTTATTTATTCAAATGACGTGCCATTATTGATCTGTACCACATTCATCTGCATCTCTGTTGCTAGGCGACAGCGCTAACGGGGTAAAGGAAATCCCCGTAGGACCGAGCTGTCCAGAGGGTCGTCTCTGAATTACAACTCAGCTTTTTTGTGTGTGTGTGTGTATGTGTGTAATTGTCGAGATAATATTTGTCAGTGAGAATCATCTGTGGGCTGTGAGACCATGAAAAATAAAGTATTTAGTTTTGTAAACTGTAAAAAACAAAACAAAACAGATTTTACGCTAAATTGCCTTGAAAAATACAGTAAAAATGTATTTACTGTTGCGGTAAAATTATATAAATACTGTTAATTTCACAAAAAGAGCTTGAGTTTCTAAAACCCCTGTTTGATTGTATTATTAACATAAGAATATTTTAAGTTCAGTAATGGGGTTTGATTAAATTCTTGTTATATTGCCTAATTTGCCAAATAGAGAACAATATTTTCTTTTAGTTTTAAATAAGTTTTTGAAAGATTTATGACATATTTACGTTTTCTTGTATATTACAGTTATGAAGCACACAATATTAAACGGAGTAAAATGCGATTCCTTTAAAAACATCACAACTTTACAAAGGAAACACAATTAATAGAAAATAAAATGAACTCTAGCTGAGATAAAATTCCTAAAGTTAAAGCACAATAAATCTCTGCAGCATCACGTAGCACTGAGTGCAACATTTAAGCTAACTCCCGCCAAAAACTCCACATTAAAACTGCCTATAAAAGAACACAAGTAATGAGTTTAACCGTAAAACTGTACGATACAAATATTACTATTACTAATACAATTACAGACTTTTATTCAGTGTTTCTCAAAAGGTAAATAATGGAATTTTAACTAAAACAGTTTATTAAATTCACTAATTTTCCAAATAAAGATATAGAATATTTCATTTTAGTTTTAAATACGTTTTTGAAAGATTTATGAAATATTTACATTTTTCTTGTTTCATACTGTTGTGAAGCACCGTATAATATAAACGGAGTATAATGCGATTCATTTAAAAACATTATAAATGAAAAAACAATGAATAGAAAATAAAATGAAATCTAACTGAGATAAAATTCCTACAGAGTTAAAGGACAATAAATCTCTGTAGCGTTGCGTAGCACCGAGTGGAACAATTAAGCTAACTCTCGCCAAAAACGCCACATTAAAACTGCCAATAAAACTAGCACGGTTAGCTAGCGTACACGTCGGAGAACAACACGTGTTAAGAGATTAACCGTAAACTGTGCAATACAACAGTACATTTTGGAATTGTATTCGGTGTTTCTCTGTTTTAAAAAGGTAAATAACTGAATTTTAACAAACACAATTAAATCTAACTGAGATAAAATTCCTACAGAGTTAAAGGTACAATAAATCTCTGCAGCATCGCTTAGCACCGAGTGGAACAATTAAGCTAACTCCCGCCAAAAACGCCACATTAAAACTGCCTATAAAACTGAAATTAGCAGTGTAAATGACACACAAATAGCAAAAGTTAGCTAGTGTACACGTCGGAGAACAACACACGTCAAGAGATTAACCGTAAAGTGTGCAATGCAACAGTAAATTCTGGAATTTTATTCAGTATTCAGTTTTAAAAGGTAAATAGTTTAATTTTAACAAACACAGTTTATTAAATTCACAAATTTGCCAAATAAAGAACAATATTTCTTTTAGTTTTAAATAGGTTTTTGAAAGATTTATGAAAAACTTCATACAGATGAGAAGCACAGTAATAAAAACTGCGATTAATTAAAAAATAAATGAATAAATGTTTTGTCAATGTGGATGGATTCCTGTTTTTTGCAGCATAAAATAAACATCATGTAAAGAGATATTTGACCCAATGGTCTTGTTTGTTGATTTACAGTTATTTTAATTAATAAGAGACATTTCATCAACATATAGGGAGGAAAATGTAAGGACGTACACAATAAAACATAATTTCAGAAAAATCACATGTGACATTCCAGGTTTACAGAGACAGTCATGAATTGCAAATATCCAGTGTTATTAGGTTTAGGACTGGCTGCTCTTAACATCAATGTTATTCAGTCTCTCTGTGGGTGACGTCTGTGGAAATCATTTGATTTCATTGTAAATTCCTCCTCTGCTGGGAATGAATGAATGAATCACGTCGAGGTCGAGTCATATTATTTCACCAGTGCTTTTAGTTCCAGCACCAAACAAAGAGACGACGTGACGCTGACTGCTCAAAAAAAACATTACAAGCCCAAAAAATAAAATAAAATAAATCTGGTTGTCATGGTTACCTGGAAGCAGCAGCGCTCACCTCTGACCCCTGACCGCTCTGTACGAGGCTTACGTCAGTGATTTAGTCGCTCATCACAGAGAAACAGGTCAGACCCTGACAGTGACATCAGCTCTTGACCTCTGACCTCCTGCTATCACATCACACGGTCGAAAAGGCTCCATTTCAGTCTCTGTGCAAACATTTCTTCAATAAAAAGGGGCATTTCTTTCTATATTTTATTTTATCACATGCCATTGCCATGGTAACCATAGTGACCATGTGGTTAGGGCAAAAACAAATTTAGGGATGAATAATGATGAGTATTTTCAGTAGGTTTTTTTGTTAAGTTGTCAGTTTGACATTACTTTAATTCGGTCAAATTAAGGTTAGCAAGATTCTTCATCCAAAGGCTGCTAAAGGCAGCGTTGCTACTTGCTACGGAGCACCGCGTGGAACAGTTAAGCTAACTCCCGCCAAAAAAATGCCACATTAAAACTGCCTATAAAACTTAAATTAGCAGTGTAACTGACACAGAAATAGCATGGTTAGCTTGTGCACACGTCGGAGAACAACATTCAATAAGCGTTTAACATTAAACTGTGCAATAACTACCTAAAACTGTGAAAATGTGGAGCAGCGTGGCAGCAGCACTATAAACACAAATCTCTGCAGCGTCACATAGCACCGCGTGGAACATTTAAGCTAACTCTCCCCATAAACGCCACAGTGAAACTGCCTATAAAACGTAAATTAGCAGTGTAAATGACACAAAAATAGCACGGTTAGCTAGTGTACACGTCGGAGAACAACATACGTTAAGGGTTTAACCGTAAACTGTACAATAATGACCCAAAACAGTGCAAATGTGGAACAGCGTCGCAGCAGCACTGTGAGGGAGACAGGAAGTCCCAGCTACCGAAGCCCAGGGGGATCAGAAGCTATTTACAAAGGAAACACAATTAATAGTAAATAAAATGAACAGTAAGATTCCTACAGAGTACAAAACTAGTAAAATACCGACAGAGTTAAAGACACAATAAATCTCTTCAGCGTCACGTAGCACCGTGTGGAACAATTAAGCTAACTCCTGCCCAAAATGGCACATTAAAACTGCCTATAAAAATCAAATTAGCAGTGTAAATGACACAAAAATAGCACGGATAGCTAGTGTACACGTCGTAGAACAACATACGTTAAGGGTTTAACCGTAAACTTTACAATAATGACCCAAAACAGTGCAAATGTGGAGCAGCACTGTGAGGGAGAGAGGAAGGCCCAGCTACCGAAGCCCAGAAGGGTCGGAAAAGGTAACAGTCAAGGTATACAGCAGAAAAGCGATTTACAAAGGAAACACAATTAATAGTAAATAAAATTAATTCCTACAGAGTTAAAGGCACAATAAATCTCTGCAGCGTCTCGTAGCACCGAGTGAAACATTTAAGCTAACTCCCGCCATAAATGCCAGATTAAAACTGCTAATAAAACATAAATTATCAGTGTAAATTACACAAAAATAGCAAAAGTTAGGTAGCGTACATGTTGTAGAACAACATACGTTAAGGGTTCAAGCATAAAATGTACAATTACGATCTAAAAGAGTGCAAATGTGGAGAGGGAGATACCGAAGTGAAGTACTCCTGAAACTAAAGTGGGAGCTAATAAAAATGCGACTGTATGACTGTATGTATAACTACTAGATATTATTATTATCACATCCAGGACTTTGAGTTTTATGTTTTGAACTTTCAGGGCCACCGTACGCGGGGCGCTATTACACACGGTGCCACTCATCTTTTTTTTGTTAGAAGGTTCACTCACGTTCACAAATCCCAGAATATTCCTGCTAATTTGAGTGTGAAAGAGGATTAAGTCACTTTGTCCTAACACATCACACACAGAGAAAGAGTGAGTGAGCGAGAGAGAGGAGGAGGAGGAGAGAGAGAGATCTTTATTAGCTCTCTCTCTCTCTCATCCGAGCTTTAATGTGACATTTATCTATTCTTCATTACTTCCATCAGTGAAAGGTCAGGCTGGTGTGAAGGCCCTCTGAGGTGGAGCAGCAGCAGCAGCAGCAGCAGCAGCAGCTTCACTTCATTAGTCCTCATGTGTTCACCTGGTGAGCAATCAGATGTTTGCCATTACTCATTAGACAAAATGAGAAAATGGAGGAGGAGGAGGAGGTGGTGAAGGTGTTGGGGGAAGAGGCAGCGAGGGACTCCATGACATTTCCATCATCTCAAGAAGGTGATGAAGCTCAGAAATGTCGAGGGACTCTCAGGAGGAGGAAGAGGAGGAGGAGGAGGAAGAGGAGGAGGAAGAAGAGGAGGAGGAGAGGATGAAGCTGCTGATGCTGAGAGGAGGAGGAGGAGGAGGCTGATGGAGGCAGAACTTCCTGTCTCTTCTTCTTCTTTCCAGCGCATTGAGAAATAAGTGATCGCAGTCAGTGACGGACGTCGACTGCGCTGCTGCTGCTGAACAAACACACACAGACGGGAGGTTTGAAGCGTTTACGTCACAGGGTGGATTTAGAAAAAAAAACGAAAAAAAAAAAAACGCTGAAAACTTCTGCGAAACTCTGGACTGAAGCGGATTTCGGTGGCGGTGGTGATTTCGCGGACGCGTCGAGCGCGCGTCGGACCTTTTCCAACGGCTGTAGCGCGCGGAGCCGTGGCCGCTTCTCGTGCGCCTTTACGCCCGCGTGTGTGTGTGTGAGAGTGTGAGAGAGCGTGTGTGTGTGTGTGTGTGAGTGTGTGAGGTGTTGGGGGATCAGCCGCCGTCAGGAGGATGCTGGAGGGCAATGCCCGCAGAAAGAGAGGATGAGATTTGTCGAAAGGCGCTGGAGCTGCTGTCGGACCTGTGCTCCAGAGGAGAGGTGCAGGACGACAACTGCCTGGACTTCATCTACTACTTCAGGGACCTGGCGAGACCGCGCTACACGGACTCAGGTCAGTGTCAGGGATCCTTCATTCAGCTGAAGTTTAAATACACGCGTGTGTAGAAGAACACTAAAAACAATTATATTGCAAACTTTATTCAAATGAGTGATTTTCTTCAATGTAAATGACCAAAAAAAGACCAACATACAGTATGGACTTTACATGTCACGTCCTAGTCTTGACTTGGTCTTGCCCTGCCTTGGTCTCTTCTCTACCAATCTGGTTTAGACCTGGTCTTGCTGCTGTGGTCTTGGTCTCTGTACAAGCCTGGTGTCTTGGTCTTGATCTGGAGACAATGCTTAGTCTTGGTCTTGCTGCCTCAGTCTCTTCTCTACAAATCTGGTTTTGACCTGGTCTTGCTCCCATGGTCTTGGGACAAGTTTGGTCTTGGTCTTGACCTTGGTCTTACTGCTGTGGTCTTCATGTAGTCTCTCCCTGCCTTGGTCTTGGTCCAACTCTTTTCTTGGTCTTACCCTGGTCTTGCGAGAGACCTTGGTCTTGGTCTCATTACAAGTCTGGTCTTGATCTTAACCTGGTCTTGGCACAGGTCTAGTCTTAACCTCAACATTGATTAAATCAATATTAATTCTTCAATCGATAATTCAAGTTAATAAACTTGTTGCTCGGCTTCATTTGCATCTGTTACGCACTATTTGTAGATGGTAAAAACTTTGGTTGCAACATTTGTCTCCTTCAACAGACTGGAGTGGATTTATGTGTGTGTGTGTGTGTGTGTGTGTATGTGTGTTTAAGAGAGAGAGCGAGCCCCACCCCATAATCCCCAGCTCTCCCAGCTCTTTGCAGACCAATGATATTGCCAGTTATTTAAAAAAAAACTCTACTTGACTCAACTCTTTTCAACAACAAACAAACAAACCAACACTTATAAAATAAAAGAAATAATCTGTAACTGTAAAATAATCCTTTTCTGCTGAATTGTTGCAGGAATTTAATAGATACAAAATCTGAACATAAATTCAGCGTCAGATTATGTCAAACTGCGGTCGTTAATGACTCGAGACTCGCGGCTCTGGACGTTTGCCAGGTTCACTCGTACCTGCTCGGTTTTATTTTTAGAAACACTCAAAGTATTTGGTTAATATTTATGGCCTCCTTTACACCCGGCATTAAAATGCGTTTTCTGTCGTCTGATTACAATCGGAATATTTACGTTAACATTTAACATTCGAGCGTTTAGCAGACGCTTTTATCCAAAGCGACTTACAAAAGAGGAAGAAGCTACATAGAAGAAGTCTTGGAAAAAAAGCGGCGCTAAAGGAGCTAATTGGATATGTGTACATATACATATATATATACACATATAAACATATGTATGTTAACGTGTGTATGTTAACGCGTGACATGTTTCCATGACGACTGACCCGGAAAAAGACGCACATGTTTACGTGCCGCGACACCGGAGTCCAGGCACCGTTTACTAGTTAGCTCTGTTAGCTGCATTAGCTCCTTTTAGCGCCGTTAGCGCGCCTACAGTGGAACTGGAGCGGTCTGTTTTTGAAACGAAAAGAGCAGCGCTGACAAATAACCGGCGACCTGTGTACTGCGTATGTGTGCCTCTGTTTTTAAAGTTTAGCGTTACTTTACAGACTCTTTTTAACAATCAGGAGTCACGTAAACATGACGTCACACGCGTCTTTTTGCGGTCAGTTGTCATGGAAACTCGTTGTGCGTTAACGTTTGACAGCACTAATACATATTTATACACATTAATAGATAATATACAGTACATACATACAAATATATACATATGCACACACGTGTGTGTAGATAAATTCATACATACTTAAACATGGTTCCTATGTCTGACACGTATACATCTTCAGCCTTGGAGAATATCGTGCACATGTATGTTGTAAAGCGTTACGGCTCTTAGATAATATCTGACATGTATACACGATCAGCAGTGCACATAATGCATGTTTGTGAATTTCCTCTTCCTCCTGTTTACCGTGTATGATGCCTTTTAGACACGTTAGGTTTCATCATTAAACATGTATGATGAAAGCTACCAGACTGGTTTCCCCCTGAGGAGCAGTGACCCACTTCCTCCTCTAACTGCTCCAAATGCACACACACACACACACACACAGGGTTTGATCCACAACAAACAACTGTTTCTCTGATTCGAGGGGGAATGAGCGGAGTCAGGGTGCTGCGCTCTGCTTCTTAAAAAAAAATAAAAAAAGTTTAAAAATTAAAGGTACAGTGTGTCAAACTGTGCTGCAGGTGTGATGGAGGATCGCTGTAGCCTTCAGTTAGCATCGATACTCAAAACATCACTAGTTTTGTCCATTTTGGGCTACTGTAAGAACAATAGCTGCCTCTGTAGACGTGACCCCCTGATCCTGAAGTAAATATTATATATTGTGTATATATACACACACATATATATACATATATAGAAAAGCGCTATATAAATGTAATGAATAATAATAATATATACACACATACATATATATATATACACACACATATATATACACATATATAATGCATTATATATATATATACATATACATATACATATACATACATATACGTATATATACATACATATATGTATGTATATATACATATACATACATATATGTGTATATAAACACACACATATATATTCATATATATATACATACATATATATACATATATTGTATATACACATATATGTATACACACATATACTCACACATGGTTATATAGAAAAGCGCTATAAATGTAATTATTATTATTATTAATAATAATAATAATAATAATAATAATAATAATAATAATAATATACACATACATATATATGTACACTGACATATATATATATGTACACAGACATATATATATATATACATATATAGTATATACACATACATATACATATATAGATACTCACACGTATAAATACATACATGTATAAATATATCAACAATATACACGTGTGTATATATATATATACACACATATATATGTATTTATACGATTTTTCAGCATTTAAAACTAGTATACATACATACACATACATACATACATGAACATACACGTCTGTGTATATATACACATAATGTATAACGTATGTCTTATTTATGTAAGTTTACATGTTTTGTTCTCAGATTAGTTCACTATTAAAACTAACAACCCCTTTTGTGTATTTTATAATTAGATTATTATATATACATATAACAAGTTTTTAAAGTATTTATTCAGCTCTGGTGATAATTTTTATTACATTTAGAGCAAAGAAATGCTCTATAATAAGAAAGATCAACGTACGATGATTGATGGAAAAATTACGCTATTTACCCAAATTAAACAATCAAGAGTTAAAGTGATGTAGAATTAAATATATCAACAACTGTTTATATTTAAATGTAAAGCTGAACATTTGTTTTTATTAAGAAAACACACATACAATTAAAAATGCTATTTTGGTTTGCAAATGTCTCGGCACTACAGTGCAGACACTAAATGCCGATTGGTGAGACAGACCATGAGAGTTTAATACGTGTAATCATTTCTTATTATGCAATTCAGAAAATTGTACCAACACATCACAAAACAATCATCCTGTATCTGCTATCGGCTCGTTTAATATTTAATACAAGTCCGTACAAATTATTTAAACGTCTGAAGCTAAAGTTAAATTTCCCTTTCTCTACGACTCGTAGCTGGCAACAAAGCAGCAAAGAGAGAGAAAAAAGAAAAAAACGTCCATTCCGGGGATTGATTAAATGTTTGGGGAAATAGGTTTCATTACACCCTTGATTGCATTTTGGAAGTATTGTTGCCAGGCAATATAACATTATTGGATATTTGCTTTAGAAATCTTCAAGCCCCCGGTGACACTCTTGAATGGGCCCAATAAAGTTAATGGCTCCTCTCGTCCGATAATTTGAGATTTCCACACAACAGTCTCTCAAACAAACACTTCCTCGTGTTTTTTCCTCGCCTCGGACGTTTTTACCTGTTCCTCCCGTCAGACCTGCACTCCCACGACCTTTCACCTCGCTTATTGACTCGTTGCTCACTTGGTTGTTGCGGCGTATTGAGCTGCACTCAGTGCTGATCTCTCCTCAGAGGAAGAAGAGGAGGAGTTCATCAGCTTAAAATGCTCTATTGTTGACTCACTTGAGCCTTTATTCAACAGATAAAAGAACAAAAAAAAACGGATTTTCAGTCACTCCAACAAGGGCGTAATTAGCTTGGTAACTAGCATCGACAGTCGTTTTCATTAGTGTGGTTTCAGCTGTTTGTTTGTTTATCCGTCTGTTAGCGACTTCCTGTCAACAGTTTCTGACGGATCAATCAGAATTTTTTTTCGCGATAGGTTCGGGTCTTGTGAAAAGGGAGCCAAGACGAAAAGGCGGAGCTCTCGGTTTACCGCTCAATCTACCTCACCTATGGGAATGAACCGAAAGAAAAAAGATTGCGAAAACAGGCGGCTGAAATGAGCCTCCTCCTCAGGGAAACTGGGCTCAGCCTTAAGATCCTGGTATACAGCACGTTGGGTGATTAGCGTTAGATTTTGGCTAGCCAAGAGTACGTTGGGTGCGCGTGGACAGCCCATCTCGTTAGGTGGAGTATAAGCCCCGCTCACCAAGCAGAAAACAACATTTTGACAACAGAAGAAGTCGTTGCCAAGGATAGTCATCCGAGTCTCGACATGGCGAGCCTTAAAGGGATAGTTCAGAATTTTGGACATTAGACCTTTTTTCCAACTCAGCCGGTGTGATGGAGACGTCTGGAGACGTTTTCAAGAGATTTCATTCAGTTCTTCTAGTTGCCGAGTTTGCTGGTTCTATGGCTAGCGCAAGTCAATGGTACGAGTTAGCATGACATTAGAAACACTCATACCGACTCCACAGTGCACCCGAGGTAAATCAATTTTAACGGCAGAATATCAATGTACATATCTGTGTTGATAGAATAATATTTGAAACAAAACTAACCACGCATCGCATGCATTTTTGAGGGACTACTTTCTCTGCTGCTGCTGAGACATAAATCCTTCAAATTGCATTTGGTTTTATTTCAAACATTCTATCAACACAGATATGTACATCGATAGTCTGCCGTTACAATTGATTTGCCTCGGGTGCACTGTGGAGTCGGTATGAGTGTTTCTTATACGGACTGTGATCACAACTCCTGCACTTTTTATCTAGTTGCAATTTTATATTTCAATGTTTTTTTTTGTAAATGTTGCATTTCCTGCTTCTTATTTTACTTTTGATGTGTGCTGCTGCCTTTCTTGGCCAGGTCACCCTTGTGAAAGAGATCTTGATCTCAATGGGTCTTTTATCTGGTTAAATAAAGGTTAAATAAAAAAAATAAAAAAATAATGCCATGCTAACTCGTACCATTGACTTGCGCTAGCCATAGCACCAGCGAACTCGGCAACTAGAAGAACTGAATGAAATCTCTTGAAAACGTCTCCAGACCTCTCCATCACACTTCTGAACTATCCCTTTAAACCGGCTGACACCCCGACTCCTCCTGCCCGACAGGCCTTTCATCTGTGAACCAGACGTCTCTGAGGGAGCTGTAGCATCGTTATCTTTTTCTTTGGTAGGAATGTGTCCTAGTCCCCTCCGTCCAGACTTGTACCGCCACCCGATGGTGAAGTGGGATACTACAGGACCATGACGCGCGAGTACACCAGTATATCAAGGGCTAATGTCTACAAGAAGGGATGGTTTGTGGTTCAAAGACAGCATTTCTCAGAGTTAGAATTTCTGTCTTTGACCATCTAAAGTATGTAATATTGCAAACACTTTCAGGAAATCATGGGGGGAATCTGTAGTGTGGTAACTGCTCCTGAAAGTGTGTCCATTACACCTTTATGGACTTAACCACATGGACTTGATAGTACCTGGAAATATCTTTTTTCTCTTTACACAGTTCATAGCTGAAATCTGGTTTATAATTTCAAACACTGCCTTTGTTCCTTGTACATAGAAAAATTGAGATTGTCGAAAACTAGGAAATAGATTCACAAATATGCGATATCTCCACTCAAACACTGTTTCCACCCCATGCTGAAGAAGGAGACCTCGAGTTGTTTAAGAGAGAGAGAGAGAAAAGTCTGCATCAACTTCCAAATGGAAATAAATGTGTCGACCTGAAGGTCGGCACATGAAGGTTCTTTCGAGAGGCGGGAGGTCGAGTCGAGAAGTTGCCAAGGTCTGGAACTGAAGCACAGGCCATGTGAGGATTTGTTTTGATGAATGAGCCTCGAGTGACTCGAGTGAAGTGGAAAATATGTGGACAAAAAAAGAAGAAGCCTTGAATCTTCCGAGAGTAACATGATTGAAGAATGGCTACTTTTGTTTGGCTTTGTCTCGGTGTGAAGTCGAAGTCTCAAACTCACAGCCCAGAAGCCACATGTGCCCCCCCCCCCCTTCAATTGAATGCAGCACACACATACAAAAAATTATATTTTTTATCTTTGTAGATACATTTTGCATCATAAATAATACTTTCTGTATCACACTTGAATGTTGTCACAAATGTCTATATCTATCTATCAATATATCTATCGAATTTTGAGTTCCTATCGCCCACCCCTACTGAACAGTTGGTCTCAGACTTGAAAGCTCATGTGGACCCCAGGTTATTTGAGTTGGAGACCTCTGGTGCAAATGTTTTTGATATTCTCATGTGTCTCAAAAACCGGCTGATGAATAATGAATGGCTGAATACCACTTCATTGTGTCAGATATGATGTCACAAACTCGAGTCTCGAACGATATCAACATTAGTCCGATCGTCATTTTAGACCATTTATGAAATATGAAGCTGTTAACAACACAATTCCCAAGAAGCCCAAACATGATCCAACTAAAATGCTGGATTTTAAATTTTTATCTGTCCGATATCCGATCCCTAGTCTGGTTTTGGCCATGTATTACCTTTAATGTTGCTGCTAATGTTATTGGTAGGAGATGGCACGATACCACCTTTTCGCGTCCAATACTGATGTCACAAATAGCTACCGATATTGGTCCGATACAGCCATTGTAGACCTTTTAATCTATGAAGCTGTTAACAGCACATTAGTTATTAGCCATTTCACTTACGTTATTCTCCAACCGTGTGAGAAATCAATGGCCCACAACATGAAAAATGTCAGTCGGTGCATATCGACGCATACAATATATAGCATTTTTGGACTTTATCCAATTTCACATTTTTATCTGCCCGATACCCAGCCAAGAAGGGTTGCTGGTTAGAGTCCACACCAAGCCAAAGGCCGGGGTACTCCTGAGCCAAGGTACCCAATCCCCATTAGTTATAGTTAACTGGACGCTCTAAATTGACGCATCTATTGTAGTCTTAGTGAGGGTTGCGTCAGGAAGGACATCCGGCATAAAAGCGTAAAAATAAAAAAATATTTTGCCAAATTAAATATGCAAATCAGTCGGTGCGATAGTATCATATCGGCTCATCCTTAAACATTGGTCCACTATGACCTTCGTCAATGGACATTTCATTTTTATCTTTAGTCCATAAATTTTTCTGAACTACAGAATCTTTTCAATGATTTTTTTGAGTACATTTTACTCGAATAAATCAAGGTGAAAATCCTGTGATTCTGTGTCTACGTACTGTAGATGATTGACTTACTCGCGCTGAACAGTGTTGTTGCCTGTCATCTACAGCCATAAATGAATACAGAGGGCTGGTGTGGGATGGAAAAACGATAATAGCAGCAGTCTGAATGAATCAGCCGTTTAGCTTTGATGTTTAGTCTATTTCAAAGGGTTTAATTGCAGGTTATTGTCAGTGTAGGTGTGCTGAGAGTAAACAGGAATACAATGAAATCGTCGAGTAGTATCTTGTGTGTGTTTCCTCCGTCTCGGTTCCGCGTCCGCCCTGCACTGGGACTACACAGACGCTGTGATATGCCTTTAATGAACCTTCCTCCGAGGCAGAGGGGACTTCAGCATCCACCCATCACCGCTAATGTAACCACAGAGATGAGGCCGCGGCGAGGCCACGGAAATAAAAACCCAACAATAAAATAAGTCAGGGCTGGCAACGGCCTGAAGTTACACTGTGATATATAGTGATTATTATCATGACCTATAGATTTAATAATAAGAAAGAAAAGGAAGCAGAGCGAGAGAAGCTCTTTGTGGTTGTTGCAGTTCATTGTGGAAAACTACACAACATGTGAAGCATGAACACAAAAGAAATGCAGGGAGTTCTGCTGACGTCACACAACCATGGCAACGGGAGGAAACAATGCTGTTCACCTCTGTAGACGTGTGTACAAGAGCAGTCGTCAGATACAGTGGTGTAAGTAGGTCGAGCAAAGTCAGCTACGTACCTTTTACGGGAAGCCAATCTTCCTCACATTTTGTCATTTGTTTCACTTTCTACACACCGTACGGTCAAAATCCCTCTAAATTGAAATTGTGTCTCGAGGGTGAATTGGAGATGATTATTCACGCTTTTATATCCACACGTTTGGACAATTGCAACAGTCTTTTTCATCGACCGCATTCAGGTCGTCCAGAACGCCGCTGCAAGGCTTTTAAACCTAAGTTTTAGAGTTGCATGGTCAAACTCCAATCCGTAGTCTGATGTCAGCAGGTCAGATGTTTCTTGTGGTCACAAAGACCCTTTTTAAGACATGAGGTGATCGCTCTTTTGAAGCAGCAGACGAGGGTTCTTATTGTTTTATTCTTTTTTTGTGTTATTTTAGTTAGAAAATCATGGACTCGGACTAGATTAACCAAGAGCTGTGTCACGATCCACATTCGCACCACAGGCTGTTGTTGTTATTTTTGTTCGTTGCTGCTCTGTGTTCTCCTCTCTCCTTCTCCTGCAGGGGGCGTGGCTGACCTAGTTTTCCCTGATGACACCAGAATGACTTCCACCTGCGCAGCTCCAGCCCAGCTGCTCCTGATCAGCGATCACGTGGGCTTATAAGGCGGAGCTTCGCGTCTTCTGGTGTCAGATCCATGTTTTCGCTCGCTTGGTAACTACTCGTTCTTTGCTGCTAGAAATCCTGACTTCGTTCGTCCTTACCTCACGTCTTTGTTCAGGTCACCACGTCTCCTGTCGAGAGAGGATCACGGAGTTTCCTGCGGATTCCTTTCCACCCCGGAATCGCTACCTCCTGTTCCTCTCCGTTCCCGTTGTCATCTCCACGCCAGCATCGCCTCGTCGCCCTTCTTCGATCTTCGTGTGCTTCCCGACTCCGCTCTTCGTCATCTCGAGTGAGTCCGTTCCCTGGAGGAACAATCACGAACTGTGTCGCCACGAAGAGTCGTTGAAGACGCTGACTTTGCGTTCGCTGGACATTCAACCCGTTTCTGTCTCTGTCCCCGTTGTCACGTTAGCTAACACAGCACGTGCTCGTCGTTTGTTTATATATCTATATATATCTATAATTATATCTATATTCTTATATCTATATTGTTATTGTTATATATATATATATATATTCTTATTGAGTATACCGCTGGTCGGCTATTGTTGTTTGTATATTTATTATTATTATAATAAATATTGTTATATTGATACCTGGTTGTCCTGCTCTGCATTCGGGTCCACGCCTAAGTCCTCGGCTTTTCCCTTTAAAGGGAAAAGCGTAACAGTTGGATCTGACCAACCATGGACCCGGCAGACAGAGACCAGGTTATACAGGCGCTCGTAGCACACGGCGAAGCTATCCGTCGGCACGAGGGGTTGCTCACCGACGTAGCCTCCGCTCTCCAGGAGCTAGCTGCTAGCGTTAGGCCTCAGGCACCCACCCAGACACTCGCCGCTGCTCCCGTTCCAGCGCCTGTCGCCACGCCCGTAGCTGCTACCCCGCACATTGGTCGCGAACCATTCGTTCCAACCCCCGAACGTTTCTCTGGGGAATTAAACAAGTGCGCTAGTTTCTTGTTTCAATGTTCGTTAGTGTTCGACTTGCAGCCTACTACTTACCCGACTAGCCATGCTAAGATTGCCTTCGTCGTCAACTTATTGACGGGTCGAGCTGCCCAGTGGGCTTCTGCGTTCCTCCAGTCGGGGCACCATAGGGGGGTTACCTTCGGGACATTTTCAACAGAGCTAACTCGGGTTTTTGACCACAACTTTCAGAATTGTGATATTGCTAATCAGCTACTGTCCCTTACCCAAGGGAGATCGTCAGCAGCAGATTTTGCTATTAGTTTCCGCATTCTGGCAGTAGAGAGTGGTTGGGGGGATTCCGCATTACGGGCTATATTTCGGCGGGGATTAAGTGACGAGTTAAGAGACGAGTTAGCTACACGAGATGTCGCACCCAACCTCGAGTCGCTAATGGAGTTAGCCATCCGATTGGATGTTAGACTTAAGGAGCGAAACCACGAGAGACGACGGAAGCTAACAACCCGAGGTTCTCCTCTAGCCCCGTCACCAGTAGTCCCCTCACTTTCTTCTGTCCCGCCTGATCCTCATAGCTATTCAGAGCCCATGCAGCTGGGTCGCACTCGTCTTTCGACGACGGAGAGACAGCGTCGGAGGCAGATGGGAGCCTGCCTATACTGTGGACAAATGGGTCACCTCATCGCCGCTTGTACGCTTCGCCCAAAAGCCTAGGCTCACCAGCTCATGCAGGAGTGCTGGTGAGCCGGACCATTTCCTGTCCTGCACCCACCCGTGTGTCTTTAAAGGCCCAACTTCGCTGGGGCCAGGAGAACATTGCCACTACTTGTTTGGTGGATTCCGGAGCTGATGAAAGCTTCATAGACACTCAGTTCGCTGTACAGGCCGGCATTCCGACGATACCATTAGACAAACCGAAGACTATTTCTGATCTCAATGACAAACTACTGGCCGAGGTGACTCACCGCACCGTTCCCCTTACTCTGACTTTGTCCGGGAACCACGTCGAAGAGGTCCAACTCTTCCTGATCCCCGCTTCCTCGGCGTCGGTGGTCCTGGGACTTCCCTGGCTTTCCCTCCACAACCCGTCGTTCGACTGGCCCTCTGGTCGTCTCTCCGGTTGGAGCGTCTCCTGTCACTCCCGATGTCTTCGTTCCGCTCAACCATCCTCGACCAGGCCACCCAGTGAACCGCCAGCACCCCCAGACCTCTCCAACGTTCCCGAGGTGTATCACGACCTCGCTGAGGTCTTCTCTAAGGACCGAGCCCTCTCCCTACCTCCGCACCGACCCTATGACTGCTGCATCGACCTCCTACCTGGCGCCAACCTCCCGTCAAGGAGGCTCTACAACCTCTCCCGCACCGAGCGCCAGAGTATGGAGGACTACATCAACCAGTCGCTGGCAGCAGGTCTCATCCGACCATCATCGTCTCCTGTGGGGGCAGGGTTCTTTTTCGTGGAGAAAAAAGACGGGTCCCTCCGCCCATGTATCGACTACAGAGGTTTAAACGACATCACTGTCAAGAACAGGTACGCTCTTCCTCTCCTAGATGCCGCCTTCAACCCCCTCAGCAAGGCCAAGGTGTTTTCCAAGCTGGATCTACGTAACGCCTATCACTTGGTTCGAATCAGGGAGGGGGACGAATGGAAAACAGCCTTCAACACACCTAGTGGACATTTTGAGTATCTGGTGATGCCATTTGGCCTTACCAACGCTCCTGCGGTGTTCCAACACCTCGTCAATGACATTCTGCGCGACATGCTGGACAAGTTCCTCTTCGTTTATCTAGACGATATCCTGATTTTTTCTGAGACGAAGGAGGAACACGTCCAGCATGTCCGCCTCGTTCTCCAGCGACTGCTGGAGAACAAACTATTTGTAAAAGCTGAAAAATGTAGCTTCCACTCACAGTCGGTTCCCTTTTTGGGGTTCATTGTCAAAGAAGGCAGTTTGGCCCCTGATCCATCTAAGATCTCAGCAGTAAAAGACTGGCCCACACCCACATCTAGGAAGCAATTACAACGCTTCCTAGGATTTGCTAACTTTTATAGACGTTTCATTCGCAACTACAGCCGCATTGTTGAACCGTTAACTAGTCTCACCTCTCCCAAGCAGACGTTCCTGTGGTCCAACGATGCGGAATCTGCCTTCTTACGCCTGAAGGAGATGTTCACCTCCGCTCCCATCTTGTCGCACCCGGATCCTGATCTCCAGTTCGTGGTCGAAGTCGACGCATCCGACACCGGGGTAGGGGCGGTCCTCTCCCAGCGCAGCCACGTCGACCAGAAACTCCATCCCTGCGCCTTCTTCAGTCGCAAACTATCCCCGGCTGAAAGAAACTACGACGTAGGCAACAAGGAGCTCCTGGCGGTCGTCCTGGCCCTGCAGGAGTGGCGACACTGGCTGGAGGGGACCGCCCAACCCTTTATCGTTTGGACGGACCACAAAAACCTGGCTTACCTCCAGAACGCCCGACGGCTCAACTCCCGGCAGGCCCGCTGGGCCCTTTTCCTGGGCCGATTCCACTTCACCCTGACATTCCGTCCTGGCTCCCGTAACGTCAAGCCCGACGCCCTCTCCCGAATCTACTCACCTGATCCCCGGAGCTGGAACCAAGCACCATCCTACCCTCTACCTGTATCCTCGGCGCAGCTACGTGGCCTGTGGAAACCAGAGTCCGCGAGGCTCAGGCCAACGAGCCTGACCCCGGAGGAGGACCTCCCGACCGGCTATTCGTGCCGGAGGTCACTCGTTCGGAGGTTCTCCAATGGGGTCACTCCTCAAGACTGGCTTGCCACCCTGGGGGCGCTCGTACTCTCCAACTCCTGAAACAGCGCTTCTGGTGGCCCACCATGTCTCAGGATGTAACCTCCTTCGTCTCGGCGTGCCCCACCTGCTCGAGATGAAAGTCGTCAAATCGTCCCCCATCTGGATTACTACACCCCCTTCCCATTCCCCATCGCCCCTGGTCACACATCGCTGTCGACTTCGTCACCGGACTTCCCACATCCAACAATCACACCACTGTCCTCACTGTCATCGATCGTTTCTCTAAGACTGTCCACTACATCCCCCTCCCCGCCCTCCCCTCTGCCATGGAAACAGCAGAGGTTTTGGTCCAACACGTCTTCCGAATTCATGGTTTTCCAACGGACATTGTGTCGGACCGGGGTCCCCAATTCGCCTCCCAGGTGTGGAAGGCGTTCTGTTCTGCGCTGGGGGCGTCTGCCAGTCTATCCTCAGGCTATCACCCTCAGTCAAATGGACAAACGGAAAGGGCCAACCAAAGTATGGAGGTGGCCCTACGCTGTGTCGCTGCCCGCCATCCAGAGGAATGGAGCTCCTTCTTACCTTGGATCGAGTATGCACACAACTCCCTCACCTCTGCGTCAACAGGCGTCTCCCCTTTCATGGCGTCTCTCGGCTACCAGCCCCCCCTCTTCGAGTACCAGGAGAGAGACGCGGCGGTTCCATCTGTCCACGCCAATATGGAGCGCTGCCAGGCGGTTTGGGAGGAGGTTAGAGCCTCCCTCCTCAGGGCATCCCAACGCTCCCAAGATCAGGCCAATCGCCACCGGACTCCTGCTCCTGAATATGTTCCTGGCCAAAAGGTTTGGCTTTCTACCAAGGACCTACCCCTACAGGTCGAATCCCGCAAGCTGGCACCCAGATTCATTGGCCCCTACCTGGTTGACAGAATGATCAACGCCACATCCGTCCGCCTCAAGTTACCCCAAGCTCTGAAGATCCATCCAACCTTCCATGTGTCCCTCATCAAGCCGGTGGTCGAGTCCGAACTGGTCCCTCCCGCCGATCCCCCGCCTCCGCCCAGGATGATCGAGGGCGGAGAAGCGTTTACTGTTAACAAAATACTTAACATTCGCAGGCGCGGTCGTGGGGTCCAATACCTGGTCGATTGGGAGGGTTATGGTCCAGAGGAGAGATCCTGGCTTCCTCGCCGATTCATCCTGGACCAATCCCTGATCCAGGACTTCCACCGCGACCACCCTGATGTACCTGCTCTGGCGCCAGGTGGCGCCCGTTGAAGGGGAGGTACTGTCACGATCCACATTCGAACCACAGGCTGTTGTTGTTATTTTTGTTCGTTGCTGCTCTGTGTTCTCCTCTCTCCTTCTCCTGCAGGGGGCGTGGCTGACCTAGTTTTCCCTGATGACACCAGAATGACTTCCACCTGCGCAGCTCCAGCCCAGCTGCTCCTGATCAGCGATCACGTGGGCTTATAAGGCGGAGCTTCGCGTCTTCTGGTGTCAGATCCATGTTTTCGCTCGCTTGGTAACTACTCGTTCTTTGCTGCTAGAAATCCTGACTTCGTTCGTCCTTACCTCACGTCTTTGTTCAGGTCACCACGTCTCCTGTCGAGAGAGGATCACGGAGTTTCCTGCGGATTCCTTTCCACCCCGGAATCGCTACCTCCTGTTCCTCTCCGTTCCCGTTGTCATCTCCACGCCAGCATCGCCTCGTCGCCCTTCTTCGATCTTCGTGTGCTTCCCGACTCCGCTCTTCGTCATCTCGAGTGAGTCCGTTCCCTGGAGGAACAATCACGAACTGTGTCGCCACGAAGAGTCGTTGAAGACGCTGACTTTGCGTTCGCTGGACATTCAACCCGTTTCTGTCTCTGTCCCCGTTGTCACGTTAGCTAACACAGCACGTGCTCGTCGTTTGTTTATATATCTATATATATCTATAATTATATCTATATTCTTATATCTATATTGTTATTGTTATATATATATATATATATTCTTATTGAGTATACCGCTGGTCGGCTATTGTTGTTTGTATATTTATTATTATTATAATAAATATTGTTATATTGATACCTGGTTGTCCTGCTCTGCATTCGGGTCCACGCCTAAGTCCTCGGCTTTTCCCTTTAAAGGGAAAAGCGTAACAAGCTGATCTGCCCCGCAACGTTAACACAGCAATATGCTATCATTATCCTAACGCAACACTTACCCTTCCGGTGACAACGACGCTATCTTTCGCCCGTAGAACTCCAGAGTGGAACGTTTGGCAAAAAACCAGATTGCGTCCATTTGATTCCCTCCAGGCTCTTGTAAACGTTCAGCGATGTCTCTGGAATAAAGATCAGGAAGGTGTCAGGATACTGCAGCGCTGGAAAATGTCCTTGCTATAACTATAGCCAGACAAAACTAAAACTAACCAATGTCAGGAAATTGAAGTCTAAATAAATCAATGGTCAAACAAACAATCTAACATACTAACAGACAAACTAATAAACAAACTAGCTAACAAACTAACAAAGAAACTAACAAACTTACATACTAACAGACAAACTAGCTAACATACTAACAAAGAAACTAGCTTACAAATTAAAAAACTAACAAGCTGACAAACTAACAAAGAAACTAGCTAACAAACTAACAAACACACTAGCTAACAAATTAAAAAACTAAGAAGCTAACTAACTAACTAACACTGAAACGAACAAACAAACTAGCTAATAAACTAACAAACAAAGAAACTAACAAACTAGCTAACGAACTAACAAGCTAACAAACAAAGAAACTAACAAACAAACTAGGTAACAAACAATTGGCATTTAATATGTTGTTATTTTAGTAATATAGAGTTTGATTTGTCTCAGGAAATGTTTACTAACCGATTTATTGAAATACATTTATATTTATTCACACAAGCTAACTGGTGTGTCATGACCTTACCATTTGTAAGACAAATGTGACTGTTTTTACTGTTTAAAACTTCCTGCTAACTGCCCTCTGGAGACTGGTGATGATCGATTGAGTTTTTCACACAAAATCTCTTAAGTTCTTCTTCCACTGAGCGCGTTAGCATGTGAACAATGACAATCGACTGACTGGTGTCTGTTTTCCGGTGTCCATTAACGACTGAACTTGTGTTTACGTCTCTTGATGAACCATCGGTATAAAGGCTGAGAAAAAAGATGCACTTAACGGTCAGACAGAAACTGGAAATCATTTCCAAGCTCTTCACACTCTTGTGCTAATGACGGAGTCGGAGAATGGAGAGACTGAGCCGACGTAATCACAGAGTCTTTTTCAGCTCTGTTGTCAAAGTTATTGACACATGATTGCACAAACATCTCTTCAGTGGCAACCCGTTGTTTTTAATTGATTCTCGTCACTTTATTTTCCACATATTTTAACCCCTTAGACCAGTGGAAATTAAATGGAACTTTAGTTGAGTGTTGTCCTTTGAGAAGGAATGAAATAAATACCAATATGATGGAAGTTTGCTCGTCACGAAGCGGCAACATTTTCTGACATTTTAAGGACCAAACAAGCATTCGACGAATCAAGAAAATAATCACCAGAGGAGATTGTTCGTTGCAGCTCGAGATCAGAAACAGATTTTCATCATCCTTCTGTCTCTGATGTGAATCAGGCTTTAAAAGAGAAAACCAACACCCCCCCCCCCACACGCACACACACAC
This sequence comes from Microchirus variegatus, assembly GCF_963457635.1. Taxonomy (NCBI): domain Eukaryota; kingdom Metazoa; phylum Chordata; class Actinopteri; order Pleuronectiformes; family Soleidae; genus Microchirus; species Microchirus variegatus. Next base: position 17,325,670 of record NC_139809.1, read on the forward strand.
AATCTCAATCTGTGAATGCAGGCACACAAACTGAGCCGTGAGATGTCAACATGGCTGTCAGCCGTCACGTGTTTAATGCAGCGTGTCCTTGCGACATGTGCTCACTGTCACACGTGTGCAGACGCGCCGTCACAGTTTTGTGTGCTGCAGGAGACGTTCTGAGCAGGAATAAGAATTTATTCATTAACCTTTAGCTCCACGTGTATGTATGTGTGTTTGTTCTAGGTATTACTCACGTTGTGAGGACCTAAATCATATGATGGGGACTCTTCTTCCATGAATTACATTTTAAGGTGAAGATGGTTAGGGCAACGCTAGGTTAAGGTTAGGCTAGCAATAATTAGAGTGCCTGCTCAGCAATGCAAACTCCCTTGAGTTCCCACATACACATGAATGGGAAACAGTCGACTTTGGAGCCTCACAGCCTCACGTAGAAACGGGGTGGTAACTTCAAACGGGTCACAAGACTTGGTATTTTTCTGACCTAAGTCAAAGTTTGAAACGTGATAACAGGTGAGCAAAGACACCAGAGCAACACAGGAAGTGTCAAAATAAAGCCAGACATTCCAAACATTTACAGGGAGAAAAACAGACAACACCAGAAACCGAAACCGGGAAAATGAATTAAGTCCAAATAAATCAATGTTCAAACTAACATACTAACAGACTAAATAACAAACAAACTAGCAAGCTAACAAACAAACCAACAAACAAACTAGCTAACAAACTAACAAACACACTAGCTAACAAACTAACAAGCTATCACAAAAACCAACAAACAAACTAGCAAGCTAACAAATTAATAAACAAACCAACAAACAAACTAGCTAACACACTAATAAGCTAACAAACAAACTAGCTAACAAACAAGCTAACAAACAAACCATCAAACAAACTAGCTAACAAACAAACTAGCAAATTAACAAGCGCAGAGAGCTCTATTTATTTATATTGTCGTTGCCTTGTCTTCGAGTTTCAAGTCAATCGTTAATTCGTGTTTCCGTTGTTTCTGAGACAATACATGAGCGGTGCTTGTGAGAAAAACTACACCACAGTTACTTAAAGTGGAAAAAACTCTTCTTCTGACCGATGCCGCTTCGATTTACGTCACCTCGCTAACACCTCGCTAATACCTGTCGCCGTCGCATGCCTTTTTTTTCCTCTGCGACTTCACCGCAGACATTTACACTAATCAAATCCTGCGTCACCTCTTTTTAATTTTAATTGTCAACTTCCTTCGGTGAGGTGAGAGAGCGCTCTGATTGTTGAAGCTTCTGAATCCAATTAGCTGCCTCCAGCTGCTCAGAGAGGGTCAGGCCTGGGCGTCTTGATTGCTCGCTGTAAGAGGAGGTGAAAAGTGGAAGCTCCCCACGGCGTCAGGAAAGGCTCTGACACAAAAGTGACTGAACTGAAGCAACGGGGTCGACCCGACTGTTTTTGAAAAGTCAAAGTTATCAAAGAGGGGACGAACACAGTTTAAATAAGTGGATTTTAAAAGAAGAAGATAAAGAAGATTGTTACATAGAGTGAGTAAATATTATAATTACACTCTGTACCAAGGTTGTAATAGTTAGGGATTGTTCATTAGTTTTAGCTTTTATTTCGTTTTGACTTTTTGTTTTTTAAAATGAGTAAGTTTTAATTAGTTTTTAGAGTGGGTTTGCTAGTTTATATTATTATTATTTTTTGTAGGTTTACAAGATTCAAAAAAGTGAAAATAAGTATTGTGTCTCAAATACACATATTTCAAAATTGAACCCACAAAATTATGTATGAAATGAATTTCTAAAACAAAAACTAAGCACAATTTAAGTTACTTTTAGTTTGTTTTGTAAAAACAATTCACTTTCACATAGTTATCGGTTTACTTTAAAGGCGCCATATGTAAGATTGTGGACAAAAACGGTAACTACGTTCAAATTCAAAATACCGAGGTCTTTTAGGTTTCGTTTTCTGATTTAACTGGCAACCCGTGGTTGCTCGGCAGCTGAGACTCTACTGACTGCAATGATTGGTAGACGGCGGTAGGTGGCGCCACATGCCAAAACATGATTTCAAAAAATAAACATGATTTGCAGTCTGCAAAATATTTTTTTTCATGCAAATATTTTGTCTGTACTGTTGTTGTTGGTGAGTTCAGTTTGTTATATGAACATTATTCCTGAGTCTCTGTGACATTTATTACATAATGTACCTTTAAATTCTAGTTTTGTTTTTATTTCAGTTAGCGTAAATGTTAAAAATGTTTTGAGCTTTTATTAAAACAATTTCCTTAACAAGAGCCAAAGAAAAATTAAATCTACTGAATGAAAGTGTGTAAATATACATACAGTGTCACAGCTGCCCCCAAATTAACAGAAAATCAAAAACTGCTCAATTATAATTATTGATATTTATGAATAGTTTTTTTTTTTTTTTTTTTTACATAAAACTTTTTTTTAATTAATTAAAATGTAAAATTAAAGTTATTCACTTGCATTCCTGAACAGAAAAATTTGTTTTAGTGGTTAAATATGATGCTTGATTCATTTCTGAGTTTTTGAAAGATTTCGAAAATAAGTTGCCAGGCGATAAATGTGTTAATCACTGTATTTCTATAAATATGTACAACTGTACACGTGCACGCATGTATTTATACATCCACGCAAAGGTCAACGTCTTATTTTCTTGCACCGACACAATCGCCTCCGTTATCTCTGTTACATTTTCTCCGACGTTCCATGCTTGCGTTCGTGAACATCACTCAGAAGTGGCACTCGTCTGTATTTCTGTATTAATAATGGATCAAACGACCGAGAGCATCGTGTGAAATTACGCTCTTGTCATAATGAACCTCTGGAAAAAGAAAAACCACAGAGCGACTGCAGCTGCCGAGCTCAGCGGAGCGTTGAGAAGCTGAAGAGCTCTGATATGTTTTCCCCCCTCAGAGGAATCCGTGAATCCAGAGACACAAACTTTAACTGAATGCTACTGTGTCAATTAAACAACTATAGTTTTGTAGAGTTAATGTGGGAAGAAAAATGTAGTCTGGTTTTACAGGATTTTTCCAATAAGCGTTCTACACAGTCGAGTTTTGGAGATTGAGTCACAAGACAAAGAGAAATTTGGACAGATTCCAGAACGTGGCGATAAATATGGAGCAACAATGACTTCTGAGGTTTGTTTTGAGGCATTTTTTTGGTTCCCTCAACTTATACTTTGGGGAAAATTATGTTTTCACTTTTCTTTGTTTGTCTCTCTGTGAGGAGAATAAGGGCCTATTCCAATTCCTATCTTAACCCTCAATCTTAACCCTCAATCTTAACCCTCAAGCTCAACCCTTAATCTTAACTGGCCCTCAAAACCAAGTGTTGAGGGTTATTTTGTCACTTAGAAATGGGACACCCCTTAAATGCAGATACGTCTTCAGACTGTAGGGGGCAGAATAACGCGAAAGCTGCGTCCAGTCTGTCAACTCCAAAAAAGAAGAAGAAGAACACATTTACGCCAGGATTATTTATTACGATCCGTTTGTCAGTCAAGTTATTAGGTTGTCAGTTAGTTATAAGATGATACTCATACAAATACCACAACCACGGACATATTCAGCTGACAGTTACCACACACCACGACTTATTGAAAAGTAAACCATAGCAAACGATCGCTTGTCCGCACTTGCCGACTATTGACAAAAGATCGTAAAATAAAAATAAATGTTACGCAACAATGATGTCAGTAATCCATAATATGGGCCTAAACTAAGATAATACAATGTTTTTCATCATTTTTTCAAAAACTCTATTAACAAAGAAAATACTTAATTTGTAGCGCACTCGTTTCGCTGCTTTCGGCGCAATCTTTGTTATGTGAAAACACGCAATGCATTCTGGGTAGCCCTTGCTTCCAAGGGTGGTCTCGGAAAATCTCAATATTGAGGGCGATACAGCCCTTAAACTTGACCCTTAACTTAATTTTTCTGAGAATCGGGACAGCACTTGCACTAGAGGGAGCGCACATTTTTGAGATTGAGGGTTAAGATTGAGGGTTAAGCAAGGAATTGGAATTCACCATAAGTCAGACAGATCAGGTTTTCCTTAACCCAGGCTTAAGGTTAACCCAGCACAATCCGTTTCTCTGGTATCTGACCCTGTGATTTTGGCTCTCATTACAAGAGAATGCCAATGTGTGTGTGATCATTTATTTCAATTATATTAATATTCATTGTTTTTACCTCGCAATATGCAGCCTTGAAGCACATCAGACTCTCTGAAGAAGTTGCTGCATGAACCACATGGTAAATGGTGCTTTTACACCCAAAACAACAATCAACCATAGACCTATAGACCATAACAGTATACAGTAGAACAGTATTGATGATTTTACCGCTAGAGAAAGCTCTGAGTACCACTGGTGGTACACTCTTAGAAATAAAAGTGCTAAGTAGAACCATATAAGGTTCTTCAGCCTGTCCTCATAGGAGAACCCTTTTTTGACTCCAGGTAGAACCTTTTAATAAAGGTAACAACTTGGAGGGTTCCACCAAGAACCCTTTTAAAACCCTCTGGATCAAAATGATTCTTACTGGAACCATTAGTGTTACCAAGAACCTAATTTCTTCGGGATAGGGTTTTTCAGAAGCAAAGGGTTCCAGGTAGAGCCTCAGCCCTTGTAGAAGAACCCTTTTAGAACCCTTATTTCTAAGAGTGTAGACGCACCACAGTTTGTGAACCATGGGTTCAAGCAATGGTATGAGAAAGAAAACCCAACTGTACATTGACCTCGTCAGAGCCCAGTAGCCCTCATGGAGACTGGAGTCTGATCCTAATGCCTCATAAAGTTATGGATTCTCTGGTAAAGGCTAAGCTATTGGTCTGCTGAAGGGGGAAGAAACCTCCCAATGAATGTGGAACTGAAGTAAAGTTGTAAAAAAGTAAGAAAGAATAGCTTTACGTGGCATGTTTAGTCTCGTGACGAAGCCTGGAAAATGATTTTCTTTCAAACCCAAGCACTTGAACTCTTAATGGCGTCCATAAATTAGCGTAGCACCGAGTCTCCACCGTCCCATTAACAGATCCTCTCGGCTGCACGAGCAGTAAAAGACAAACAATAAACACTTTAAAACTGTTAAATGGAATATAAATATGACATTTGTCAGTTGTTCGAAAGCATTTTTCTGATTATTTGGTACAGTTGTAACATCACAGTGTGTAGGACGCCATCACTCGTGTCTCTACGTCCTCTTTGCCAGGATTATGGTCTACCTTACTTCAGCAGATGGGTCTTAGTCATGCTTTTAGTCGAGTTTGTAAAAGGCTGCTGTCCAGGAAAGCTGCATCCTTTTAGGGTCGAGCACTACGGGTCAGAACTGCAAACCTGCTATTTACCCAGAGCAGTTAAAGGGAGAAACCTCTCCTCTGCTAATGGATTACAATGCTACTCGTCTTTGGTCTCAAATGTCAATATCCTCCTTAAGTCTGCTAATACACTTAGACTGGATGTAAACAAAAGGACACCGGTCTTGAAAGTGAAGCCACTGGTGAAACTCCACGGCTTCTATTGCACTTGTTTTGTTTGTTTTGTTTTTATATTCTGTTTTTTATTGTTTTTATATTGCTTTTTTGTGTGGTTTACATTGTTATATATCCTGTCTTTTGTATAGCACTTTGGTCGACTCTGGTTGGTTTTGATTGGATTCTAAAGTCTTAAATTATCATCCAATTTAATTTTTGAATCCAGTCGATCAGCGTTTCCCAAACAAAGCCCGGGTCGGGAGTTGTGGGACATTTTATGTCGTCCATCGAAACCAATTTGTTGAACTTTTTGAGTATATACTTTAAATGACATGCATAGAATTAAGTTGTGATTATGTTCAAGTTTGCTCTTGTCATAAATTATAATGTGATTTAGGTCATGATAGTTTGGGAAACACTAAAATAAGATGTTTAATGTGATGTGCTAGTGTTTTACCTCAGAACTTCAGAGGGTTGTCGATTCTCAAAACCGGCTCCAAATTTGGGGAAATAGAATCAAATATCGTCTGTAAAGAGGGGAATACATGAATATGTCATTTTCAGGAGCATCATTGATCACTTCAAACCTCTGTTTTGTTAGATTCAACCTAAAAATAAAACAGGTAAAGTTGTCTTAAAGTGCTCACGAGTGTCTCTTTCTCCCTGCAGATGTATCGGTGAGCCTGTTGTCCCTGCTGGTGACCACCTGTGGTCTGGCGCTCTTCAGCGTCTCCCTCTTTGTATCATGGAAGCTGTGCTGGGGGCCACTCAGTGGCCGTTTCTTCCCAGATATACTCAAGGGGGCGCACTTCCTCGGAGGAGACCAGCAGCCTGTCCTCACGGAGGTAAAGTGTACAAAAACAAATAGACTTAGATTTACATCATTTCAGTTGTGCCAATAGGGTTTGGCTAACTTTGTCTTTATTATCTTTATCTTGAATTTCCCCTTGGGGATCAATAAAGTATCTATCTATCTATCTATCTATCTATCTATCTATCTATCTATCTATCTATCTATCTATCTATCTATCTATCTATCTATCTATACACCAGATGCAGTCTAGAAGAGCATCAGTCCATCTGAAGTAAAATGGAAATTGTAAAAGGCTCTGTCAGTATTGTAAACCGCTCATCTCTACACCAAAGTCCATTCAGGACATCAATGATTTTACATCATGACACAGGAGTTTGTTGGTCCACTGCTGTCGCCATCAATACGTTTAAATGTGTTCTTTTGTGACTTCAGGGGTTTGAAATCCTCAGAAAATATTTATTTTAATGACAAAAAGTTACCAAGGCAGCAGTCGACCAGCAGCTACTGTGTCGCCATGAGCTAAAATCACTGATTTTCTCAATGGAATTTGGTATGGAGGTGTGTCAGAAATGATCTATGACATCTGTGGACAACTAAAGCCATTACACACCCATATGTCAGCCACATTTTCATCTCAATCTGCATGGACCTGTCCTCAGGACTGTGTGGGCCGGAGATAGATGACCACCACTAACCCTTTCAACATAAACATTCATCTTATCTATCAAAATTGCTCCCAAAATACACTCTGCCCTCAAAGCTCAACCTAAATATCATACCCAGTAATATAAATGTCTGTTTTTCAGGTGGATGGGGACGAAAGGGAGTACAGCGAGGACGGCTGCGTGAAAGAGCCTTCGGGGCTTCCCTGCGCCATGTCTGTGCCGGAGTCGACCCTGAAGATAAGCCACACGTCCCCCGATATTGCGCTGGAGGCCCAGGCCAAGGTGGAGAAAAACCAGGTCCACACTCTGGCAAGGGACCGAGTCCAGAGACAGATTACTGAGCCTACCTCGTCTGTACGGTTAGCACACATCAATCCCTGAAAACTGCTGGACTCTTGGACTCGCCAGTTCAAACCATGAACCACCTCTGGTGTCGGCGGTTACTCTATTAAGTAGATGACTGCATGCAATACATCATCATAACTCCCTTGAACGCTTCCTTATTTCAATCCCTCAAAGGGATAGTTCAGAATTTTGGACATCAGACCTATTTTCCAACTCAGCCGGTGTGATGGAGACGTCTGGAGACGTTTTCAAGAAATTTCATTCAGTTCTTCTAGTTGCAAAGTTTGCTAGTGCTATGGCTAGCGCAAGTCAATGGTACCAGCGAGCATGGCATTAGAAACACTCATAGCGACTCCACAGTGCACCCGAGGTAAATCAATTGTAACGGCAGACTATCGATGTACATATCTGTGTTGATAGAATGTTTGAAATAGAAATTGGACTGAGAAAGTAGTCCCTCAAAATTCATGTGATGCGAGGTTAGTTTTGTTTCAAATATTATTCTATCAACACAGATATGTACATCGATAGTCTGCCGTTACAATTGATTTACCTCGGGTGCACTGTGGAGTCGGTATGAGTGTTTCTAATACCATGCTAACGTGTGCCATTGACTTGCGCTAGCCATAGCACCAGCGAACTCAGCAACTAGAAGAACTGAATGAAATTTCTTGAAAACGTCTCCAGACGTCTCCATCACACCGGCTGAGTTGGAAAATAGGTCTTATGTCCAAAATTCTGAACTATCCCTTTAACACACAAAACTAGTGCTGGTAACGACGTCAACATTCAACCGAAAATCTCAAGTAACGCTAATCTTTAAAAACAGAGGCAAACGTACGCAGTACACAGGTATGCTGGTTATTTGTAGTGTTGTTCTTTTTCATTTAATAAACAGACCACTTCAGTTCGACAGTAGGTGAGCCAAAGGAGCTAACGCAGCTAACGGAGCTAACTGGTAAACGGTGCCTGGACTCCGTTGGAACTGAAAATGTAAAACGAAAGCTGGGGACAGAGGAAGGCTTTAAAAATGGGGTCTATAAAATGTTATGAAGCATGGAAAAAGTGAGGGAAGATCGCTGTTGGATGAACATAATAAAGTCATTCTCATTCATTTCTTATGGCGGTAATTTTTGACCGGGGAACTCCAAAGTTACGAGTGGTGATCAACAATTTTATTTGTCCAGATGCTTAGTGGGGAGGATATTATGAGGTCTTGAGGCAATAGTTTTTATGGGTTGTCAGTCAGAATCGACCGAATACTGGAGGAAAGTTAAAGGAATATATTGGTTTTAGCAGTTATAGAGTATAGAAATGTGTATATGATTTCACGTCTTTTTTTCCATCCTACAGGCACAATTCCATCCGCCGTCAGATGAACTTGTCCAATCCGGACTTCAACCTGGCTCAGTTCCAGCGGCAGGAGTCTCTGTCTGGTCTGGGCAGCCTCAAACCCGAGCTCTACAAGCAGCACTCGGTGGACAACGAAGACGGCCGTCACGTCGGCAAGTGCGGCTGTCTCCACTTCATCCTGAAATTTGACTTTGACCTGGAGCAGCTGATCGTGAAGATCCACAAGGCCCAGGACCTTCCCGCCAAGGACTTCTCAGGGACCTCCGATCCTTACGTCAAGATCTACCTGCTGCCTGACCGCAAAACCAAGCACCAGACCAAGGTGCACCGCAAGACTCTCAACCCGGTGTTCGACGAAGTGTTCCTCTTCCCGGTGGCGTACGCTGAGCTGACGAGCCGCAAGCTGCACTTCAGCGTCTACGACTTTGACCGGTTCTCGCGCCACGACTTGATCGGCCAAGTGGTGGTGGACAACTTCCTGGATCTTGCCGACTTCCCGCGGGAGACAAAACTGTGCAAAGACATACAATACGTGACCTCGGTGAGATACAGCATTTTTCTTCGTCTGTCCTTGTCCAATTGTTTGTTAGAATGGTGTGTTTCCCGTTGGGTAGGCCTATGGGGGGTATGTACTGTATCTGTACCAGCCTGAATCCCCCATGCCCTGTTCTCAGCCTTGCCGATTTCTGCTCACACAATCGAAAAGAGCAGAACAGCCGCAGAGGGGAAGAAGGAACATCAATTGCCCTTTATCTCATTTCCCCCCCCCCCCATTTGAGGGTTTGAGAGGCAGAGACACAGAAATATACTTAGGCACAGTTAATTTTTAATGAAAGCAGTCAGGAACACTTGGGGGTGGTGACCCAGATCTGCGCCGACAGAAGACTGGGGACGACTTTACCAGATATGCGTTGTCCGCATTTCATTATTCACTCGCAGCGCTGGTAGGAGCTAGCGAGGATTGAGAAGGAGCCTCCTGCCGGGGAAGTCCTCATGGTTTTCATGTCAGGTTGATGGAGGACTTGCAGCCTGCCGCTGAGGCTCAGTTTGAGATGGAAATCTATCTTTTCTAGTTCACGAGTCAAGCAGGCAGACATGACCATAATTACAATTACTTTGAGGACTTTGTGGTTGATTGATGGCTAGGCAGGATTGTGATTTGGGGTGAATTCCAATTCCTTGCTTAACCCTCAATCTCAAAAATGCGCGCTCCCTCTAGTGCAAGTGCTGTCCCAATTCTCAGAAAAATTAAATAATCAATCAGTATTTAGATTTTGCGAGACCACCCTTGGGAGCAAGGGCTACCCAGAATGCACTGCGTGTTTTCACATAACAAAGATGGCGTCGAAAGCAGCGAAACGAGTACGCTACAAATTAAGTATTTTCTTTGTTAATAGAGATATAAAAATTATGAAAACCATTGTATTATCTTAGTTTAGGCCCATATTATGGATTACTGACGTCATTGTTGCGTAACATTTATTTTTATTTTACGATCTTTTGTCAATAGCCGGCCGGTGCGGACAAGCGATCGTTTGCTATGGTTTACTTTTCAATAAGCCGTGGTGTGTGGTAACTGTCAGCTGAATATGTCCGTGGTTGTGGTATTTGTATGAGTATCATCTTATAACTAACTGACAACCTAATAACTTGACTGACAAACGGATCGTAATAAATAATCCTGACGTAAATGTGTTCTTCTTCTTCTTTTTTTTTTCGAGTTGACAGACTGGACGCAGCTTTCGCGTTATTCTGCCCCCTACAGTCTGAACACGTATCTGCATTTAAGGGGTGTCCCATTTCTAAGTGACAAAATAACCCTCAACACTTGGTTTTGAGGGTCAGTTAAGATTAAGGGTTGAGCTTGGGGGTTAAGATAGGAACTGGAATTGGCCCTTGGTAGTCTCATCCTCAGGTATACACGCTTTATTAATATTAGGGTTTCACAAGATAAGCATGTGAAGCAACTCCGCTATCTGTTAGGTGGGTTTATTCCGTAGAATCCACCTTGGGTACTTGCCGTGGGTGCTTCTTGGCGTTTTTAGCCATACCCCTACCTGTTGCGGCCAAGTTACTTTACTAGCTTGTTGTGGTGCTACTGCATCAGTCGTGATTGTAATTGCATAAGAAATCTCAGATTCCTGTGGAGATTAAGTGAACTTATCGGTGTTCATTGTGAGTAAAGGACCCTGTTTGATTGGTGTTGGAGTCTCATTCTCAGATATGCACACTGCATCAATACTAATGTCCAAGACCATCCCCCGCCCTTCAAACTGATAAACGTCCAGGTTTTTTGAGCAGTAGAATCAACTTCTGCATGTCTTGGTAGACGTTTCTTCTGAATTTTTTTCCCCAAACTGTTGCAGCCATCTTGCTTTACTAGCGCCATATTGTTGTTGTTGCACTTCAGCCGCTATATATTTGACAATGACTTGAATATAATATATATATACTAACTATATTATACTAACTATAATATTTAAAAGTTAGTCATTCAGTTTTAAAAGGTCATTGTGAAAGAAACAGTGACATCTAATGGTTAGATTGTAATTAACAGTGGACTCTTACACTCACCACTACCTTTTGCAAGCATGATGGGGGGGAACTATGGTGGCCTTCACGTGCCAGAAAGGACGCTCTGGACAGGTTGTCCATTTGGGTTGTTCCATGTCCTAAAATACATATAAAAACAACAAAAATGCATATTTTTAAAGTGATTATACAGTCATACAAACATACTTTTAGCCAATAAACCATCGTAAATGTTGGGCATTGGACCTTTCAGAGCATGGCATGGACGTGACATCACCATATTACTCTCCAGAAAGCTAAACTTGAGGATCCAACACAGGATTCCTCAAACCTAAACGTGACTTGGTTTTAGACTTATGAGGCCTGGTTCTAACAGTGTGATTGCCTCAGTATTTGTGTGAAAGGAATTGATGTACTGAGTAATAAAGGTGAGTTTCAGCCACTGCTCAGGCTTTGAAACTCGTGCGCTTGACACAGCTGCTGCTCGTGAAGTAATTCCGTTCAAAGGCGAGATTATGGTGATTAGCCGGGTCGGCGCTGAACCAGTTGCTACCCGTTACTGCATCGTTAACTACCGCAATATAAAGACCCAGCGGGGGTGAAAACGGCACACAAACACACGTCTACTTTTCACTTCATCAAATATCACTTTAACACCTTTCAGTCTCTGAGCAGCCCGTGATAAATAAGGTCAGTGTAAATGGGTCAGAACGTCCGCCGAGGCAGCCCAGGTTGTGAAGTGGAGCTGCTGCGTCTCCCGTGTCCATCACTTTTTCTAAATTTATTCCACACTTCATCATTTATTTACACAACGTGGGCTGCAATTAACAATTCAAACGACTGCCCTTCTTATCCCCAACTTTATGCATGAATTAAAATAACCTTTAGAGCAGCTGTGAAATCAAAGTCTACTTATCACACATTCTGCAAATGTCATTTCTTTGGTTTATTTGTTTTTAAAAGAATCTGAATTTAGAACATAAACAATGACATTAAAGGGACAGTTCAGGTTTTAAAAAAGTGTACTTTTTAAGTTGTGAGATATGAAAACAACATCTTTGATATGTTTGACTCTTAAGTTACAAAGTTTGAAAACTCCTCACCAAAGTCCATTCAGAAACACTTAGTTTTTAGCAAACAGGGACTCAGCTGCACATCCACTGCTGCCATTTCTAAGTCTGTGGGACTTAGGTGAATAAAAACAAAGGATATCACACACTAAAGTCACCAAATAACGCATTTGAAGTTCCCGGTGGAGGCCAAAGTGGATCAATAACTCCTGTTTGCTGTGACGTAAAATTGCACCTTTTCTCTATTGACTTTGGTGTATAAAGTGACACAATGTTAAGTTTTTGGTCTGAAAAATGGGTTTTTAATAAGTTATATTCGATATCAAAAGTAATATTTTATATAATATAGAAAAAGCTGAGGCCCCAAGCAATCGCAAACAAATACAATGAAATAAAACCAGCCTTTTCATGGCTGAATGGTTTGGCAAAAATTGGGACGGTAATTCAGACTTTTTTTTTAAAGTAACATTGACTAAAAGTGACAAAAACATCGGACGATTGGCTCACGTGTCCAAACAAAACTGTATATTTAATGTTTTTGACCCGGTTTGTGTTTCTAACTGTGAGGAAGTGTCTCTCTCTCTCTCTCTCTGTCCCCCAGCAGAACTAGGTTACCTGCCCTGGGATTAGAGGGTGTTACCCTGCACTGGTCCAGTCTCAGTCCACGTGTACTGTATATAAATCATGTTTTCTGTCACGGACTCTCGAGCCCTTCATATATTCATACGGCGTGGACTTTAAATATACTGTACATGTGTCTGAGCCGCGTGTTCATAGAGTCTTAAATGAGATTCACGCCGAAGGATTCACATTATGAAGTCAGTAAAGGGAGCAGCGACAAGTCCTGACATTTTCGGTGGAGCTCGATCTTGTTATATCTAATGAGACGTTAAAGTTAGTGTTTACAGTTTAAAAATGAGTTTTAACTGACTATATATACATATATATATATATATATATATATATATATATATATATATATATATATATATATATACATATACATATGCTCTGTGCATATGTATATGTATATATACATATATATACATATATACACATATACACATGATATATATATATATATATATATATATATATATATATATATATACACACACACACATTATATATTTTTGGTAAACTTTAAAATCTCACTTCTTTAAATTAGCCTAAAATGGCTAGGCTACGCAAGAACTGACTAATTTGTTCCTCATGGCAGAAAATGACACCTTCCGAAAAACAGCTGTAAAAACATTATTTATTCATATTCTTTTCCACTTAAAATAATTTAATCCTTTAAAACTACTTCAGCCTGAAATATACATATCAAATATTAATTATATTTTGTGGATTTTAACCCTTTATTTCCCCTCGATAAAAAACAGTGGAGTTGTGTAAACATAGCTACAAAGCATAGCAACATTAGCCAGGCTTTATCAAAAAGGTCCTATTGATATCTATTCATATTTAACCTGTTCTTTCAGAACACTTGTTCTAATCGACAGCCTTTTGTGAGACATTTTTAGCAGTCGCTACCTTTGTTTGTTCTACACTGCCCCCACATGATTTCTTGTGATACTGCTACATTTTGTCCATATCCATTCACTAGCGCTGATGAAACGAATGCAGAATAAAGACAGAAAGCTCCACCTGTTTTCCTAAAACTGAGCATTAATTAGCCTTAGTTCTCACTGCTTTACATAATCTCATATTTCACAAAGACAAGTTTCTCCGCTGATGTTTCGAGGCCTGAATTTCTCGAAATGTCATCTTTTTTGTTTCTCGTTTCCTTCCACAGATTATATAGCCTTGATGCGTTGAGAAAACGTTACAGCTTGAGGCAGATGAGTTTATTGAATTGTTTTGAAGTGTCCCCTCACCCCTCATCTCTATTAAGTTAACGTAAAGACATTTCAATTTGTTCTTTGCACATCGGTCACGTCGTTACATGCGTGTGCGTTCGTCTTTGTCCTCGGCTGAAGACCTTTTGACGATAAAGACATTGAAGAGTTCAGAGACACTGTAACCTGCTGCTGCTGCTGTAGGGCCAGTCAATACTATTGACTGCAGTCTGGTTGGCCTGTAATTAGGACCTTGATAAATGGGTTCACCGTGTGCATATGCACCGTGTGTGTGTGTGTGTGTGTGTGTGTGGAGGAGGTTCCCATTTCCCAACAATGACAAATGGAACCATATAACAAGCACTTGTCCTCCCATTTGCCCTTATTGACTAAGTGAGAAATATGATGCTGTAGATGTTCATGGTCCATTGAATCAGAGTGAGATCCTGAATATATTTACAGGGACAAAGTCACACGATCTACACAAGTCACTCTTTGTTTTTTTTTTTATCTTGAGCATTTTAAGGAGTCAAGGCCACTGTGTAATACTGCTCAGACGTCAAGTTTACAGATTTCTGAGTAATTCATCATTTATTAACCCCGTTGATTATTTTCTTGATTAATTGAGTTATCGCTTGGTCCATTTCCATGTCAGGAAGTGTTGAAAAGGTGTCTTTTTTTACTTAATGAAACCAGAAAATGTCTACTATTTATTTCATAGTTTCAATTCTTTAAAAAAAAACACAATTCATTTAGAAATTGATTATGACTTGTTTGAAGTCTAAACGTAACTTCACGTTTGAAATGATAGCGGTGATCCCGAAAAAAGAAAAAAACTTAACTGGAGTTTTCCATTCAACTCTTGAAAAAACATGCAGATTTTGCGAATTAGCTGGGATTGGCACCAGCAACCCTCCTGTGGAGGATAAAGTGGTAATAGAAGTGTGAGGGAGTTCATTCACAAGTTTGGTTTGGACATCCATTCCAACTTTGAGGGAAACAATTCAAATCTGTTTGAGGTTAAAACATAATACAGCCTTAAAGCGCATCAGACTGTCTATGTGCTTCCTTTTCAAATCTGCATGTTATTTTTCTGAAACTGCAAATAGCCACGTCACATTATAGAGTAACTTTGATGATATAGGGAGTTACTGTATGGTTAGTGTGGAGATATGGTTTTTAGCACAGATTTTGTGAAAAAGTAGTAACCCTTTCACCATTTAACACAAGTTTTATCGTAATAGTGTAAATACCAACACCTACAGATGCATCTCATTTGGAGGTTTCCATTCATGTTGATTTATTGAAAAAAATACTCAAATATATAACTTTCAAATATCTGCATTCTACAGTTTTTTTGTTTCTTTTATAGCTTCAGATCATCTGTAGCCACCGTTTTCCTCAGAGTTATGAGAAAGCCTTCAGCCTAACCTGATTCTGCCAGAGTGCATTCATTTATACAGCTAAAGTTCAGCCTTGTCAGTGATGGATTTACTTCCACTGTGTTCAGCCAGGCACACACACACGCACGCACGCACGCACGCACGCACGCACGCACGCACGCACGCACGCACGCACGCACGCACGCACGCACGCACGCACACACACACACACACACACACACACACACACACACACACATATATTGTCCTCTTGATTAGGCCTCATGTGACAGGGATCTCTAATGTTAAAGTGAGCTGAACAAAGTCTCTTTCCCCTTTGTCCTCACATGACTGAGTCGTTCACCTCTTTATCGTTTAAATAGAAAACAAAAGTGAACACGTGTGTCCTAGCAACTGAGGAGAAAATTCTTACAAAATAACAGAAACAATAAAATGAAGTATTTTATAGGATTCACAACCTCTTAGAACTGTGACTTAAACATGCTAATTTTCTCTAAGGACTTTGGTGGAGCAATCTATCTATCTATCTATCTATCTATCTATCTATCTATCTATCTATCTATCTATCTATCTATCTATCTATCTATCTATCTATCTATCTATCTATCTATCTATCTATCTATCTATCTGCCAAAATATAAGAACTCACGTCGTTTAAAAGTACCTGTAGATACATAGAAGATATCTCGCCGTCCCTCAACAAAACACACATGCTAACAGCTAGCTAACCCAAATTCAAGACATTTTAATAAACACAGACTTCTTTACGGCAGGTTTAGGTTAAACTATGGCACAAAACTGTAGAAGGTGCTCTTCTTCAGCGTGACAACATAAATAGTCCATCTCTGTGAAATGACAGAAGACTCTGAAGGAGCCATTCACAAAACAAACACACAGGGAGATTCGGTTATTCTGGGCCTGAGATTATTGAAGCCTGCAGATACAAACCCCGGCTGAGGGCCTGAGGGAGAGTCACTGCTGCTCACTTTGTAATTGGAGAATATAGACTGTTCACATTCTCTCTCAGTGTGTGTGTGTGTGCTTTTATTGGAACGCTTGAGAGCACCAGGCTAATTTCATTGGCCTAGCTCAAGCAACCATAATCCTGACCGCAGGCTTGATTTGAGTGCCAGTTAGAGGAGAGGCTGCAGTCTATACTCTGAAAACTCTCAGTGTGTGTGTGTGTGTGTGATGGGAGACATATATTGCATTATCTGTGGAGAGCTGCAGGCCTGTACAGTTTACAGTGGTGAGATGGTACGTCCCAGCCAGTTTCCTCTTTAGGACATTGTTCTGGCATAAACACTTGACCTCATAGAGACCAATGAGGCAGAACTCATTTCTGAGGATGTGAAGTAGGTGAGGGTTAGGTATTAACTGGTTATGGTTATGGTTAGAGACAACTGTCCAAATGAGTGGAAGTCAATGCAGTGTTCTCACAAGACAAGCTGTATAAACCTGTGTGTGTGTGTGTGTGTGTGTGTGTGTGTGTGTGTGTGTGTGTGTGTCTTTGACACATAACGAGCTGTACATGATTAACACCTGAGGCTCCAATCAGCCGTGATGATGCAGTGTCAGAGGGGGATTCATGCTCCAGCAACACATGTGATGACTCAACTCCTCACGCGGTCACAACGTCATGGACTTTGTACCAACGTTACGTACATGAAGGACTGAATGTTGATGTTTTCACGGACGTTTCCATGATGGTCTATGCTCTACACAGCATGGACCAGCAAAATGATGCTGGTGGACCAGCACAGACCAACATGGACCAACTTAGATCAGCAAAGACCAGCATAGACCAGCATAGACCAACATGGACCAGCTTAGATCAGCAAAGACCAGCATAGACCAACATAGAACAGCATAATGATGCTGGTGGACCAACACAGAACAGCATAGACCAACATGGACTAGCTTAGATCAGCAAAGACCAGCATAGACCAACAAAGACCAGCATAATGATGCTGGTGGACCAACATAGACCAGCATAGTCCAGCAAAGACCAGCATAGTCCAGCAAAGACCAGCATAGACCAACAAAGACCAGCATAGTGTTGCTGGTGGACCAACATAGACCAGCATAGACCAACATGGACCAGTATAGACCAACATAGACCACCATAGATCAGCAAAGATCAGCATGGACAGCATAATGATGCTGGTGGACAAGCATAGACCAGCATAGAACATGGACCAGCATAGTCCAGCACAGACCAACATGGACCAGCATAGACAACATAGATCAACATGGAACAGCATAATGATGCTGGTGGACAAGCATAGACCAGCATAGAACATGGACCAGCATAGTCCAGCACAGACCAACATGGACCAGCATAGACAACATAGACCAACATGGACTAGCATAGTCCAGCACAGACCAACATAGACCAGCATAGACCAACATGGGCCAGCATAGACCAACATAGACCAGCGTAGATCAGCAAAGACTAGCATAGACCAGCATAATGATGCTGGTGGACCAACATAGACCAGCATAGACCAACATGGACCAGCATAGTCTAGTACATACCAACATGGACCAGCATAGACCAGCATAGATCAGCAAAGACCAGCATAGACCAAGATGGACCAACATAATCCAACATGGACCAGCATAGACCAAGATGGTCCAGCATAGTCCAACATGGACTAGCATAGTCCAACATGGACCAGCATAGACCAAGAAAGACCAACATAGAACAGAATTATGCTGGACCATGTTGGTTTTTCGAGCAGGAAATATAGAACTGATCTACAGTTCTGTATTGTTCGCTTTGATTCTTGCGACCTACGTCGAGCGCATGACTCTGACCAATCAGTGACCGGAAGTCTGTCAACGTCACATTTTAGTATCGGCTCAGCTCGATTGAAACCTCACCAAAGCAGGTTCTAATAGGTACTATTATGTATGAGCGTATAAATGGAGATATTGACGTGAATGTCCCTGATGAAAAAGTTCATTTTGTTCAATTTAGCAAATTATGCGCACCAGATTAGAGCCACAACAGTAACGAGTGTGTGCGCGCACACACACACACACACACACACACACGCTGTGACTCCAATTAATCCCAATCAGCAGGAGATGGAGCGCTTATTGATATCTGAGCAAGACACTTACTGATATTCCAGTAGATGCATCACATCTGACCTTTAAATTGACCTCTGCGCCAATTAGCCAAAATACAAAATCGTTAACATCCTCTGTGTGTGTCTTCACGTTATGAAAGACACACGAGACAATTGTGTCTATCGTTCATTGTGAGGTAAAAAAAAACGTAAGAAGAAGAAGTCAGAGTTTCCCCGGGCGTGTCACAAGCTCGCACACACACTAACCATCACAGGTTATTTTCAGACGTGATAATTAGGAGAGAAGCCTGAATGAAGATGAGTCGCGAAAGCAAGGATGTTATTATCTCAGGAGTAGTTAAGAAAATGAGGTCAGATTTCCATTAAACATATATACAGGTATGTAACGTGTGTTTCTTTTTAATCGTCACATTGACGCTCAGATAAATTAATTTACCCATCACAGCCTAACACTAACACTGATAATTAAACCTGGCTGAATGTCAGCGTAACACAGTTTCACCTCCCACACTAAATCCTAGGTGGGCACGCTCATTATATGGCTGTTAGCGTAGCCGTTAGCCATGAATGCAAAACTTTACATCGTGATGCATCGTTGGACAGCGCTGGGATCAATTAAATTAAAAATAATGATTGAACAAGGGATGAAAGTTTTAAAAAAAAAGTATAAAATCAGTCAAGTGTAACGTTTGCCACTGAGCTCCTCGGTGTTGCTGCCGTCACATATCACACATGAGGCGGGTTAAAAGGAAACACCTCAGGGCAAAACAGGAATGGTGTTAATCACCTTTTTCTTAAAGCAAGTTCACTCAATAGGTATACACTGTAATTTTAGTGAGTGACAGAGAGAGAGGCTTCTTGGAGGGCTTTCTCTTGACTCTAAAACTCATATCATTTCAGTAGGAAAAGCTCAAAGTCGGGCCGCAACTCAAATCAGCTGCAAATCATTTTTTTGCTCTGTGGAGAAAGCACGACATTTGGGAAACGTCATCACAAACATTTTTGGACAAACGATGAATTGAGAATGTAGTTGATAGGTTATTCAATAATATGGGGGACGTGGAGCGACTGTAACAGAGCGGTTTCCCGTGTCTCACATATGACGTTTTCAGCATTAGGCCATGATGTACCCAATAGGCCATTTCCTTTTGGGCCAAGGCCATAATCATCAACGTCTTCAGGGAAGTTCTCTCGTGTTCAGGGTGGGTTCTCTGGTCTCACATATGAAGTTTTAGGTGGATACAATAATCCCTGTTACAACAGCATAGAATACTGTAAAATATCTTCTTCTCAGCGTCCACCAGGGGGTGCTGTTTTCAAAACTGAATATTTTTTCATATACATTTCTTCAGGACGGGACTATAATCAATCATAGCAAGTTTGTTTCAGATAGGACCTTCTATCAAAAAGTTACAACAGTTTTGGTTTTCGTGGCGGAAAAAAAAATCTGAATTTGTTGCAACTTTGCTGCCCCCTAGCGCCAACACCGTGTGACATTAAGATACCGATTTTGCAACTTTTAATCCTTTACTTGGATACAGTGACCGCACCAAATTTGCAGTTTATCGCAGTAACTAGGAGGAGGTTGTTCGAATACAGAAATTACAAAAATCTTCAAAATGGCTGCCTTCCTGTTGGGTTTGGAGCATGGGTTTTTTTGTTCGGTCTGGACTGATATGAAACCATCCGCCCTGGTTGATGTTTTCATCAAAAACTTTTCACAGGGGCTGAATTTTATGCAAAGTTTTGTAAGTTTTGGGGCATGTGAAGGCCGACAAAAATGTGATTCTTATTGCAGAATAATAACCGTTTTAATGGCAAGAGCCCAGCACCTGAAACGGTTACATTTTGATCCACTCGATCCAGATCTGTACCTGATAATAGCTATGACCATCATACATAAACATGACAAAATTCATTCTGATCTGTTACGATGCGTGATAACCAAATCTGAATTTATGTGAAAGTTAAATTCCCGCCAAATCTGTAATCTGGCTCAGATCAAGATGAAGATTAGCCCAGTGGTAGAGCGCCTAATCCTGCATTCACACACCAAATTACGTCCAAATATGATGTGTTTTGATGTCATTAGTAGGTAGATTCTTAATGGGAAACGTACTCAGGAGATGAAATCATAACCTCCGTGGAGGAGGTAACAAAGTACTCTCCAGAGTATATTATGATTCTTGCTCGAGAAATATTTAAGATGTGGTTTACATGAGAACCACTCTGATGCGTTTCTTCCGTTGCATTGGAAAGAGACAGAGTAATGGCCGATGATGATATAACGTTGGTTCAGTGCTTGTTATTGAAATAAGAAATAATGTTGATCTGATCTTGCAGGACAACGTGGACCTGGGAGAGCTGATGTTCTCGCTGTGCTATCTCCCCACGGCTGGCAGGCTCACCATCACCATGATCAAAGCCAGAAATCTCAAAGCCATGGACATCACTGGAGCCTCAGGTCAGTGCGCCGTTACTGCAGGGGTTGTTAAATGTGTATGAAAGTGCTTTATTTTTGGCGTCCTCTCTCTCGCTCGCTCTCTCTCATGTTTTATAAATTTTCCATACATTCTGATTCTGATGCTCAGAGATCCACGCTCTCTTTGTGTCCAGATCCGTACGTGAAAGTCTCCCTGATGTGCGAAGGCCGGAGGCTAAAGAAGAGAAAGACATCGACCAAGCGGAACACTCTGAACCCGGTGTACAACGAGGCCATCGTGTTCGACGTTCCCCCCGAGAACATCGACCAGATCAGCCTGCTCATAGCCGTCATGGACTATGATCGGTGAGGAACGTCAGTACGTTATGTGACACAACGTCATTAGCAGTGTGCAAAAAACCCATTCATAATCCGGGGGGGGTGGGGGGTCCCATCTACCATTTGTTGTGCAATACTGTGTCACCACCCCAGGTGCCACCCTGCATCATTGGCTATCTTCCCTGTCAGATGTTGGCTTGTGTGGGCCTTTTCCACAGCGCCATTTGGAAAGCAATTAATTAAAACATTAAAATACATAATTACAAATAAAATAATTTACATTTTGTTTGGTTTTGAGGGATACAGGGTCTTGAAATTGTATTTAAGACCTTTTATGAGATTTTAGGATAATTTAAGACATTTTAAGGCCTCAAATTCAAATTATTGGATTTAAGACTTTTTCAGACCCCGCGGGTACCTTGGGATAAGAAAGCATGCAAAGTGTATGTGTGTATGTAGATCATATACTCTATGTAAGACTGAAATTAAAAACATCTTTAGGAAAAAATACTTGTTTTCCAATTACACTGCAACATGTTTAGACCCCCCTTAAATTTTGTCTTTGAGGCTTTCAGGGGGTCTCGAATGTTAATCAGGGGTCTAGCCCCCCCAGACCCCCCTGTATTTCGCACAGTGGTCATTAGTAAAGAGAGACTCTTAACAATATCCTACATACCTCTGTGTGCCTTTTTTTGCCTTTGTATGGCCGTTTACCCAATACTCCCTCAAGAGGGCAGCGCCGAGCACCAAGTTGCGGGCATCGACAAACATGGAAAAGCCCATGAAGAGGTTATTTTAGTGCCCTTTTGACAACTATCCCCTCGAATCTGAGTGAGTGAAGCTGAGGCAGCCTGGTAGTCACTCTACATTCCCTGGCTGTAGGATCCAGCGAACCTTGGCCTCATATTTTAAAATTGGGCACTGCAACTATAGGCGGCTTCTTTGTCTTTTTCCATGACAAATTAACTCTATACTGCCCCCCATGATTTCTGGTAGTATCTAACATTTATCCAATTATCGTCACTAAATAAGAGTAGCTTGATTCAGTGCACAGTGAGTTACAGTTTTGCAAACGTTTAATTTCTCAACATAATCTGAAAAAAAAACAGAGCACGCTGAACCAGATGCTAGGCTGATTCATGTAAATTCGTTCCCAGTTGCCAGAGCCTAAATCTACTGGTAGTTAGCATACGGGGTGAAAAAAAATAAAAAAAGGGATTTCTGGACAAATGTAACGCTCAACATCAGCACCACGACACACATTAGCTCTGCTTTAACCCCCTTATCTGTTTTTTTAACATTCCAAAACGCAATAGGCAGCAGCTAGCAGGATGCAAACTCATTAGCCATCAAGCTTGGTGGGTTTGTTTAACTTTAGCATCTTCAAACGGTCTTTCTCACATTTGGCGACTTGAAAAATTCCCTCTCCACTTGACATGTGGAGCATTCCTTAGAAAACAAACGGTAATATGCATCAACTGGTAGGATGCTAACTTAATAGCCATCATTATGAGCTGTTGTTGATCTCGAGCTCTGATGCTAAGCGCTGACCATCAGCTTCACATGAAATGCATTAGCATCGATGCCATGGTCTTTTCTCTGCTTTGATGAAATATTCACACGAGCTCACATTTGGCATCTTTGAAGGTGCATTATGTAATAAATCTAAATCAACTGGCCATAAAATCCTCCTAATATGTCACAGAGACTCAGGAATAATGTTCATATAACAAACTGAACTCACCAACAACAACAGCACAGACAAAATATTTGCATTAAAAAAACTCTTGCAGACTGCAAATCATGTTTATGTTTTGAAATCATGTTTTGGCATGTGGCGCCACCTACCGCCGTCTACCAATCATTGCAGTCAGTAGAGTCTCAGCTGTGTAGATTATCTGAATGTGTCAGTTTAAATGTCTGAGCTGCTCTGTTTTCTGTGGGTTTTACAAGGTAAGCGACGCAACTGGAGCAAATTCCATAAATTAGCATTATGGGAGCAAAAGAGCTCCAGTTGTCATGCTTGATTAATTGCCTCCAGATGTTAGTTCATGCATATATTATTTATATTTGGGAGGTCTGGAAAGACATAAGAGAAAAGTCCTCGAGCTAGAAGGTCTTCACTTTTTCAGTAGTTTATTGTGCAGTGTTTGGCTCAGCTCCCAAGTATATTCTGTTTATCACAGTTGCAATAAATTTACACCATTGTTGTCCTGCAGGGTCGGACACAACGAAGTGATCGGAGTGTGCAGGGTGGGCAACGAGGCGGAGAGTCTGGGCCGAGAACACTGGAGTGAAATGCTGTCGTACCCGAGGAAACCCATCGCGCACTGGCACCCACTCATAGAGGTACGCGCCGCTCTGTGCACCGGTAACGGCGTTTGTCGTCCAAGGATGTTTTCAAATTGTGTTTGTAATAAAATCATTTTCACGATCCTTTTCCATGCAATCATCCAAGGACAAGATAAAAGAGGTGAGATGAGACTCGTCAAGTCTCCAGCAGTGCTATTGCTATCAATTAAAGCCTTTACATTCCCTCAAATTAAGTACATGGCCTTATTGCAGTGGTCAGCATCTGGCAGCCCATGGGCCAAATGTGGTCCGCCACCATGAATATCCGGCCCAAATATCTGATTTTTCTTTCTTTTTTTTTTTTTATTGAATTTTGTACAATACTTTATATTAGAAGAAAAAAGGCTACTACAAATAATCAGATTTTTTTGGTCTGGTATTCAATTGCTTGACCCCTGGCTTATTGTTTTAGCATGCTAACATTACATAAACACATGGGACATCGAGCTGACATCAAAATATTTGACAACATGTCAAATTTTTGACCTGCTGCTGGTTCTTGATGAAAAGTCCACCATCCACTGTTGGGACGAACCAACGTCATGTAAAATAAAGTGTTTTTTTTACTCGGTTGTTTACTCCTAATGTCTTCGTAATTAAACGGTGGTCAGCTTGTGAGGTATCGGGCGTAAAAAGCCTATAATGCAACGTCTGTAATGGCTTTGAGATGTAAGGAGGCCACACATCTGAATCACCACCCACATAATCCATTAGTTGAGCCATTGAAAGACATGAAACGGCAGACCGATGAACAAATCAGAGCAGTTAAGCCCCACCCCCCCGAAAAAGTGCTTCCATTCACTTCACAAAAACTTTCCATCTTCCGTGTTTCCCCGTCTATTTATGTATTAGTTTAGTAAAAACAAGAACAGTGCACATGAATAAACATTCCCGTAATTGTGCCAGAATTAGCCAAGAGCCATTTCTTTTTTCGTCTGACGTCCCTGGAAACCAGAATTTGAAATTCAAATTACAAAAGTTGCATAACATGCACAACAGTAGTTAAATAGACAGAAACCAATGTTGAATGAGACACAATTTAGAACAATCCTATATTCTATCAATATGTTTTTTCAAACAAACTGTGTGTAATTAGTAGAAAACACTAATTACACAAATCTGTGAAAGAGCCTGACACAACAAAGTACCATCAGAGACATTTGGAGGTAAATAAATAAAATAAAACCATTACATAATAAAAAAGGACTGCATAACCCTTGTGTCTACTTGACTTGTTCTGTTGTGAGGTAACTAGCTTACAGAGAGAGACACAGAGAGGCGGCAACATTCACTGGAGCTGCTTCTATTTCTGAATTCTCAGCCCACACTCATTAAAAAAACAGAGCACGCTGAACCAGATGCTAGGCTGATTCATGTAAATTCGTTCCCAGTTGCCAGAGCCTAAATCTACTGGTAGTTAGCATACGGGGTGAAAAAAAATAAAAAAAGGGATTTCTGGACAAATGTAACGCTCAACATCAGCACCACGACACACATTAGCTCTGCTTTAACCCCCTTATCTGTTTTTTTAACATTCCAAAACGCAATAGGCAGCAGCTAGCAGGATGCAAACTCATTAGCCATCAAGCTTGGTGGGTTTGTTTAACTTTAGCATCTTCAAACGGTCTTTCTCACATTTGGCGACTTGAAAAATTCCCTCTCCACTTGACATGTGGAGCATTCCTTAGAAAACAAACGGTAATATGCATCAACTGGTAGGATGCTAACTTAATAGCCATCATTATGAGCTGTTGTTGATCTCGAGCTCTGATGCTAAGCGCTGACCATCAGCTTCACATGAAATGCATTAGCATCGATGCCATGGTCTTTTCTCTGCTTTGATGAAATATTCACACGAGCTCACATTTGGCATCTTTGAAGGTGCATTATGTAATAAATCTAAATCAACTGGCCATAAAATCCTCCTAATATGTCACAGAGACTCAGGAATAATGTTCATATAACAAACTGAACTCACCAACAACAGCACAGACAAAATCAGCCTGCGTGTGACAGACAAAATATTTGCATTAAAAAACTCTTGCAGACTGCAAATCATGTTTATGTTTTGAAATCTTGTTTTGGCATGTGGCGCCACCTACCGCCATCTACCAATCATTGCAGTCAGTAGAGTCTCAGCTGCCGAGGAACCACGGGTTGCCAGTTACATCAGAAAACGAAACCTAAAAGACCTCGGTATTTTGAATGTAGTAACCATTTTTTCGCAACATTCTTACAAATGGCACCTTTAACACTTAATAAAGTTATGGGCAGCAGCTAGCAGGACACGGACTCAACAGTTAAGCGTCAGCTCCATGATATCAGCATCTACCATCATCTTTTTCAAGACTTTTTCAAGATTCACATTAGCTTACGCTGGGCGCATTTCACATTCCCGGCAAAACGTAATGGAGACCAGCTAGCAGGAGGCTAACTTGTTAGCGCTCAGCGACCGTTTGTTGATGCACACCCTCCGCAGGCATCATTATTTTTTGAGTGATGCTCATTAGGAGAGAGAGAGCGAGGCTGGACTGCGGGATTCTTAACACGTCTCTAATGAACATGTCAGTGATTCTCTGCAGCTTCTCCATATGAAACCAGGCCAGATAATGTATAACGAGGATATATTCCGACTAATTTACCAACCAGATGACTCACTTAACGAACTGATTTTTGACGGACTGGAAGTGAGTGACAACAAAAAGCTGTGACAGCCGTTTGTGTACGACAGAAAATAAATGACTTAGTTTTTAAAGCCAATTTAATGTTGTGAGTCATTTCTTATGGGAACAAGGACGTGTGCAGAATCTTGCACAGTTGTATATCTATGAGTCTTTTTTTCCCCCTCAATGCTTCACAAAATGTTAAAAACACTTGTCAAGACAAGATCGAGGCAGATCGAGCCATGTGCCTCAGGAGAATTTGGACAAACAATCTCTTGAACACGTTCTCGGATTAAGGAATCAGGGTGAATTCCAATTCCTTGCTTAACCCTCAATCTTAACCCTCAATCTCAAAAATGCGCGCTCCCTCTAGTGCAAGTGCTGTCCTGATTTTTAGAAAAATTAAGTTGAGGGCCAAGTTTAAGGGCTGTATCGCCCTCAATATTGAGATTTTCCGAGACCACCCTTGGGAGCAAGGGTGGCCCAGAATGCATTGCGTGTTTTTACATAACAAAGATGGCGCCGAAAGCAGCGAAACGAGTACGCTACAAATTAAGTATTTTCTTTGTTAATAGAGATATAAAAATGATGAAAACCATTGTATTATCTTAGTTTAGGCCCATATTATGGATTACTGACGTAATGGTTGCGTAAAATTTATTTTTATTTTTGTGGTATTTGTATGAGTATCATATTATAACTAACTGACAACCTAATAACTTGACTGACAAACAGATCGTAATAAATAATCCTGCATTTAAGGGGTGTCCCATTTCTAAGTGACAAAATAACCCTCAACACTTGGTTTAGGGCCAGTTAAGATTAAGGGTTGAGCTTGAGGGTTAAGACAGGAATTGGAATTGGCCCTCAGTTTTGGGTGGTCAAGATCAAGGTCCTGGTAGCCTCGCAAAACATGTTTGACCCCGTTTGGCAGTTCTGCGCTAACCCTTGATCTCTGCTGCTACCCACTGGCTTTATTCCACACTGCATCTAAAGGTGATATCTTAAGACTACCATCACGGCATTTGCATGGAGAACCTCACGATAGTCCACCACGTCACTTAATTTTTTACTTTTTATTTTTAACAAACTTTTCGACACTAAGGAACTTCCTGTCTCTTGTGTTTTGTTTTGGTCCAGTGGGTCGGACAAGGAGCGGCAGGCAGTGGAAGCCAAGGAGGATCCACCAATTCACTGAAGACGCCACCGTCTCCATGAAAGTGGAGTGATGGGACTTCCAGAAACATTTAGACATGAATTCCAAGTTGTGGCCATCATGGTAGTAAAACATCAGCTATAAAAGCATTACTCTAACCAATGTGTTATTAGGTTGAACTTCTTTATAGGTTTAATTGTGTTTAGACTTTTCCCAAAGGTTAACCACCCCTTCTTACTTCCTCATGTGTCTTCACGACCAACAAACAGAAAAAAAAACACTTAACGACATTCCAAACTAAACTAACTGTTTGAGTTGTTATTGACGGTATTAACAGTTTGTGATTATCTATCTGGTAAAGGTTCTTTTTGTTGTTTTTCTTAAACGGGTGTGTGGACCAAAAGCATTTTAGGTGAGTGTGTGTGTGTGGAGCTGTGGCTAGTGATTTGTGAGTGTGTGTGTGTGTGTGTGTGTGGGATCAGCTGTTAGTGATGTATTAATGGTGCGTTCACACCACAGGTGGCGCAGGTGGTGTTTTTTCCCTGCTAGCCTTGAAACTAGCGATCATCAGGTCATTGATATAACTAGCAACTCCTCACCTGGGGCTAATGCTAGAGCTAAGTTTACTAAATTGCGATTAATAGCTTAAATGAAGTGGCATTTATAACATATTTTATCGTAACAAAATAGGTCGTCCAACTTCCTCGCTCGGTATCGGACAACGTTCTGTGACTTTATGGTACATTCTCATCTTGCTGGGATTAGGGTCACTTACAGATCGATCGAAAATCCAGAAAACTGCCGTGTCATGTTCGGTGTGAACGCATCATGACATGATTCCAGAATTTAAAAAAATTAGACGATTGTTGTGTTGAACACTGAACTCTTTCCTGCATTGGTTATGGCGTAAAAAAGGACCTGAACGAAAACTTTAGCACAGATCTCTTCAGAATGCAAAGCAGTGGACGGATGGAACATAAAACCATGTTTTAATTACTGCATGTTTAATTGTCTAACTTTGTTTTTCGGGGGTGTGGTCAAAATACAAGGGAATGAATGAATTAGCAGCAACATTGCTTATTTCAAAGTATTGACTATTCTGTTTTTTTCAATATTTTTGGCGGTGATGACATCTGCCAAAGAGGTTTCTGTTTTTACCCATTTATTTTTAGCAGGATGGAAAATTACTAAACCAATATCCAACAATTTCAAGTGTTTTGACCTGTTATATGGGGTGCAAATGTGGATTAAGTTTGCCAAACCAGGATCAAGGTTTGCAAAATGTTCACAATTTTTTAATGGGCATAACGCACAGATCTTGATTTTAATAACTAAAATTCATGAGAATTGTTCAGTCTTAGCGGACTTACGTATTCCTTTGTGTGCCATTCTAACTTCCTATTGTAATCATGCTGTAATGGCAGCATGCTGCAAGTTTAAAGTAAAAAAAAAAAACCTAAAGCCATTCCAGGAAGAGACAGAAAATTGAGATTAATATGCCAAATGAAATTACTGTTTTAAGTTTTAATTTCAATATAATCCAGAAACCACAATATAGTATTGGACAATATTAGAACACGACTTCACGACCTCCTCTTTGATTGGTGCCACACCCCTGTGCTTGTTTTAATGAGACAGTGTTTGTTTGTTTTCTAAATTAAGATGAATACCAGTATCTTTTACGTCTTTGTATTGGACACACGTCACGACCGATGAGGACAAACTTGTGCGTTTGTAGCTGCTTCGGTGCATGCGTTATTTTTTCTTTTTCCTTTTTTTAAATAAAATAAAATCTCTTTTTGTCGTGATACTAATCAAACTCTAAACACAATTATGTATTATGACCATTTAAGGCAGAGCGTGTTAGTTGTCCATTCAAATGTTATTAATAAATATTTCTATACATATACAGTATGCTGCGTTGCATGGGTTGGTTTTGTGGGATGAGATGAGACACGTGCTAGCTTGCGTTTCAAGCACGGTTAGCAGGTTAGTCGTCGGTGCTTCACTGATTGATCGATTGATTGATGACCAGTTGAACTTCTCAAACTGTTTATTTCACATCTTGGACATGCTACCTTTAGCATAGCAGCTGTTGTTTTATGCTAGCTAGTGACACCAGCTAACAAACAATGCCAACACAGCTCAAGCTAGCAGTTTTGATTAGTCACTTTCTAGCAAGCGTTAATGTCAATATGCATGTTCACTTCCTGGTTGTAATGTTTCCTCTCAGTCTTGTTTTTTTTAAATCCAGTGGAGACGTTTTGTCAGACGAGCTCACGGACGAACGGTCACGACACTCGTCCGAGTGGCTACGCACATGTTTTTTCTGGCTCACATCTGCGTCACACTGAGATGAAAATATCTCAGCCTTTTTTGGACGCGGTGGATGATTTCAGCGTGTTTATTCAAAAGAGCGAAGAAGTAGGTCATGGTCAGGCTCATGGTTGTAAGTGCATTATATACTCTGGCATGATGGTGTAGAATGGAAGTTGCTCACGTTTTTTAATGCATATTGATCTGTTGTTGTTGTTGCTGTGATATTAATACACAATCTCATCCTTGAACATTATCAGTGGGGAATATTCTGGGTTCTCTGTCGAATTTGAAGGATTGTACTCACTGGAACAGAGTGGAGTTCTCCGACATCACATCCTTGAGAATCGGCCTTTGACGTTGACAAGCGCCGACCAGTCAGACGTTCTAAATAATGGCAAGAAGTACACAAAAGGAAGAGGGAAATTAAGGTCTCACACTGAGAAAACAGAGTTGAAGATGAGATCAAGTGATTCACAGGTGAATGTGAGCAGTTCACAGGACACAGGTGCATGAAATTAGTGGTGTGGCATGTAATTAGTGAAGTGGAAAATCAAAGGACAAACAGCCAGGAAACAGACTTTAAAAGGAAACTTGAGTCCAAATGATCATAAACTAAAGCCTTGTTCAGTTAAAGCTCACATAGAGCGGTCCTGTTGCACATATATGTTAGTTATGGAGGTCTACTTACATACATTAACTTGTTTTTATGGTCAAAAACCTCCTAGTTGCTGTAAACGAGCCGATAGAAATCTTTCCTCACTGACCCTGTCCTCAGCCGCAATATTTCAGACTGAACTCTCACCCTCAGAAGACAGAGTGTGTTGTGATTGGCCAGCCATCGTAGAGCCTTCCCAACTGTCTTGTGATTGGCCAATACCCGGAAGTGACATAATCAGCACACCCGCTCTCAGAAGCGCAGCTCCCCCCTCTGGAACGGTGGATGCACTGCTCCTCATGATCAAAACATTGTTTTAACAGTGTTTAAAAATAGCTTCTTCACGACTCCCCGCCACAGTCCCTTTTATGACTTTGACCCAGAGTCAGACCCAGAGTCAGAAGACACTGTCGCTCGTGAAACACCTCCACAACGGACGTTATTCTTCTTCTGCTGTTCAATGTATGCAACCGGATGTACCCGGACTAGTGCCCGGAGCAGGAGGATCTGCTGTTTCGGAGAACCGATGTTTACGTAACCGGACCGGGTTTTTCAGAGATCTCGCTGAGCCCGAGATTACAATAAAACACAGCGTTCTCAGCAGTGGCTGAACTGTTTGTTTAGAACCTTCAGGGCTTCGTAAACAAGGTAATGACGCAGATACACACTAAACAACAGCGTTAACTGGAACTTCAGGTGTAGGTTCGCTTTAAAGTATTTTTTTTTTACATATCCAGATTGGTTTCTGAAGTCTGGAGTGCCACAAAAATGCATGATTTAACTCACATTCAAACATCAGTTGCCTAGATTATTACAGATGTATCTCAGTCTTAATGCTCTTGCTGCTTAAGTTGGACTTCACTTCATCTTTGGGGACACTGACGCTGCTGTACTGAACCTGAGTTTAAAACAAAAAGTAAGTCAGACGTCTTCGGATCAACATAAACATCCCCAAACTTGTCAGACTTTTTTATTTTTCTTCCGCGTCACTCCTGTGCTTTTAGTGTGCAACCGGCCCAATCTGCTCAAGACTCATCAATATTTATTCCCAAAGTGCTTTAGTACAAGTAGGAGGAATAAAACCTACTAAATTTTAAGTTTGGGTTGTAAAAATGGGCAAAGCTTTGGACCAGCAGCAGCAACAACAACAACAGAACAGTCGCCTCACTGATTGTATCGTTGATTTGTGGATTATTGTTGAAGTTCAGGCTTAACAAAGTGTGTTTATCAGAGGATTGGCCGAAAACAAGGCTAATGACTGCTATAAACAGTGACGCCACGGCTCATAAAACCACAACAATTAGCCCGAGAGTGTTTGGTGTGAAGTGATTTCTGGATTTAACAAAGGAAACCATTTAACGACTGAAAGATTCTGCGGTGCGAGGCAAACGAGAAGGAGCTGAAGCACAAGATAAGGACATGAAGCTAGAAAACAAACACAAGGTAAGACTGCGGCGCTGTTAAATACAGGCAGAGGAGACGACAGGAAGTAAAAACAACTCCGTAACTTCAAAGTAAAACAGGAAATTACCCTTACCCTTCACAAAATACATTTTAAAATGTTTGGTTTGGTGTTCCAACTTTCTACGATGCAAATGTCAAGTGTCTGAAATAGTGAGCGATATCAAACTTAGAAAGCCCCTCTCAAAAATGTCTCGACCAGACGAGAAGAAAACACTTCAACCTGCTCCTGTTTCTGACCAAATAGATTCAGTGCAGAGCGGGATACTGTAATCTGGAAAATCTGGCAACCTTGCTAATGCTAATTGTCGCTAATCTACAGATTTCTGGTTGTCAGCACCAACTCTCTGATGAAGTGATGGAGCTTCTTGAGTGAAATTACGAGACATCTTCAAGGTTGAAATGAAGTGATGTGGACGCCTGGAGGCGGGACTCTCCATCCACCTCCAACAGCCTGGAAAAGCTGTGATTAAAAAACAAGCGGTAGCTAATAGCCTCTCTTTCTGTGTCTCGTCTTCTTCGTCACCCTCCCCCACAGAATATCCTCGCCAAAGTCAGTGAAGCATGAAAACATGAATGAATTCTGGTTCTCCAACAGAAGTCCTTGGAGCCTGAACGTTCTCCACAGTGTCTGAGCTGTTTCCTAGGGACAGTAGTTCTTCTGGACTGAGCTCTCAGATGTTGCTCCTGGAATCAGTGTGAGGGGTAACAGCTTCTAAAGCTCTTATGGGACCACAGTTGTCTTTCCTCCTCACATCTTCTCTAGCTCTTCTTCTTCTAGATGATGCTGTCGCTGGGGACTGCCAACATCTATCAACGTGGCCTTTTTCTCCCAGGATCTTAATGTATTATACACACACATATATATATGTTTATATGTATAATGGATTCAACAAGATTTCCCCTGTTGTCTGGTGGTTAAAAGTTTCACAAAGCAATGGAGAACGGGAACACGACTCTCTAGGCGCGAGAGAGAGAGCTAGCCGAGGCGTCAGCGAGACTATTAAGCAGCAGTGGTGTGGAGTCGGAGTGATGTTTGGGGATGATGTTCTGTCAGAGGCTTCGCCGCGACGGCAGGACATTTCAGTTTTAGAGAGAGCACAGAGGCAGCAGGAGGGAGCTTTAATGGCGCTCGCTTCCAACGACGAGGCCACGATAGACAAAAAACAACAGAGACGGAACGCTGGCAGGACTTTGGTCCGTATCAGTCATTTTCACTGAAACCACAGACCATTAAAGAATCTGGGCTGTGTTATTTTGTTTTTAAATGACAGAGCATTAGTAAAGACAAAGTACATATACACAGCAAAGCACCTTCAGGCTGCATACGCTGCCAATTTGTCCAAGTAATTTATCCCCGCAGAGCTGAGAGGCAGTTTACAGAAAGCTGCTGTAAAAGCTCCTCTGAAGAGAGAGGTGTGTGATGTTTCTGCTTCCGTGAGGAGTGCTCAGAGTGACACACACACACACACACACACACACACACACACACACACACACACACACACACACACACACACACACACACACACACACACACACGAGACCATGTAAACATACAAATAATGTTTCAAGACAGACGGAGCTGCGTTGCCACAGGCTGTGATTTTTGTTCCGTCGAGACGTTTATCTGTGTGGTTGTGTTTTCTCCGTTTGCTCCGCCTCCTTCGCACAAATCCGAACACAAGCAGCTTGGAGTCCCCCCCCCCCCCCCCCCCCCCCCCCCCCCCCGCTAAGACCTGGTGTCACAATCCACTCAGAGTCACTGGATCAGATCAGATTCAGCAGTGCTGTCGCTAAATGCTGATGATGAGATTTTAAACATGTCCTTTGCTAAATTTTGGAGATTAACGCGTTTGTTTTCAGGATTGTTAACTCTTTTTAACTGATCAGCAGTTGGGCATCGTTCGATTTGATTCTTGTGCCTCTCTGCGTGACGGCACTCTGACGACGTCACACATTTACCTGGTTATGACGTCACGAGTCGAGCTATTGGAAACACGCTCTATGTTACTGAAGTCACTACAATAATAATAACTAGAACATTCTGAGACGAAATATTGATGGTGCCTGCTTCTTGCTTTCGATTTGGGTGGATTGAACCTTTAAAAACTTGATGTATTTAGACTAAAAAGTGTTTTTCAACAGAGTGAGTTGCAGATACACGTTTATCGATTGTGCATCAGGGCAAATGGATAATTTCCTGAATTTGAAAAATTCATATAAATTATTCTTTAACAGTTTTGCAAATATTTTCATTGGATCCTTGTTCAGGGCAATGCCGACTATTATGATGGTAAATTTCAAGTCATTCCGAGATACTTTTTGTTTTTTTGAAGAAAGTCACCTTACTGTCAAAGTGCATCAGGGCAAATGGATAATTTCCTGAATTTCAAAAAATCATAAAAATTATTCCTTAAGAGGTTTGCAAACATTTTCAATGCATCCGTGTTCACGGTGATGCCGACTATTATTAGAGAAAAATTCAAGTCTTTTCAAGATAGTTTTTGTTTTTTTGAAGGAAGTCATCTCGCTGTCAAAGTGCATCAGGGCAAATGGATCATTTCCTCAATTTCAAAAATTCATATAAATTATTCCTTTAGAGGTTTGCAAATATTTTCAATGGATCCTTGTTCAGGGTCATGCTGACTATTATTATAGAACATTTCAAGTCATTTCAAGATACTTTATTTATTTATTTATTTATTTTAAATCACCTCAAAATTCACAATCGACGTCAGATACAGTTAACAGGTTTGTTCTCTCCGCTCAAAGCAGACGTGTAGGTGTCGGCGCTGCCGCTTCATTTGAATACACTCCCACACACGTTTCGCTCTCAGCTGTTTATCTCGCTTGTTCCCCAATTTCACACATCGCTAAGGATAGCGCAGTCAACCGGGGATAGACCACCAAATTCATCTGAAGACATCTAGAGTAGAAGCTCCAGCTCAGTGTTTACTCCGCCTTAGAGGAAAACTACTCTTAAATTAATTGATGTTTTTTTGTTTTGTTGTTTTAAGGTTCTTCAGGCAAATTTCTGTCTCCAAAAATAATTTTGCATGAGAAAAATTTGGGATTTTTAGTTGTGTCTCACAACTGCAAAGGGTCAAGGTTTGGTTTTTACAGTTTAGAACGTCTGCTCCTGGTCTGTTTTCTGCCTCCAAGTCTTTTTCCTCTCCTCTCTTTAGGGAAATGCTGCTCCAGTTTCACCATCTCATCTAATTGAAAACACAATTTCCTCTGTGTGTGTGCGTTTGTGTTTGTGTTTCTGTGTGCGCGCGCGCGTTTGTGCGTTTGTGTGTCTGACTTAAAATCAATTACAGTGACCAGGTTATTACCGATCTCGTTTTATTTATGAAGTCAGAAACAAAACATCATAAAATACATTTAGAAAGATTCTAAAGATTATATCCACTTAAAATTGGATTAAATCTGACCATTTTTATAAATTTTTTAAATTTACAGTTCTTTTATTTTCTCTGAAGGAAGTGACCGTGACCTCGTCTTTAAAGAAATAAATATGGAAACCACGAAGCACGTCAGGTAATTTATTTCCATACAACTATTAAAAGATGTCGCCTACCTCATCTTTAAAGTAAATATATATATATTCTGATATAAAGTTAGTTCAGGTGTGATTGTGTGACTCATTTCTGTTCCTGCAGGTGCGGCAGGTGTCGCAGTTTTCTCTCCTGTGTCTATTCTTAGACCCAAAATCCAAGAGTCAGGTTTTCTTGGTGTTTGTGCCATGACTGCGTGTCCTCCTGCTGCTGCTGCTGCTGCTGCTGCTGCTGCTGCTGCTGCTGCTGCTGCTGCTGCTCGGAGAAAAACTGGGCCATCACAACATCGGCACTGAGATGATACAGCAGGAGAAGACTTTAAAGAATAGTTCGAGCGGATTCAACACACTCTCTGTCTCTGAGATGACGCCACTTTAAAACCGCAGAAAACCACCCTTCTAATCTAGAGTGGATTTATAATCAGCAGTCTGTCAGACTCAGATTAAAGTGAAAGTGATGGAAAAGATAGAAATAGGCAGCATATACAGCGCCTGTTTTTACTTTGTATCGCCAGCAGGTGGTGCTGTAACAATGGGTAAATGCTGGAGTCAGAATTCTGACTTTAATCTCATAATTCTGACTTTAATCTAAGAATTTTGACTTTTTCCTCTCAGAATTCTGACTTTTTCTATACTCTTAGATTTCTTACTATTTTCCCTCATAATTCTGATTTAATCTCATAATTCTGACTTAAATCTGACTGTTTCTATACTCTCAGAAACTTAGAATTGTGACTTTAATCTCAGAATTCTGACTTTAATCTCAGAATTTTTACTTTTTCCTCACAGAATTCTGACTTTTTCTATACTCAGATTGATCACTTTTTTCCTCATAATTGTGATTTAATCTCAGAACTCTGACTTTAATCGAAGAATTATGACTTTATCCTTTCAGAATTTGGACGTTTTTTATACTCTAAGAATCTAACTTTAATCTCAGAAAAAGTCAGAATTCTGAGATTAAAGTAGCCGCATGTACCGCATCTGTTTTTACTTCCCATCACCAGCAGGCTGCGCTGTAAATATGGGCAAAAATGGGCAAAAGTATTTAGTTTTGCCCATTTAGGACATTTTCTGGACCTTTTATGGTTAAGTTATGGTTAATTAGATTTTAAATGGTTAAGCTCCTCCCATTCCCCTGATTGGCACACATTGACGGAAGAAATGAACGAAAAGTACGGACGAAGAGGCTCCGCCCCTCGTCCGATGTGTATCAGTGTGTTGCGTCATTAAAAACCAGTGAATGAGCAGCTTTTATAACAAACATTAACAGATAAAAGATGAAGCAGCAGAGTCTCCAGGGTGAAGTTAGTGAGAATCCAAACGTCATCACATGAACCTGTCGCTCTCTCAGTGTTTTTAAATGAAATGGATCGTGAGCGTAATCATCACAGAGTCGCTGTGACGCCGCGTTTGAAGCTGAAAGCTTTATTGTTGCTCTCACTCTAATCTCACTCTAATCTCTTATCGCTCTTTCTCTCTCGCAGCAAAACATCATTCAATATTGATCATTGGATTAAAAAAAGAACGACTGCACCTTCATTATTCATGAGCCTCGTTTAGCCGCGACTCTGTCACACCTGAACAGTCTCAGTGTGTGGAACTGTTCACTTAAAACCAAACAACAAATCTGGTTTTATTTCCTTCTAATTATTTTAATCTAATCTGATCTGATCTGATAACATCTGATCTAATCTAGGCTCATGAAATCAAATCTGATCTAATCTAATGTAATTTAATCTAGTCTACCTAATTGGTCTCATAGATTCAAATGTGATCTAATCTAGTTTATTCTAATCTGATCTGTCTAATTTGGTTTCATAGAATCAAATGTGATCTAATCTAGTTGATTCTAATGTGATCTGTCTGATCTGGTTTCATAGAATCAAATCTGATCTAATCTAATGTAATTTAATCAAGTCTACCCAATTGGTCTCATACATTCAAATCTGATCTAATCTAGTTGATTCTAATCTGCTCTAGCTAATCTGGTTTCATAGAATAAAATCTGATCTAATCTAGTTGATTCTAATCTGATCTGTCTGATCTGGTTTCATGGAATCAAATCTGATCTAATCTAATCTAATCTGATTCATCTAATCTAGTCTCATGGGATCAATGGAATCTGAGCTGATCCTAGCTAATCTGGTCTAGTCTTGTCAATCAAACCCTGTAAAGCAGTTTGTTTTGGGTGAAACTGAATCATTATAATCAGTGGATTAAGAAGATTTGTTGACAGAATGGTTCAGTCCCTCCTGTGACGACAGTCACTGAACTGAACTGAACTGGAATACCACTGAACGTTCGGCTCACAGTCGCTAAATACACCAGAGACTCACAATAATAAAAAACTGAATTAATGATGCAAAATAATCTGTGAATATCACATTTAAGTGGCGTGTCGTCTGGATTAAATGCAGTTAAACGTGTGTCACATCACCTCATCACCATCAGAGTCGACGCACAGAGAAACGCCATCATCATCGTCATCTTTCTAACAAAGATCTGCAACACTCAGAGGTGACAGGACATGAATGAATGAATGCAGCCTCTGATTGGCTGAAAGAGCACAGCTGATAGTAATCAGGGATTCTTCTTCTTCTTCTGTGTTTCACAGTGTTTGTCACCTGTATTTACTTCCTGCTGAGGTCAAAGGTCAGAGTAATCACATTATTAGTGCATGTAATTATCTTTTTTTTTTTTTAATTTGTTTATTTGTTCTTCACTGAAAACGTTCAGTAAAGATTATTATAATTTTTCAAGATTAAACAATATTAGAAAAACTGACAGATTGAACAGAGAAGTCTCCAGTTGTGTGATTTTACATTCTTACATCGCCACCTGGTGGACCGACACTGTCAGTATATCAGAAACCATCTTGAAAAAAATTCGAATGAATTATTGTTGTTTTCTTCAACAAAAGTGGATCAAATACAATCCACAATACAATTATCTTTATGCAAATATTTTTTTTTACCATTTGAATAATTAAATAAACTGTTTAATTGTATTTTTCTTTCAAGGCAAACATTAATATATACATGTTTTATTTATATTGTTTTTTGCCTTATTTAAGTGCTTTATTATGTCTCTTTTGAATTGTATTATCTCTTCTAATCTAATCTAGTCTCATGGGATCAAATCAAATCTGATTTAATCTAATCTATCCAATCTGATCTATTGAATCTATTCCCATTGGAATCAAATAAAATCTGATCTAATCTAATCTAATCTAATCTAATCTGATTTTATCTAATCCAATCTAATCTAATCTAATCCAATTTAATCTACTCTGGTTTATCTAATCTGGTCTCATATAATCAAAATAAATCTGATCTAATCTAATCTAATCTACTCTGATTTATCTAATCTGGTCTCATAGAATCAACATAAAACTGATCTGATCTAATCTAATCTAATCTAATCTGAACTAATCTGATCTAATCTAATCTAATCTAATCTAATCTAATCCAATCTAATCTACTCTGATTTATCTAATCTGGTCTCATAGAATCAAATCAAATCTGATCTAGTTTATTCTGATCTAATCTATCTAATCTAGTCTCATGAAATCAAATCAAATCTGATTTAATCTCATCCATCCCATCTGATCTATTGAATGGCTAATCTAATCTAATCTCATCCAATCTAATCTATCTAATCTAGTCTCCTGGAAACAAATCTAATCCGATCCGATCGTGGCTAATCTAGTCCAGTCTAACCTAGTGTAGTCTCGTCTAGCTAATCAATCAATAATCAGACCTGACCGAATTGAGTCAAATCTAATCTGATCCAATCCAACATAATTTGATCAAATCTAGCATAATCTGGTGTGATCCATGTTATTTTTTATCTAATCAATTCAAAGTGACACTGATGACAAATATTGACAGGATTTTCACATTTACATGGTTTTTATTGTAAAGGTGGTTTCTTACAAAATAGTCACATGACACAAAGTCTCAGAAAAATAAAAGTGAAAGAGTGAGAAGAGTGAAATAAAAAATAAAAACATCAACAACTATAATTACAACAGAAACAAACTACAGTATAATCTGCCAGGGATTAAAAAATTACAGATCACAGTCAGGATGTAAAGCGTAACAATAAAAACAATAATGAGAAGAATAAGAATAAAAAGAAAATACGTGGAAGCAAGGTGTGTTTTCAACAAAGGCCTCGGTAACAGTCTAGTTTACGACGAGCTGTCGGCGCCACCTGGTGGTGCGTTCAGGAGCCAGCTGAGGCAGACAGTCGTTTTTTGAAACATCTACAGCCGATAAAACGCGATCAAATCCCGATCCGCACACATGCTAAAGTAGAATCCTGCGGGGGGAAAACAGCCGTCGCAGGTTTTAAAATGCTACATGAGCTGCAACCACAGAGAAACAGCAGCACAGTAAAAAGATGACCAGATTAGATTACAGTAGAAAACATCTCCATTTAAATGCACCACTGTTTTTCTTTTGTTGTTCTTCTTTTAGTTCTTACATACAAGTGTCATTTTATACGTGTTGGTTAGATAGTAGATAATATACAGTTCATCCACACGACTGCAGAGACGTGACTGAGTGAGTCTTGCAAATAAATCTATAGAGTCATGATA
Organism: Microchirus variegatus; assembly: GCF_963457635.1. NCBI lineage: Eukaryota > Metazoa > Chordata > Actinopteri > Pleuronectiformes > Soleidae > Microchirus > Microchirus variegatus. The sequence goes on from NC_139809.1 coordinate 17,365,812, forward strand.
AGGCCCTCGCGTCCCCACAGCAGTTCCCTGACCTCACTTTTGAATCCAAAGAAACCTTTTCGACAACTTTATCTCCTTTGAAATGTCTAGCTTAATTACGTAGGGTGCAAATCGCCAAAATGGCCACCAAACGGCCGACTTCCTGTTGAGTTGAGGCCATGGTTACGTTCGACTTTTTTGTTCGTCTTGGTCTATAACATCTTCCCGCCAAATTTTGGGAAATTCTTGCTCATTTACGTAGGGTGCAAATCGCCAAAATGGACACCAAACGGCCGACTTCCTGTTGAGTTGAGACCATGGTTACGGTCGACTTTTTTGCTCGTCTCGGTCTATAACATCTTCCCGCCAAGTTTCGGGAAATTCGGTGGAACTTGAGTCATAGGGCACTTCCTGTTTCGTGGCGAATGATCGAAATTCGCCTAAACGCAGAGGGTTGTCGTGGCCAAGACGCTTCGAGTCAGGATTCTGGGATTAAAGCCATAATTCAGACTTTTTTCCCCCAGATTTCAGACTTAAATTTCAGAATTCATGCTGTTTTTTTTATTTACATGTGGCACTAATACTCTGCCGTAGATGAGTGCAGTAGCAGATATGGCATGTTTTGATGGCTTAAATTAAGTAATTTCCTCACAAAACATTATCAGATTTCGATGAGAATTCCCGGGAAAAGAGCAGGAATCAACAATATTCCATGTTCCCAGGTCACGGTGAAACTTTTGTGTTAATGGAAATTTAAAAAGAAGAAAAACAACTGTCGTTGTTTTGTTTTTGTTGTTTTTTTGCAGGACACAATCACGACTCTCTAAAGTAAATTCAGCCCTGTTCACTAAACGTCTACAATGGCTTCACTAAACAGCGAATTGACCAAACTTTCCAAACCCACCATCATCATCATCATCATCAGCATCCTCACCTTCACCTTCCAACACGATCGAATAAACCAATACTTTCATATTCTAAATGTATTCAAGCCTCCGCTCCTCTGTGGCTCAGTAGTGCCCCCTAGCAGGGATGAACGTTACAGGCACGGATCTCCTTCCTCTCCTTACAGCTGGACGCCGGACTTCCCTTCGACCGCTTCCTCACCGTCATGAAATGCTCCTGGACCCCCCCGCCGCACGGTTTGGAACAGTCCGACCAGCTGCTCCACGGATGCATCCTGCAGCCTGGAATGGAAGAAAAGTATAAATGTGGAGTTTATTTACTTGTCTATGAGAGGAAACTGAATGTTTTAGGTCTTTAATCTATTCTCATAGAATCAAATCTGATCGAATCTAATCTAATCTAATCTGATCTATCTAATCTGGTCTCATAGAATCTAATAGATTTTGCTCAAATCTAGTTTATTCTAATCAGATTTATCTAATCTAGTCTCATGGAATCAAATCAGATCTGATCTGATCTAACCTAATCTAATTTAATCTATCTAATCTGATCTGGTCTAATAGAATCAAATAAAGTCTAATCTAATCTTGTTTTTTCTAATGTGATCTATCTAGTCTAGTCTAATTGAACCAAATCTGATATAACCTGGTCTATCTAATATAGTCTAATCAAACCTTACCATATTGAGTCAAATCTAATCTGATCCAATCACACTAAATTTAATCTACCCTAGTCTAGTCTGGTCTAATTTGATCCATCCAATCTATTCTCATGGAATTGAGTCAAATCTATTCTAATCTGAATAACACACAAGGAAAAACTGACACGAGTCAGTAAAAAAAACATTTACCTGAAATTTGACACAATTGAATTCAGATTAATTCTTAATCTTAATCTCTCATGAAATGAAGTGGTTATATTTTGTCTTAAGTGGATTTAACAACAATGACGTCACGAACCTTGTTGCTCCTCCAGCGCTGATTCTCTGCCCTGCTTTCCTCGCCGTCTCCTCATTCCTCCATCTCCTCCTCTTCCTCCTCTTCCTCCTCCGTCTCCTCCTCTGTCTCCTCCTCTTCCTCCTCCGTCTCCTCCTCTTCCTCCTCCGTCTCCTCCTCTTCCTCCTCTGTCCCCTCCTCTTCCCCTTCCTCCTCCATCTCCTCCTCTTCTTTCTCCATCTCCTCCTCTTCCTTCTCCGTCTCCTCCCCTTCCTCCTCCTCCTCCTCTCTCCTCCTTGCCTTTCGTGCGGCACTTCCTGATCTTGCACTTCTTCCTCTGGATGGTCTCAGGACAGGCTCCGCCTTCGAACTGCGGCTCCAGCTTGACCATGCGGGTCCGGATGGTGTGACCTTTACCGCAGGACTTGTTGCACTCGGACCAGTCGGACCAGTCGGAGACCATGCAGTCGACGGCTGCGCGGAGAGAGAAAACGGATAATCTGTAATATACGCTAATCTGGAATAGTCTACCTTACTTTTGTCATAAAAATGGGATTCAAGCAAGAGTACAAAGTTGTTTTAAATACTTCTGAAAATGAAGATTATGTTTTCATCGGTTTCCATGTTTTAGTCCATTTGTTGATTAGTTAGGATTAGGATTATGAAGATATATTTCATGAAACAAATTAACCCACAAGTCGTCTTATCCTCCTATGTGATTCTGAAGTTTACTCACAGAGTCACTGTGTGTTGTTTTCACTATTGACTGCCACGTTTTGACCACTAGATGGTGCTGATTACCTCCTTTTTGATTGGTGGTGGATGAACAGCTGATGTCAATCAAAGAGTTTTGTTTTTATGTGTATGTGTGAGTGAGTAAATGTTGAATTTTGAAGAATTAACAGATAATCTAATGTGATAGTAAGAAGTACGTTTCTAACTGGTGTGAGATGAGATTAACCCTTAGTTTTCAGGTGCACCCATGATAATTCGCCATGGGAATAATACACAACTCCATCCTGATTTATTATATATCGCAGTTTTAGTTGTTATATAAAGTAGTAATAATTGTGCTGAAATCACAAAAATAGAGCATTTTTTCTTTTGTTTCTTACGGAATTAATTTTCACTGATTTATCATGCTGCACCAGGCAGGCAGCGGCTCATCAGCAAAAAAAAAGTATCTCAGAATGACTTGAAATTTACCATCATAATAGTCAGCATCGCCCTGAACAAGGATCCGTTGAAAATATTTGCAAACCTCTTAAGGAATATTTTTAATTCATTTTTGAAATTCAGGAAATCATCCATTTGCCCTGATGCAGTTTGAGAGTGAGCTGACTTTCTTAAAAAAAAATGCGTAAGCCACATTTGCGTTGTGCTTAATGAGGTTGCACAATGTTTGTATTATTTTAGCCTTTACGTTCCTTGTCATGCTTTGCCATAACTGAAAAATCTTCTTCAGCTCCCACTATAGGAATACATACTTTCTACGGGCACTGCACTAGTATTGTGTAATAATTGTTAATATATAATATTAACAATTATAATTGTTGTATTTAAGGTCTTCTTTCTCTAACTCTGTGCCCCATCATTTCCTTTCACCACAACCTGTCTTGGCAGATATGCTACACATTTTTGAGTCTGGTTCAAAGTCATATTTGTTTCTCTTTCTCTTCTTCTATTCTCTCGATAGTACAGTATTGTCAAGGTTTCTGCCTTATTATGTAAAGTTTAGATTTCTCCAACTGTATTTTATCAGTATTTGTTCTTTACTTTAATATCTTTAATGATGAAAGTGGACTTTTTTTGTACTCACGACACTCGGGCAGCATGCACTTCTCCGTCTGCTCCAGCTCCTCGGTGCACTCCGCCGGATCGGACTTCAACATCCGCTGACGCGTACGAATGCCGCGACCGCACGTCACGCTGCACACGCTCCAGTCTGACCACGGAGACAGCATGCAAGGGATGGTGTCTGCACACACACACACACACGGGAACAAAACTGTTAATGCATGGACGATTTAATTACCAGTGAATACACGAACGACTGACGACGACTCACGGCATTCCGGCATCATGCACTTCTCCACCTCCGCCACCTCTGTTTTACACATGGATCCGTCGATGGGCGGCATCTTCACCATGCGCTCGCGTCTCCTCATGCCGAGTCCACAGGTGACGCTGCAGGGATCCCACTCCGTCCACTCCGTCACCACACAGCTGCTGGGAGCTGTGGGGGAAGTGAGGGGGGAACGTCAGGACGTCAACGTTTAGGGACGGTGGGGGTTCAGTTCGGCGTTTAAAAAAGAGACACAGAAGAAAGATGAGGAACTCACAGCATTCATCGTTGACGACGCACTTCTCCGTCTCCTCGGTCTGCAGCTGGCAGAGTGATCCGTCCTCTGGATACTGTTTGACATATCGCTCCCTGGACCTCATGCCCATCCCACAGGACACGCTGCACGCCGACCAGCTGATCCACTCTGACATCATACACGTGGAAGGTTCTGTTCGCCAGGAAGAGAGAGAAGGTACGACAGGGTCAGCTTAGGAAAAACACGACGGTTTTTAGTCAGAGGTGGAAAGAGTTACTGATATTATAATATTCTTCTCAAGTAAAAGTACCGCTATTCTGATGAGATTTTACTTCAGTAAAAGTAAAAGTACTGGTCTAAAAATGTGCTCAAGTTAAAGTAAAAAAGTAGCTTGTTTAAAATTTACAGGTGAATGAATGTTGAGGACAGGTGAATCATGAGGACAGGTAAATGAATGATGAGGACAGTTGAATGATGAGGACAGGTGAATGATGAGGACAGGTGAATGAGGAGGACAGGTGAATGATGAGGACAGGTGAATGAGGAGGACAGGTAAATGAATGATGAGGACAGGTAAATGAATGATGAGGACAGTTGAATGATGAGGACAGGTGAATGATGAGGACAGTTGAATGATGAGGACAGGTGAATGAGGAGGACAGGTAAATGAATGATGAGGACAGTTGAATGATGAGGACAGGTGAATGATGAGGACAGGTGAATGAGGAGGACAGGTGAATGAGGAGGACAGGTAAATGAATGATGAGGACAGGTAAATGAATGATGAGGACAGTTGAATGATGAGGACAGGTGAATGATGAGGACAGTTGAATGATGAGGACAGGTGAATGAATGATGAGGACAGGTAAATGAATGATGAGGACAGTTGAATGATGAGGACAGGTAAATGAATGATGAGGACAGTTGAATGATGAGGACAGGTGAATGATGAGGACAGGTGAATGATGAGGACAGGTGAATGAGGAGGATAGGTGAATGATGAGGACAGGTGAATGAATGATGAGGACAGGTGAATGAATGATGAGGACAGGTGAATGATGAGGACAAGTGAATGAAGAGGACAGGTGAATGAATGATGAGGACAGGTGAATGAGGAGGACAGGTGACTGATGAGGACCTGTAAATGATGAGGACAGGTAAATAAATGATAAGGACAGGTAAATGAATGATGAGGACAGTTGAATGATGAGGACAGGTGAATGATGAGGACAGGTGAATGAGGAGGACAGGTGAATGATGAGGACAGGTGAATGAATGATGAGGACACATAAATGAATGATGAGGACAGGTGAATGATGAGGACAAGTGAATGAAGAGGACAGGTGAATGATGAGGACAGGTGAATGAGGAGGACAGGTGAATGATGAGGACAGGTGAATGAATGATGAGGACAGGTGAATGAGGAGGACAGGTGACTGATGAGGACCTGTAAATGATGAGGACAGGTAAATAAATGATGAGGACAGGTGAATGATGAGGACAGACGAATGATGAGGACAGACGAATGATGAGGACAGACAGGTGAGTGATGATGACAGGTGAATGAAGAGGACGGGTTAATGGTGTGGACAGGTGAATGAAGAGGACGAGTGAATGATTGACAACGACAGGTGAATGGTGTGGACAGGTGAATGATGCGGACAGGTGAATGTTGAGGATAGACAGGTGAATAATGACGACAGGTGAATGAAGAGGACGGGTGAATGAATGATGAGGACGGGTGAATGAATGATGAGGACGGGTGAATGAATGATGAGGACAGGTGAATGAATGATGAGGACAGTACCCATGTTGACTTATACATTACATGTTTACATATTTTATTTTGTCAGCACTTTAATTTGTAAAGTTGTGCCTTTAATTAAAAATAATTCACGTGAGATTTGTGTACTTACATTTTAGTACTTTTGCTTGAGTACATGTTTAGACGCAGTACTTTTGCTGGTAAATTTGATCAAAAATTTTACTTTTACTTCCGAACTTAAACACTGAGGAAAACTGAACAGTTACAAAGTGTGCGGAAAAACACTTGACTGACTCATACTGTGACTGTGAGATGCTAAAGCTCAGTGAGAGCTAACAGTGCTACAATACACCAGTGACTCTGAACTGTCATTTTAACTTCCACTTCCTCTTTGATTAGCAGAGTCTGTGAAGAAGAACCAAACCAAACGAGAACAAACTGAACAACAAGGACTTCAAGAAACACTGAAGTCGTTTTTAAAAAGACCTCTGAACAGTGTTTCCTCTCTGACTTTCCAGACGAGAGCAGCGTTGTTCACCGACCGCGGCCAAATAAAGCAGAACTAAGTGAGTCATTAATAAAAGACACCCAGGTAACTCTGGCTGTGGACGAGCGTCCCCCAGAGAACCAAACGCCTTTCCCCGGGAATATTAATCACCACTGGCCTCCAGCTCCTCATCCCCGGCCCCGCTGTGAACTACGTAATTATCAATCTCCCGCTGCGCGCTAACGGAGCGCTAAATGGAAACAAAGGAGAGGTGCTTAGGAGCGGAATGCTACGCGTGTAGCTGTGTGCTAATCAATAACAGCAGCAGTGAACGATGTGTGTGTGAGAAGCTTCAGCCTCGATGCTTCCTCTTCTCTAACGACTGGTTGACGTCCTTGGGAAGCGAGGACGGACAAGAGGAGACGCGGTGTTTGTTGCAAACGCTGACAAACTCCAGAGTAAGTTAGCGTCTGTGGTTGTGAACAGAGATCAGAAAGCTAAGTTAAACACTAAGTTTGCGCCAAAAACATCTGTGACCAGGTTTGATGTGAACATCTTTGTTTAACCCTTTAGAACATGGGTGTCCAACTCATTTTCTCATGTGTACTTGAGTGCTAACGGGCACTAGCATCCCTTAATGTGCGGTTATTAATTTTACCACAGTGAAAGCGTGGGCCTGTGAAAACAGCTTTGAAAAGGTCATTAAACATAAATAAAAAAGAGGCCGTGGCATTTAAAAGAAGTGTTGGTTTTCTTTCATGAGACCTAGCATAGCAGGTAATATATCCATATATATATGTATATAACAGACGTTAGCGCATGGTGCATTTCCATGACGACTGACCGGAAAAAGAATCTTTACGTTTACATGCCGCTGCTCCAGAATCCAGGCACCGTTTACCAGTTAGCTCCGTTAGCTCCTTTAGCACTGTTAGCGCGCCTACAGTCGAGCTGGGGCGGTTTGTTTACGAAACGAAAAGAGCAGCGCTACAAATAACCAGCGTACCTGTGTACTGCGTATGTGTGCCTCTGTTTTTAAAGTTTAGCGTTACTTTAGAGACTCATTTTAACAATCGGGAGTCACGTAAACATGACATCTCGCGCGTCTTTTTCTGGACAGTCGTCATGGAAACGCGCCATACTTTAACGTGCGTTAACGTTGGCCCAGCACTGATATATATGTTAATTCTAATTCGCAAATGAGTTATTTATCTTGACAGATAATTGGATCTCAGAGGACGTTGAAATAAAAACACTTTCCGTCAAAGATAATCCTGGTTTTCAAAAAACGTCCCAGAGTCTGCGCAGCTAATCCTGCGATAATCTTTTATGCTAGGGCACCTTTTACTCCATGGATTTACAACATTCTGTCATGACACGTTCCCCCCCTCCACCCCCCCACTTCTCCTGTAAATGGCTGAACCATTAACGACGCCACCACGCTGCGAGATGCAAATGAGGCGGCGGCAAACATCAGTTTAAGTCACAGAGAACCACCCACAGTCACTGAGTCTCAGTTAATCCGCTTATTATTTTTCAAGGGGCTCACTGATCCCCACCCCTAAATCTTTGTTAATGGGAAGCAAACGCACCAGATTATAAAACTCTAAAAGGGTGAGAACAGAATTACACTTTAAAGTCATTTTCATATTTAAAGGTAACATTCACTTAAAGAAATAAGGGTTTACTTGTGGTTTTTGGTACTTCCTGAAGTTTTAATCCATCCTTTTATTCTTTTCTTGACACTTGTCACCTGTTTAAGGTTAAAGTTAAAGGTTTTGTTGCATGATGGAGACATTTTTCTGGCTAAAATGAGCCACAAGAGACGGCCTTGGTTGCCGTATCGATTGGCGTTCAACGGCGCGTAAAAAAAAGGTGATTTTCGCCACTTAAGTAAAAGCCTCACCCTCATGAAATCAATGCCACATTAAGTTCTGTGAGATATCTTTAGAATATGTTTCGCTATTAAAAAAACCCCCCCCAAAAACAGCCTTTAATGGAAGTTCACCAGAGGAGTGCTCACTTTGCAATATTCCAGATTTAATCTCTACGCCGCGACCGACTCTGATAACGTTAATGAGGCGATTTGCACAATTTATGTGTGATGAGGTTGGCAGAATCTGGGGGATAATCTCCACACAGAAAAAGCTGCCCGCAGCAAAATGTTAAAATATCAACGTGAGAGATCGACAGACAGTGGAAGGACATTCCTTTTCTTTTCTATCAGATAAAAACTTTGAGCTCTCTTCATTTTAGATGCGCCATTATTTAGTCGTCTTGATGACAACGCAACGTTGCGTTACACAAAATGAGCTCCGACTTCTCGCTTAAGTTATAACTATTGCTGTCAAATGTTAATGGCGGTTTGCGGCGTCAACGTTAACGCACAACACCTTTCAATGACAACTCACCAGAAAAACACTAGCGTGACGTCATGTTTACGTGACTCCCGATTGTTAAAATGAGTCTCTAAAGTAATGCTAAACTTTAAAAACAGAGGCACACATACGCAGTACACAGGTACGCTGGTTAATTGTAGCGCTGCTGCTCTTTTCGTTTAATAAACAGACCGCTCCAGTTTGACTGTATGCGCGCTAACGGCACTTAAAAGGAGCTAATGCAGCTAACAGAGCTAACTGGTAAACGGTGCCTGGACTCCGGTGTTGCGGCACGTAAACATGACGTCACATGCGTCCTTTTCCGGTCAGTTGTCATGGAAACGTGTCATGCGTTAACCTAGAGCCCAGCACTAGCTATAACACGAGGAAGTTAATGGTCAAAATCAGTAGTTTGAGCTCTTCTCCGATAGAACATGATGTCCGTCCATCTTCTACCGCTTTATCTATGGAATTCAATATCAATAATTTTCAAACAACACTTTTCACATATAAAATATAAATTTATATACGTTTATAATCTAACAAACGTTAGATATTTACAATTATTTTGTCGGATGTCCACAGCGGACTCCAAGCTTGTGACGACTTCCGGTCAATTGAGCTGTCGCGCCAAAACTCACTAGCCAATCAGCTGGCAGCTTCCTAAAGCCCCGCCCATGGCACAAATCTCGGCTGACATAGGCTGAAAGGCGGGGTCACACCCTGGACATTTCGCCAGTCCAACACAGGCCTGACCGATGTTGCAAACCTGTGCTAACCACTACACCAACCGCATGGTCCATAGAACACAAGGCCAATTTTGACAATTTGGTTCCCATTTAGACATCTGTGAATTTACAGTTTTAAAACACTGACACAATCTAATACATCATCTTTGTGCAGTACCTACATAACTGAGTTCGTATGATTAAAGGAGCCCAATCCTTGGCTCCAATTGTCAAAAAAATAACGTCTCCGGCACAAAATGGCGGCACCTGTGTCTTATATTTAGTTTGGTTTCATGGTTGTACAGTTGAAGTCAGAGGAGATGTACACTCGAGTCAGCAAAAAAACAACAACTTTAATGGTCTGCTCCAGAGTGTAAATGCTCTTTATTGAGATAAGTTTTCCCTCTTCTTGGCCCCCACATTTAGAGTGAATTAAAGAACAGATTTAGTCTCCGTGTGATGAAAGAACTGCAGAATTATCTGCACGCTTGCTCTTTGGCTGTGATCGTCGATCCTCGAGGAGCTTCCAAAGACCTCGAGAACAATCGCTGGCAATATTCTCCTTCCAAAAAACATCTATTATTTATAATGTCCAGTATATGTGCTGAAGTACTGCAGAGTAGAACCAGCAGATAACAGAAGGGGACACTCTTTTCACTGTCTGGACTTTTGTTTTTCAGGCAGCTGCAGGGATTAGAAACCTGTGCTGTGTGTGTGTCTGTGTTCTTGTATTTGTGGCGTTTTGAGGACCAGAAGTTGTGAGACCGTATGGGGTGAGGACATTTTGGTTAAAGTGAGGACTATTTGGATCAACCTCACTTCTTTAAAGGACTTTTTGGTTTAAAGGTTAGGGTTAGGCATGTAGTTGAGATGGTTAAGGTTAAGGTCTAAGGAAATGCACAAGGGTCTATGAGGGTCCTTACTTTGAATGAAGCACAAAAGCTTTTTAACAGTCGATTGCACAAAAATACAACTCTTTCTAAGTTTTAAAGGTATATTCCACCAGGCTTTTAGCTAGGATTTTTTTAGAGGGTGTCCCCACCATGCGGAGCTTTTGAAAATTTGAGATAAAAATGGGGCATTGTGAGGCTTTGAAGGACCATTATGGCGACTCATGAAGTAAGGGCAAGTAACTCAAAATGGACCGAAACCGAAATTAATTATTGTGCCAATTTTGTAACAATTATTTATTTTTTAATCTAAATGTGTTGTTATGGCTGGGATTGTGTGTACTGACATCACTAAAGTCAAGGCATTGCAATTATAGAGGGTGCCCCTCATTTGGTGCGGGCCCTTTTTTTCTGTGTGCTCTTCTCTCTCTCCTGCATTGTGCGCCGCTGTAAGCGGACCCTTCGTATCCAACGCAGAATGGATAATTTCTCTACCCGCGCGTCATCATAACATCGTTTCGGTGGTTACCGGGGGAAAAAATAGGGCGTCTTTAGGGCGTCCTGCCTAAAAGTAGGCCATCTAATTTCTTATTATTTTCATTACAGGGCCCCCAGGATGCCCTGCTGGCTAAAAGCCTGTATTCCACCCAAATATTATCTACTACCAAATACTTCCAGTCATGTAGATGTGTGTGTGTGTTTATTTACCTTCAATGCTGCATCCCGGGCCCATGCAGGGCTGGAAATCCTGGGTGTGCGGACACGGCACGCTGAGGTCCAGCTGCGCCTTCAGCATCCTCTGCCTCATCCGTCGTCCTTTCTCGCACGTGGCACTGCTGCACGCCGACCAGGGCGACCACGCCGAGTAGATGCACGTCTCCGGCGTGTCGTCTATAAGAGATGAAAGACAAAGTGGGAAATCTTCAGAATTCTGAAGTCTTTCCTCAAACACAGCTGCACGGCTGGCATCTAAGCCAGTGTTTCCCAACCCTGGTCCTCAGGGAACACTGCCCTGCACGTCATCAAGCTCTGCAGAAGCCTGATAACGAGCTGAACGTACACTGGACTAAGCTAACACTGATTATTTAACATCACATCCAAAGGTGATTACCACAGGTCGTAGAAACCCAAGAGGCCACACAGTGACATCTGTGGACAGAGAGGCGGTAAAAAAAAAGAGCGAGAGGAGTGTGATGTGCGAACGTCTTGTCCAATTATCAGCGGCAGCACAAGTAGAAGGAGTAGCAGGGGCGACCAGCTTCAATTAAAAATGCTCTCTGGGGGCTTCAGAGGCAGAGAAAATGAGAAGAGAAGAACGAAAGCATACACCGACAGGCCTCGGGGAGGAACCTGAGCGGGTCCAATTCTCTGGGATGAAGCTTAATGACAGAGGCAGCAAGAGAGGCTTGTGAAAGCAGAGTCGGGCTGACGCGTAAGTGAAGGCAGTGAAGCTGTGCGCGGACCACAGGGATCGGCTTCAACGGATACCCATCCCTGCATGTGTCATCCCACAGAGGGAGGAGGGAGAGAAGAAAGATACAAATGGTTCATGAGTGGTGGAGGAGGTCTTTGAGGAGGTCCCTTGTTAAGAATTCTGCAGCGTGGGTGGAAAATCCCGCGACCGAGCCGGGACTGGACGCCTATAAAGAGAGGCCCAGAGGCCCACATGTGCCGTCATGCACCGGCCGTCGCTTTATCGGCAGACTGTGCAACATGTGATGCGACAGTGAAGTTTTCTCAGTCCAATCTTCTTCTGTAGTTGGACTTGCTTGAGTTGAGTTGAAGATGTTTCACCCTCTTGTCCAAGAGGCCTCTTCAGTTCTGACTAACAAGTACGAAGAACCAGGTATTTTAACCTCGGAGGCTGATACCCGGTCTTGATAGTCGTTAAGTCGATCTGCATTGTTCGACCATGAGTTAGCCGAGGAACTGAAGAACTGAAGATCCAAGACCCTCTTGGATGAATGGGTTGAGTTGAATTGAATCTTCAACTCAACTGAAACTGAACTGAGCTGAAGAACATGTGAACTCAAAAACACTTCTTCCGAGTGTTCAAACCTGCCTTTAAAATGCATCCTGGATGCTTCTCCTGTGACCACATTAGATCAGATCTTTCACAGGGTTCAGGACCCACAACCTTGATATGATATAAAATGTGGTTTGGATCTGAGGAGGTTTTCAGGACGAATTGGGAGCATTCAGAGCTGTTCTTAGCCCGATCTGCCCGTGATTGGATCACTTTAAAACCAGGTTTATACGGCATTACAAGCCTTATCCAGAATACCAAGTAATTAAGGTCAGATTTTTTGGCAAATTTGCATAGTTTTTTTTTTTTGCAGTTTAAATTTTATCATGCGACTCAAATCAGATGCAGCTCAGTCTGAACATTATGGTTGTTGAAAATCCAATACACCTTAGTTTAATCAATATAATTTTTATGTCCCTGTAACAATTAAAAAACAAGCTATCTCAAATTAATTTAGATCTAAGACTTGTCAAGCCAGTTTTTTTTATCCCAACAACCATTAAAAATAAAGTTCTCTGGCGTCCAGGCTCCAAAGGATCACTCCACACACATATGTTCACATAGACATGTTGGCGAGTGATGAGCAAACATCTCAAACCCCCAGTTGGAGCCTGCAGACGGATGCTGTAAACACCAGCAGAGGGCAGCAGTGGCACTGACAGACATCCCTCTTATGACCATCATGATAATCAGGCCGCCTGGATTTATTTGATGTATTTTATGGCTGTAGAATTGTCAAAAAATGTGGATTTCTTTCCATATCTTGCAGTTATTCAACGGTTTAGGAACTGCCGTACTGTGAAGCTGACGTCACAAATGTGTGACACACTCGTGAATCTTGGTCTGCGATTGGGCGGTCGTTCCGCAGATGTCCTGAGGGGCTACCGTAATATATATATTTATCTGTTTTCCAGTATCCATCCATCCATCTTCTACCGCTTTATCCTCCACATGAGGGTTGCCAATCTCAGCTGACATAGGGCAAAAGGCTGGGGTCACACCCTGGACAGATCGCAAGTCCATAGTTTTTGAATTTTCTACCCATCACTAGAGCTGGTTGAGTCATGATTCAACCGACTCTTTAAATTAACCCATGAGTCGCGAGTCACTAGCATCATTAACCCGGATCAGTTGAGTCATACTACAATTTAATTTAAACAGCGCCACACACAACATCTTGAAAAAATTAGCTACTAGTCCTAGCCATCTTAGCTGCCAAAAGTTGTATAACTTACAATTTCGAAGGCAACCACAATTTCGAAGGCAACCTCAACTCAAGTCCGAGATAGGAACCTCCTGCAGAACCGTAAACAGCCGTGGCTCGCGCTAATCAGCCGGCTACGTTGTCATGAGTGGATCTGTTTTCTAGCTAGCAGACGAGAGGTAGGCTATTTCTCCACGAGTCAGCAAATCCACAACAAAAGCCATACTTTCACTTATGAAGTAGCATGTTTATAGGTTATAGGTTATAGGCCTAGGTTTGGTGTATGATGTCGGTTGAGTTGTTAAATAGCCTAATAATAGGCTAATTATAATTATAATAATAATAATAATGATAGGCTAAAGCTAGACAAACTTTTCTATTGTTAACAAAACATCATCAAAGGATGAATTATTATAATATACCCTCTCTGTCCCCAAAGAGTAATTCATTCTAATAGGTTTCTTTAGGCTTACTTGACAACAGAAAACTCCGCTGCAGTAACATTGCAGTTTCAAAAATACCAGATCTGAAACAGTGAGTCCACACTTTCTACTATGTTAGTGGTTAGAGACAAGTGACTCAAGTGACTCAAGTGACTCAAGTGACTCAAGTGACTCAAGTGACTCAAGTGACTCAAGTGACTCAAGTGACTCGCATAACCCGGATCATTTGAGTGAGTGACTCAGAATAACCCGAATCCTTAAAAAGAATCGAGTTTGCCAGGCCTAGCCATCACAAACGGTTTAGGAGTCAACTGTAACGAGAAGTATTCATGCCAAATCCTGACTGAAAGAGCACATACAGTACGTCAACCACGACAGTCCAGAGAGACAGGATCTGAGCTGCATCACAGAATATCGAGTATGTTTGATAAGGACAGACTGAATTCGGTCCAGACGCAGCCTTGGGGCCCGGATCCCGACAAGGTCCACCATGGAGACGTGGTTTTGACCTTTCTGTCCGAGTCGCATTTTAAAACCAGCCGTGTCTTAAACAAGCAAGCAAGAGCGAGTGCGTGAGCGTGTCCTTGAACATCGCAGCACACACTGTTTGCTCAGTCTTTGAGACGCATGCCTCCGAGGCTAACGCCAGTGTTTAGCAAACACGGTGAACCCAAGAACTTGCCCCCCGAGTTCAAAGAACACAGAAGAAACTAATATCAGGTAATGACAGGGACGGAATTATTAAAAAAATACACTGCATCAGTTGAGTGTTGTGTCTTGGTTGAACTCTTTCCCTGAAGGTCTGTAATTAAGGAAGAAACGTGGAGGTCGACGGTGAACTGTACCTCTGTCCTTCTCCTCCTGTCCAATATCAGCCACAATATCGTCGATGGTGTCTGGAACCACGTTGCATTGTTCGCCCTGTGCACACGAGGAGAAGACGGGTCAAGCGCTAAGCTTTCTACAACACGCACAGCTCTGAAAACATCTCTGAACTTTCAGAAAGTTTACTTTTTAACCTTAGGAATATGTAAAATTAGACAAGAACCTTGGACTAAAAGAGAAAAATTCAACGCTAATCTCAAATTTTGTCGACTACTGTCCTATTTTTGATCAGGTCAAATGATTCTGCAATGAACAAGTCTCCGTGAACATGCTAGCATGTTAGCATAGCCTTTAGCAATGTTTGTAAGTATACTTTAGCAAAGTACGAATGTACGTACGTAAAGTAAGAATACTTTTTATAACTTGGGACAGCGCTTAATATTAAAAAAAAAAAAATATATAAAAAATCCCAGCTAATTTTAGCATGAAAGAGACTTAAACATGTTTCACTTATTGTTAACGCATTACACGTTGCCAAAGTGCATTGTGGGTCCTTTGCTTTGCTCCGTAGAGGTTCAGATTTGTTTTTTTTTCCAAAGCCGAAGCGCGAGCATTCCCGAATCAAATCACGTTATGAAAATGTTACAAACAAAACACAGCACACTAGCCAGCTCCAACAGAGCTAGCCAAAATGTAAGTTATATCAGACAAGACATCGTCCCCTTTGCCAAAGTTTGGCAGATATTACATACACTTGTGAAATTGTGATTAAACTACTTAAAAAAATGAGTAAGCATACCTACCGTTTACCATAGGGCTAAGCGCTTATACCTTAAACTTACTGTATAAGCGATGTATATACTGTACATTTTTAATGTTCTTTTGTGCGACAGTTTTACCTTTCTGGCGATGCGCTCCACCACCAGCTTCGCCACAGGAGTGATGGCTCCGCCCTCGGGGTCGTAGAACGGACTCTGGGGATGATCCAGACTAGTGAGGGGTCGGATCTTCTCCTGGGGGATGGTGGGTTTGTTCGGTGACTGAGGAAAAACGAAAAAAAAATCTATGAGGATGGTACAACTTCAATTCAAACACAGTGTAATATACAGTATATATATAAATATACCTGCATGTGTTGATTGCTTTCTGTCCATAAAGAAGTTTAAAACCGCAACTAAGTTGAATCTGTCTTAAATTACCTTACATTTATTAAAATATTTATGCCCTCTTCTTTATGTTAAAGGTGCCATATGTGAGAATGTGGCCAAAAACGGTTACTACATTCAAATTCAAAATACCGAGGTCTTTTAGGTTTGGTTTTCTGACGTAACTGGCAACCCGTGGTTGCTCGGCAGCTGAGACTCTACTGACTGCAATGATTGGTAGACGGCGGTAGGTGGCGCCACATGCCAAAACATGATTTCAAAACATAAACATGATTTGCAGTTTGCAAAAAAAAAAAATTTATGCCAATATTTTTGCCGTACTGTTGTTGTTGGTGAGTTCAGTTTGTTATATGAACATTATTTCTGAGTTAGGAGGATTTTATGGCCAGTTGCTTTAGATTTATCACATAATGCACCTTTAATGTTAAAATCTGCAATTAATTATTAAAACGTCCTGATTGACCTGTTTGTATGGACTCATTGGTGGGAACTTGCTAAATTCGATCCATTCGATGATCGACACCAAGCAGATTGGAGGGAAATCACCACTATCAACACAATATGGCAGCACCAGTATGGCGCCCATTCTTTTATGCACTCTCTAATGTTTGCTATCACAGTTTCAAATCGTGCGGTAATAATGTAGAGATGTTTAGTTGCTGCCTTTCCCCCTCCCCTAAGGTGGCCAAGTCAGTTAATGCAGATTTAAGTATCTTACATGTAAAAGAGCTGATGCGGCTGAAAAGCTCTGAGCCCCTGGAAGCGTTTTTTATGGAAATAAATACATTTTCTGAGCACAATGGGTCATGAGGCAGGCATGGATTTAACCCCCAGGAGAAGGCACCACTGCTGCTACCAACATTATATAATTTTCCAAGGGCCTTTTTTCAGCGTTCGCCGTCATCTCCCCGGGTAGTTCACTCTCTCTCCAAGTTCTCAATGTGAGTCTAAAGGTGAATTAGCTCTGACAGCGAGCGACGCAACGCTACAGGTGAAGCTGGGGTCGCGTCGTGAAGGGGAACTATTCCCACAGTCCCACGTTAACATTGTGCAAAATCATGCACTCGCGCGAAACCGTGAATTGCTTGAACGTCCCGGAGGAGAACATCTGCTCGCGTATGCTAACAAATCCAATACGCTGCAGGGCGAGAGAGTCGGGAGTGCGTCCACCAAGGAATGGTTGAGGAAAAATCAAAGCCAAACAGCCAATACTGCAGGCATGGGAATAACTTTGTGTGACTCAGAATACAAATCCAACAGCAGCAGCACACAGTCTGTGCTGGTCTGTGAAAAAAGAAAAACGGCTTCTAAAATGGGAACAAACAAAGTTTCTCTGGAGGGAGAGAGAACTACAGAGCAGCAGTAATTAAAAGCAGAATTATTAAAGACGTTAGAGCAGAACAGCTGCATTGGTTTATACTCCTTTAGGACCTAATAAGGTAGGTTTCCATCAGGGATGAGATGATACAATATCGACAAAATCACAAGATCGGATATCATTTTCAGATATTTCTGCTTTTAAGATATGAATATTTCCTTGGTTCCTTTGCTCCATATAACAAAGAAATCAATCAAACTGAATCATTTTGGTTTTTGTGGACAAAACAAGACACAAAATTATATCATAATATGATATAATTTTGTTATAATATTATTATATAACATTTCATGGACCAAACAACCAATTGATTGATCGCAGAAACAATTGACAGATGAATCAATGGTGTAAATGTTGGTTAGTTGCAGCCCCAGAGAGCTGCAAGTTGTCTTAACTAACGGCTAAGTTGTGGAAAAGAAGATAAAGACAGAATCGGACTGAAATTTGTGTTGGTACATATCGTTACTGGACTAAAAAGTGGTATCGATACCACCATAGATAGACCTACTGTCCATTAGCCTGTTTTTAAGTTTTGAGTTTTTCCAAATCAAGAAAACTTTAGTGGAAACCCAGCAGATTTAAAAAAGTCAGAAAATATCACATAAAGGTTTTTACACTTGGTGTTAAAGTTGTACAAATCAATACAACGGACACAGATTTAGCAAATAAAAGAACTGAAAGCAGAAATAAAGTGATCAGGACAAAACTACAACGTTCACCAAGTTACGGTACGGTGAATTTCGGTGTTTTTTTCTCAACTGGAACGTGATGAATTTCGGGTGTGACCAAATTCCCAGGTCTGAGTTCTGGCGTAAAATGGAAACGCAGCATTAGTGCGAGAAGCAAATATTACAACAATAACAGATTGTAGCAGCAAAAACGACGCTCTTCAGTATTACTTTGGCGCCACCTACTGCTCATCTGTGGGAACAAACACCCCAGACCCCTATTTTTCTTTATCCCAACATTTGAAAAATGTGGTCAAAAACAATTGCCTGGATGACTGGATGATAGCGAGAGAGCGGCACCAACAGTGGCTGTTTTTCCCATCAGCCACCTGGGCTGTGGCCTCTTTTACGTTTGATCTCATTGTGCATTATTTAAATCTGTTTAACGTGAACTCTTTAATATGAGAGCCATGGCTTTGTTTACAGGTGTGTGTGTGTGTGTGTGTGTGTGTGTGCGCGCGCTAGTAGCGTTTCAACAGCTTTAAAACAAAGAGAGGGCGAGCATGACAAAAATTAATCACCGTCTTTTTTCTCTCAGGTTAAATCAATGCTGTTCAAGTTTTAAACTAACTTTTTATTCAATGTGTGCGTGTGTGTGTGTGTGTCAGTCAGAAAGTAGGACGCGTGCGTCCTCGTCTAAAATACCCCCGCAACAAAATCAACCATTCTCTTTAAAGTCGAGTCAAAACTCTTCTCTTCCTCCAAATAAGTCTTTGGAAAAAAGCAAAATGTGAGAACAAGCACAAAAATTTTCATAAACGTGTTGGGAGAAAATCTGATTTTACACAATTTCCTTCAACTATAAAGTACTATAAAGGTATAGTGTGTGTGCCTGGAAGACGTGCAATGCCACGTCTCTGTCTGTAGGTGGCAGTCATTTACACGTAATGACCATATGAGAAGATGTAAACTTAAGGTGACGTAAGTAGTTTATAGTGCCATCTAGAGGAGAGGCTGAAATTTACAACAAAGCACTGCTCCTCTGCTCACCCCCTCCCTTCCCTGAGCGCTACGGTATCCGCAGCTGGTCAAATGTCGTCCTCGTCGTCTTTCTCCGTGTCAGCAGATGAGGTTTGTGAGGTGAGGGAGAGGGCGAGCTACCGCGGCCGTAGCAGACGAAGGGGAGAGAGTGGAGGCGGGACTAAAGCTACAAGTAAAGCGACGCTTGATTGTCCTTACAGGCTCCCGTAGAAGCATGGCGTCTCGCTGCTAACAGTGGCTATGCAACCACGGCCCGCGACCATGTTATTTTACATGACTTTTTGAAACAATACGAAAATGAAACAAAGAATATTATACAGCGACTAGACAATGCAGGAGCACATAATATATATAAAAAAGTGGATTTTGGGTTATATAAACCCATAAATACTACACATTGTCCCATTAAACAAAAGAGTGCCTTTAAAAAAAGGGGGAAACTTTCCAGAATAAGAGGTTCAGAAGCACATAATAAGTCAATTTTCCAGATTGACTGACCTTAAGTGGTTCTTGCCATAATTTGGATTAGAACAGACGTCAGAACACTGCTATTCACTGTACAGATGTACACAACACAACTCCTGGTCTCAAAAACAAGTTGAGACCATGAGTAGAACTCCTTCAAGACTAAAATATAAAACATATTCTGATTTCTTTAACACTTTTGTTTGTTTACTACATAATTCCGTATGTGTTCCTTCATAGTTTGGACTTCTTCAGTGTTAATCTACGACGTAGAGAATAGAAATGAGAAGGTTCAGAGGAGAGCCGCTGATCCTCCGCATGGAAAGGAGACAGATTGGGTGGCTCGGGCACTTAGTTAGGAGGCCTCATGGATGTACAGGGAACATCCATGAGGCCTTTGTACAGTTTTTATAACATTGTGTAATTGTTAATCTGTATACGGAGCTGCTGAAACCCTGTTCTCTCCCCACTGTGGGATAAATAAAGCTATCTTATCTTATCTTATGGTTAGGGGGCCTGCTGGGTGGTTAGGAAGCCTCCTGGACGGTTAGGGGGCCTGCTGGGCGGTTAGGAAGCCTCCTGGACGGTAAGGGGGCCTGCTGGGCGGTTAGGAAGCCTCCTGGACAGTTATGAGGCCATGTGGACGGTTAGGGGGCCTGCTGGACAGTTAGGAGGCCATATGGACGGTTAGGAAGCCTCCTGGACAGTTAGGAAGCCTCCTGGACAGTTAGGGGGCCTCTTGGACGGTTAGTAAGCCTCCTGGACAGTTAGGAAGCCTCCTGGACAGTTATGAGGCCATGTGTACGGTTAGGAGGCCTCCTGGCCAGCTAGGAGGCCTCCTGGACAGTTAGGAGGCCATGTGGACGGTTAGGAGGCCTCCTGGACAGTTAGGAGGCCATGTGGACGGTTAGGAGGCCTCCTTGACAGTTATGAGGCCATGTGGACGGTTAGGAGGCCTCCTGGACAGTTAGGAGGCCATGTGGACGGTTAGAGGCCTCCTGGACAGTTAGGAGGCCATATGGACGGTTAGGAGGCCTCCTGGACAGTTAGGGGGCCTCCTGGATGGTTGGGAAGCCTCCTGGACAGTTAGGAAGTCTCCTGGACAGTTAGGAAGCCTCCTGGACAGTTATGAGGCCGTGTGGACGGTTAGGAGGCCTCCTGGACGGTTAGGGGGCCTGGCACGTCCCACTGGGAGGAGGAGGCCCCTGGGGAAGACCCAGGACTCTGGAGAGATTGTCTCTCTCTGCTGGCCTGGGAACACCTCAGGATTCCCTGGAAGATCTGCACAAAGTGGCCGGGGAGAGGGAAGTCTGGGCTTCTCTGCTCAAGCTGCTACCCCCACGACCCAACCTCGGATAAGAGGTAGGAGAATTGATTAAATGAGGCTGCCTCTTTATTGATTTCTGCGAGATAGAACCATGTTACCCACATATGATGGTCTCCGTTTCCACCAACCCTTCCTCAAACTTCGCCTGTAAAACCACAAACCTTCCAATCCAACCCCTGACATCATCACCACAGTCGCCTAAAGACGTTATACCTCGTACGTGACGCCGTTGTCGGTGCCGGCGTCCCAGGGGATGAGGTCGGTGACCAGCCGCTGCACCCAGCCGCACTCCTTGGTGCACAGGTCCTCCCCCGACAGCCCCACGTTCCAGTCCGGACTGGGCCCCAGCATGGTGAGGAAGGACATGAGGTGACGAGTGCGGTCCACGGAGAACTCTGCGGAAGGAGCTGCTCGCCTGGTGAACGCAAGACACAAAGAGCAAAAAAATGATGAGGACGCGTCATAAATATTCAGCCTATTTGTTTCGCGACGATTACGTGACAGTAACGGCCAGTTTCTGGTGTCACGACCTCTGACCTGCGTGACATTCTCTGCTAATTGAATCGGATAATTGAAGCGCGGTGAAGTCTAATTAGAGGCGGGAAACAGCTCATTATGAGCTATATTCTTTGTGTGTCTAAAACCTACTCAGTATAATTAGCAGTGTGAGTTCCACGGGCAGCTTTTCTCGAAAGAAACCTGTCACGGCCTCTTAATTATAATATCATTGTATAAATTTATATAAAATCTACGATGCATGCAGAAATGTGAGGAAAAGAGCTGATGGTAATTTTTTTATATTCTCTGTGGGTCTCCCCCCCCCCCACTGTGTGTGTGTGTGTGTGTGTGTGTTCATGTGCATGTATGTGTGAATATTCTCATTAGTAAAAAAATTATAGTGGTACAATATATTGCCAACGACAGGCGACGCTAGGAGGGGCAATTACACAGATGTTGGTAGAGGATACAGTACATTAGCATGTGTGTGTGTGTGTGTCTTCCTGCTGAGGGTGAGAATTGTGATAAGTTTCTAATAATTGCTCTTGAAGTAAAAATGTTGGACTGAGTCACTCTGGCTTTAAAGAGGCTTTTAAAGGACAAAGCGTTCTAAATAATAATCAATAGATCACACACGCGATCATTAAACATGTAATTATACAGTAGTTTAATCATCAGCTCACTTATTTCCTTTTCTATAGGACGTAGCACGACAACAACAATGTTGTGTTATTCTTCCCGGATGAAATGAGCAGGAATAACATTGGCTTTAAAAAAAAAAATACAAAAAACAAATCAAACGAAAAGATGACATATTCATTTTGTGGGTCGGCAAGTACGGGATTAACTATTCATGAGCGGAGAAAAGCATTCTCGCTTTCAGCTCGGGCTACCAGAGCGAAAAACAACACAACGACGACAACAACAAACAAAACGACTCTTCAATGAAATCAGACTATAAAGAAAAAAATAATGCAAACCACAGCTATCAGTGGTACGCAAGCTTCCTCTGGTGATAGGAGTGAAGCTGTGACGAGGCCAAAGGGCAAAGCTCTACATCTGATCTGACCAATGGTCATGAGCGAAAACAAAATCGGGGGTACAAGCGGCCGAAATTTCTCAGAAGGGTTAGAAGCTCAGCCATCTGAGAGGGACTAGGTGTAGAGGCACTGCTCCTTTGAGTGGAAAGGAACCAGTTGAGGTGGTTCCTTAACCCTAACCCTAAGCCGGGCTCCTGGTAAGGCTGCCTGGCACGTCCAACTGGGAGGAGACCCATGGCGCTTCTATTTGGAATAGTCCCAAAATAGGCAGCAAGAACTATTCAGTTTTTTGTTACCCTTCCCTTGGGGTACTAGAGTAAGGGTACGGTACAGTACGACTGGAGCTAGACCCAATGACCTGCTGTCTATTCTCATACAAAGCTTGACGTCTTGTTGAAACAAACTGCTTTGCTGTTGTCCAACGCGTTGTACGTCATCACGCGATGTATCTCGCCGATGAGGCCATCAGGCACCAGCGCACACCTCGCCTACCAAGTAAAGGTACTGTTCTCAAGCTTTCCCGAGGACTTTGGCGTACCATACTGAACCAAACTGAACTGTACCAGGCTGCTTCTTTGCATGGAAAGGAGCCATGGTTCTGTGGTTCAAGGACTTGGTAAGGATGGTAACGATCCAACTGGAAACTGTACGGTACATATTATATTCCTGTTTCATTAAGAACCGTGCCAAAATAAGCAGCCCCAGTGGTACCCTTGGGGATGGAACCAAACCCAGGACAGTCAGGTGATTGCAGTCTATTCTCATACGGAGCTTGACGTCTTGAGGCAAACAGCCAAAAACAAGCAGAAAAAACCAAACTGTTGTGTTGTTGTTGGCGCACTGGTGCGGTGTCACGCTCGCGGACGCAAACCAAACCGAACTGTACCATGATGGAAACACACCATTAGCCATAGAAGTAAGAAGCTCAGTCATCCAGGAGGGACTCTGAGAAGAGCGGCTGCTTCTTTGCATGGAAAGGCGGTTCGAGGTGGTTCAAGGACCCGGTCAGGATGCCACCAGTGGAACAGTTTGGTTCAGTACATATTTTTTGGGGGTTCCATTGGGAACCTTCCAAAAATAACCAGCCCCAACGTTACCCCTTCTCTTGGGGTACCAGAATAATGAAAGGTAGGGGTGGAACCAGACTCACAACAGTCAGGTGAATGCAGTCTATTCTCATACCAAGCTCGACGTCTTGAGGCAAACAGCCACAAAACGAGCAGTAAACAAACAAACTGTTCTGTTGTGTTGTTGTTTGCGCACTGGTACGATGTCAAGCTCTGCAGGTCGCGGACGCACACCAAACCGAACTGTACCACGATGGAAACATGCCATTAGACATAGAATGTAAGAAGCTCAGGCATCCGGGAGGGACTCTTAGAAGAGTGCCTGCTTTTTGCATGGAAAGGTGGTTTCAGGTGGTTCAAAGACCTGGTAAGGCCTCCAGGGCACCTCCATAGGTGAGGAGTTGCTGTGACGTCCAACTGGGAGGAAACCATCAGGCAGACCAAGGACTAGGTGGAGAGATTATATCTCCTTGCTGTCCTAGGAACACCTGGAGATCCCACAGTCAGACTCGGACTATGTGGCTGGGGAAAAGAGAATCTGGGGCTCTCTGCTTGAGCTGCTACCGCTAGCATCCTGATCCCGGATAAGCGGGTGACGATGGATCAAAGACATTGAAACAAAGAAGTGGTTAAACAAAAAAAGTGAGTCAGCACTTTTGACTCACTTTGAGTCAAAAGTGCCTTTTCTCCCTTCAGTGAAAGTGACATTATACTCACATGTTGAGTGGCTGCCACGCCGGCCACTGAGCCTTGGTTTTAATGACAGTCAGGACTTCATCTCCCTGAGGAGAGAGAGACAGAGAGAGAGTAATTTATCATTAAACTGATGACAATAACAAAGAAAACACTGGCAGAGGAAAGAGTGGCAGTGACATGAGTGATAGTGAGTGCGTTCATCCAAGGACAGCGAAGTCGTTTCCACTTTCCAAAAGGCTTCACAACTTGGACAAATGTGTCTCTGTTATCAGGACAAAAACAGTTCCATAACATCTGTCTGTCATTGGTGAGGGACATCATCCTGGACTTCACACACACCATCACATTATGTGTCACAATACATGGGGATATAATTATTCATCCTAAAAGCAGGAAGATGAAGAAGACGACGATGATGGATTCAGTTTTTGGTGCAGCTGGTGATTTAGAGGTCAGTGTGTCCTCTCTGCTCTGATGAGAGTCTTTATTAGCATTTTCTCCTCTTCTCTCACTATTTTTTGTCTCCTCTTTGTCTTGTCTTCTTTAATGGGAACATTTTGTCTCGTTTTCACAACTTTTCAGCGTTATGTGTTAGGATTTTAGGGTTAGGTTTATGTTAAGGGTGAGGGTCAGGCACTTAGGGTGAATTCCAATTCCTTGCTTAACCCTCAATCTTAACCCTCAATCTCAAAAATGTGCGCTCCCTCTAGTGCAAGTGCTGTCCCGATTCTCAGAAAAATTAAGTTGAGAGGAGTTGGTTAAGTTTAAGGGCTGTATCGCCCTCAATATTGAGATTTTCCGAGACCACCCTTGGGAGAAAGGGCTACCCAGAATGCATTGCGTGTTTTAACAAAACAAAGATGGCGCCGAAAGCAGCGAAACGAGTACGCTACAAATGAAGTATTTTCTTTGTTAATAGAGATATAAAAATGATGAAAACCATTGTATTATCTTAGTTTAGGCCCATATTATGGATTACTGACGTCATTGTTGCGTAACATTTATTTTTATTTTACGATCTTTTGTCAATAGCCAGCGCGGACAAGTGATCGTTTGCTATGGTTTACCCTTCAATAAGCCGTGGTGTGTGGTAACTGTCAGCTGAATATGTCCGTGGTTGTGGTATTTGTATGAGTATCATCTTATAACTAACTGACAACCTAATAACTTGACTGACAAACGGATCGTAATAAATAATCTGACGTAAATGTGTTCTTCTTCTTCTTTTTTGGAGTTGACAGACTGGACGCAGCTTTCGCGTTATTCTGCCCCCCACAGTCTGAAGACGTATCTGCATGTAAGGGGTGTCCCATTTCTAAGTGACAAAATAACCCTCAACACTTGGTTTTGAGGGCCAGTTAAGATTAAGGGTTGAGCTTGAGGATTAAGATTGAGGGTTAAGATAGGAATTGGCCCTTAGTCATGATGGTTAACGTAAGGGTAAGGGGCTAGGGGATAAAGTTTGTGAAGTATCCGTTTGTGAGGGACAAAAGAACTTGAGGACATATTATCTGGTCCTCACAACTTTAAAGGGCCTTTTTCGGGGTTAGGATCTGATTTTAGGGTTAGGGTTAGGCATTCAGTCGTGATGGCTAAGGTAAGTGGTGTGGGAATCCATTCAGACACCAGAGACACCAAGATTCAATATTATCAGGATATTGATTTTTTGGGACGTTGAGGATTATTTCATGTACTCAAAGAACAGATGGAAAATTAACCGTGACACAAGTTGCATTCAACGAACAAATAAAATGAAATAAAAAAAACAAGTTTTAACTTGGTTTTAAAATCCTCTTCTTTGATTTGTCTTCATCACCAGATAAATGCCGCAGCAGCGCGTCGTCTTTGTTTATCCGTCTCGCTCTAATGAGACATGAGACAACAGCTGATTATCACAGCGTCACTTTAGCTTCTGTTCTCACAAGACAACAACGACAAAAAAATCAGGATATTCTCCCACCAACTGCAGGGCAGACGAGTGTGTCTGAGATTATCTGTGATACACTGAGGCGTTCTTCACATCTGGCAGCTCAGAGTTTCTCCTCCACAGGCTTGTGCAGAGATCACTGGAAGCGTGGCGGCGCGCTGACGGCTGTGTTTAAAACGTGGCTTTATTGAGATGAAATATTTATTCGATCTGCCCCGGAGACGCACGGAATGAATTAAGTGTGAATGAGACGCCATCAGTTCAGGAAACTCATGTGGCTCAGTCTGCAGAGCCACGACACGCTCGCTCTGCAGATGTCGAACTGGACCTGGTTTTTATAGACCGTCGCACGCACACGTGGAGGCGAACACCAGTTAATCTGTGACAGCAGTGCCTGGTTTAACCTTTCTGTAGTTTTTCACTCTAATCTGAGCGATTTAAAAACTTTTAAACAACAAATAAAATGACTGATGATCATCCTCTGATCAATTTATTTGACTTAAAACTGGATAACTGTTTCTGATTTTGGTGTCTTTCCGATTTTAGGCTAGTTTAAACAGATTATCTGGACAAATTATCCTGTAGTCTGAGGGATTAACAAGACGTGATTTTATAAAACACCTAGCATTTAGCTGCTTTTTTCAATTTGGAAAAATGTACAGTACAGTGTCGTATATACTTTCGAGGCAATCTGATGAAATGATAGAATATCAGCATTCTAACTTTAATCTCAGAATTCTAACTTTTATTTTCATAATAGTAAATTTAATCTCAGAATTCTGACTTTTTCCCTTAAATTCAAAATTTAATCTCAGAATTCTGATATTTTTTCCTCCAAATTTTAAATTTAATCTCAGAATTCTAACTTTCATTTTCATAATTGTAAATTTAATCTCAGAATTCTGACATTCTTTCCTAATAATTGTAAATTTAATCTCAGAATTCTGAAATTTTTCCCCTCATAATTCTAAATTTAATCTCAGAATTCTGACTATTTTTCCTCAAAATTTTAAATTTGATCTCAAAATTCTGACTTTTTCCCCCTAAATATTCTACATTTAATCTCAGAATTCTAACTTTTTTTCTTCATAATTGTAAATTTAATCTCAGATTTCTTACTTTTTTTTCTCAGAGTTCTAAATTAAATCTCAGAATTCTAACTTTTGTCTCAGAATTGTCAGAAAAAAATAATTTTGTGAAAAAAGAAGAAAGAAACTTTTATTGTCTATAAAGACCCCTGCTCTATTCTGAGTTGTTTATTCAACTTTGTCACCGTTTAAATGACATCATTAAGCACATATTTGTACACGACAACACATTTTTACTCTCGCTTTTACAACCTTAAGAGCTGAGACGCAGGGAAAACAGTGATTACCGCGCTCTCTAAGTGGAAATACTGAATGCATTAACGTATTTGTGGTAATTTTCTCTTCATTCACTGGAGGCTCCTGTCGCACCAATAACTCTCTAAATGCTTTGCTTAAAAATAAACATCCTTCTCTTTCGAGAAACAGCCATTTCCACGTCTTTATAACGGCGCTCGGCCACAGGCAGGTAATTCAGGCTGCAGTTGTTGGACATGACGAGGACGAGGACGACTCTGAGATGCAAATCTCCGCCTGTAATGGTCTTGTTTGTTTATAGTGATTATCGTAAATGGCAGCAAATAACTGCAATTTAACAATGTTTAAAGGCTAGTTCCATTTCATGGACGTTTTTGGAGAGGGGTGATGGAGGAGGAGGAGGAGGAGGAGGAGGAGAGGATGGTCAGGTAAGATGAAGAAAGAAGAAGAGAAACAACATTAACATGCAGAGTGAGCGCAGGAGAGTGATTCATAAAAACCAGCGGAGGTAAGTAAAGGAAAAGGTTGTGGAGTCCTTCTTGTCTCCCGTCTTACCCTCTCTGTCCACGTCCACTCCATCATCATCACCTCCTCCTCCTCACACTCTTAAAACACCGAGCCAATCGCACAAATTGATCGACTGAGTGACGCGCATTACAAAACATTCTCGACGACGACAAACGAGGACTACGTTATTAATTCACAGCTTAAAGGACACTTTTACGACGCTGTTTACCGAAATAAGTTCGTCATAACCTTTCAGTGCGATGTGAATCAAGGGACGCGAGGAAGCGGAGGATGCTTCTGCGCCGTCTCCTAGCGTTTACGGCTTTGGCTACGACTGTTCAAACTGTGAGTATGCGAACTCTGGTCCGCCTAAAAGCGTAGGTTAGCTTCACGTGAACCAAACGCAGGGCATTGTGGGTAACGACACAACCAGAACATACGCGTTTGCCTAGCACGTTAGCCGTGAGAAATGGCTAAGCCCATTGATGCATCTCCATGTTTTGCGGTTTCCATATGTTTTCTTCTTCATTGTTTGTCTTCTCCTTTAGTAATTCTTGATGCAGCGCCACCCTCAGGTGAGGAGGGAGAATACGTTATTCAAAAGGTTCGGTTTGTTTTACTAAATTGTTAACGCAAACACGGACCGGGCTGAATGTACCCCCCCAATCGTACCGAGTCTAGCGGAGCCTAGGAGGTGTGAAAACGATGTTATACACCAAAACTGACAAAAGCTGCTTATGCTGCAAAGAAACCAGAGCATTAGCTTGGAATGACCAAAAAAAAGCAAGAACTATAACTGCTTTAAAATCAGATCGGCTTCTAACGGAGTCGTTGTGATGGTTAGATGGTCTTTGTAGTTGTAGCTGTCTCCACTGCCCCCTGTTGTCTGGTAGCGGAAAACCAGCCTAGCGTAATCGGACCCAGAGTCCTCAGAATCAGGAGGTCTTGCACCAGCGAAAAAGAAGCAGAGAATACCGAGCCGACCGAGCAAGGGGCCATGAGAGTGAACATCGGACCGGGTTTTATCAAATGGCGATTAGTTAGCATGTGGTGTCGTAAAAATATGTACTCCGAAACTGTAGGGGGAGCTCCATAGCGAAAAATGGGGTGAAAAAATGTGACTTGCAAAGCTGTTTTTGGTTGTCTTGTGATTGACGCCTTCCACTGATTCTGTCCTCTAAGGCAAAGTTTTATGCACTTTCACAATTTATTTTTTTCAGCGTTCGTACACTTTTTAGCAATAGTTTTCCGTGACTTTTCAATGACTTCTCCATAACCTTTCATTGACTTTCCAAGACCGAAAATCGGTGCCATCCCACAGTCTTACATGAATGTCCATTCGTTTTGACTAGTCTTTGTTAAGACTTTCGTCAAATAAAAAAAACATATGCAGTTTGTTGCGACACGTCTTTCATTATCGGCATTTTGCACGTCCGTGATCTGCGTCTTTCAGTAGCCAAAGTTTAAAGCTCTCCTTGAAAAGCCACTCTGTTGTAACTTTCTTTCATAGTTTTTTAATTGATTTGAATTAATATTTGAGTAACGCTTTAAGGTGAAGTAAGTAGTTTATAGTGACATCTAGAGGAGAGGCTGACATTTACAACAAAGAAAATGCTGCTCTGCTCACCCCCTCCCTTCCCTGAGCGCTACGGTATCCGCAGCTGGTCAAATGTCGTCCTCGTCGTCTTTCTCCGTGTCAGCAGATGAGGTTCGTGAGGTGAGGGAGAGGGCGAGCTACCGCGGCCGTAGCAGACAAAGCGGAGAGAGAGGAGGCGGGTCTTCCGCGACAAGTAAAGAGACGCTTGATTTGTTCTCTCGCGTTTGTCCTTACAGGCTCCGGTAGAAACATGGCGTCTCGCTGCTAACAGTGGCTATTGTGGGAAATAAATTGTGTTCCTGTTCTCGTGGATGGTTTTAGTGTAAGGCTTTCTCCATGTTGTTAAAGATAACAATTAACCAAAAGTCAAGCTGTGAACAAATGATGGGATCGTAAAGCAGGGGTCGGCATGAGGGGCACAGGATGACATGTGTGGGTCATAAAGAAAGTGGGTTGTCTTGTTGTAACTTGCTTTGATGTGACTGTATATATGTTTGAGCTCTCTGAAGCAACGGCAGAGAACATTTAGACCAGCTTTGGAACAGATTCTCTCCTTCATGCATGAAGTAAAGACACGATTTAACCAACACCGATGACTCCAATGAAATTTCTTTCACATTTTGGCGACGAGGATGGGATGGACGTTCCACTGCTCAGGTTCTGAGTTCTGACTGAAGGTTATTACCGGTAAGGAAAATTTCCACTCCACCAAGGAGGAGGAATTCCGCCTGACGTCAGAAACAGGTACTGACCAGTGGACGCTCCATCTATTTAAAAGTGAGTACGGTGTTTTTTAAATCTTGGATAAAACCTATAGGTGGACAGTTGTAATTCCTTTGTGGTAGCTGTCCCGATATTCTATAATTCCTTTGTGGTTTGAATGTCGATATATTCTATAATTCCTTTGTGGTATGAATATTTGGTCCGGTGTAATTCCTTTGTGGTAATCGGGACCGTCTCATGTAATTCCTGTGTGGTGTTGGAGACTAGTGCACATGAGTGAAACCTAGGTAGACAGTGGTAATTCCTGTGTGGTTGCTGTCAAGATATTCTATAATTGCTTTGTAGTTTTGAAGCTCTGAAGAAAAAATAAATAAATTTAGTAGAAAACAAAAGGGTATATAAATGGATCAATCCTAAATTAACTGAAGGCAATGACTGTCTCGTGAGGGCCGAATCATCGGAGAATTAGTTTTGGGGGGTTGCAAAATACCACCTCGTTTGGCTTCAAGACCGAGCAGGTATATTGTTTTTGGAAGTCGACTTTAAAAAAAAAAAAAAAAATTTTAATTGAGATTGGAAACCATTTCAAATTTGGCCTAAGTGTTGTTTTGTGTTGTTTTGTGTTTGTTCTGTTTTGTTCCATGATGTTTTCATGTCTGTGGCTGGCTTGTGTTGTTTTGTGTATGTTGATCTGAGCTCAGTCTGCAGAGCTTGTGTGAGGAGGAAAAGTTGTGTTTTTTGCATGGGGTCATTGCAGGCTGTGGAGCCAGAATGACTGTAAACTGTTTGGGGAAAAAGAGAGAGGAAATGCCTCTATAACAAAAAGATAGACCATGTCAAGAGCATTAGTTTAATCAATGTTCGAGTTGCTGCAGGCAGATGATATGTTTTAAAAAAAAAAAAAAAAAAAAAAAAAGGGCAGAGAGGAGAAGTGTGAAGTTGTGTGAAGTTACAGGAGTAAAGGAGATGTTAGTTTGTTTTGGATTGAGGATGGTAATCAAGTGTTTTGAAGGTTTTTGTATGTTGAAAAGACTGGTATTAAATGATAGAAGTTGATGGTGTTGAAGTAAAATGGTGAATGAACTGTTTCTAAGTGCTGATTTCTTGTGCTGAACAAGAAGAGCTGCTTCTGTGAGGAGAGTCTACAGGCTGGACTCAGTGACAGAGAGACAGAAAGAAGGGGGGTTTCAGAATAAGAAAAGTAAGGTAATGAAAGTTTGAGGAAAGTAGTAAAAAGGGAAATGTGTTGAAATTGAGGTTTGTTTAAAATGTTTGAAATATATATATATTTAAAAAATAAACAATAAAAACAACAGTAACAATAAATTAATTAATTAAATAAATAAATGATAGGAACTGTATTTTGTTATAAGAACTATATATTTCTTGTCACCATGAAGATGATGATGTGTGGCTGGGGCTGAGTTAGCTCAGCTTAATTTGTTCCTGTGTTTTAAATGATGCATGTGATGGTTAATGAAAGGATGATTGTTTATGACGAAGTGTCCCTGATCAAGACACTAAGTCCTTAACAGCTCCTGATGAGTGTGTGATATGTAGAGCATGAATGTGAATGGGTGAATAAGAGACTTGAAGCTGTTCAAGAGTGCTTTGAGAGGCCCAGTTGATAAATGATAATATTAATTTTTAAGATGAATGTGACATGATTTTGTGTAAAAACAAATGGTTTTGTCTCATTATAGGAAAGGAAGTGTGGTGAAGGATGTTGTTGTGATGTGAAAATGATTCAAGTGGTTATAAACTAACATATAAATCTGAAATATATTCCAGTCACTATAGGGTTAAAATAATTAATTAAAAATAAGGTAATCTAGAATAAGTGAAGTTAACTGTGTGAAGAAACATCTGAACAAAAAATCTAGGTGACTGACCACGCTGATCCAATCACTGACTCAACTAACAGACCTGACTGACGAACAAGGAAAAATTCTGCAAAAATAACTTTGAGTGTCTGTGTGAGTAATTTGAAGAGTGTCTTGAAGACTATGTGTTTGTGCTGAAAGTTGTCCAAAGTGTGTTTAGGTTTGAATCTGCCTCCTCCATGTGCTGTCCCCAAGTCTGCACTGCACCCCCTCCTCCCTCAGAGACACACACAGCAGGACACCTACAGCTAAATGACAATCCAACTCTACAGGAGGTAGAAGCTGTGTGTTGTAGGGTTTTAAACTCAGATGGGCCAACATCTGACCGGCCAACTGGTCGACATCCCCAGCTGTTGGATCAGTGCGGTCCAACAACATGATGGCCAGCCTGGCTGAAGCTGTGTTTGATGTTTTCACCTTAAGAGTGTGTTGGCTGAGATCCACAACACAATACAACAGGAGGGTGAGTTAGCAGCTGACTACTGTACACATATGGACTCTGTTTTCGCAGCTCATTCTGACATTGACGCAGACAATGAGGCATACGATGACCTGCTCGTTCGTGTCATGGTTACATGTGTCAGATGGGAAACTGGGACCATAGCGAATGTCTGGACACATGTTCTGCACGCTGAACGAAATCAGATAGATTTGGACTCTAAACAAACACAAACACTTCAGACTGCTCAACTGATACTTAGACACCTATTCCTCCACCGAGGAATGAAGAAAGACTGTTAACATTGAGGGAGAACAAAGACACAGAAGTGGTATGGGTGTGTCACTCATGCAGGACCAGGAGATCCCAGAAGGCGTGGATAAACAATTCACAGAGAAATTTGTCAGAAAAAGACAACTTTATGAACAAACTGATTGGAAGAAATGTTTTGTTTTTATGTTGTTTTTTTTATTTTGCTTTTCTTGTATTCTGTATTCTCTTATACCAATATGTTTGCAGTACATAATTAGTTGATAAAACCATGTGATTTCCCAAATAAATGATGTTGACACTGTGTGTCAAAAGAGAGGAATGTGGGAAATAAATTGTGTTCCTGTTCTCGTGGATGGTTTTAGTGTAAGGCTTTCTCCATGTTGTTAAAGATAACAATTAACCAAAAGTCAAGCTGTGAACAAATGATGGGATCGTAAAGCAGGGGTCGGCATGAGGGGCACAGGATGACATGTGTGGGTCATAAAGAAAGTGGGTTGTCTTGTTGTAACTTGCTTTGATGTGACTGTATATATGTTTGAGCTCTCTGAAGCAACGGCAGAGAACATTTAGACCAGCTTTGGAACAGATTCTCTCCTTCATGCATGAAGTAAAGACACGATTTAACCAACACCGATGACTCCAATGAAATTTCTTTCACACTATGCAACCGCGGCCCGCGACCGTGTTATTTTACATGACTTTTTGAAACACTACGAAAATGAAACAAAAACTATTATACAGCGACTAGACAATGCAGGAGCACATAATATGTATAAAAAAGTGGATTTTGGGTCATATAAACCCATAAATACTACACAGTGTCCCTTTAAGTAATGGTTAAAAGGGAGGAAGTGGTTGTATTCTGTAAGGGCTTTTTTGTTATTCACGTTTTGGTTCACGCCCCCCCAGAAGCGTGTTGTGCTTTGTGTTTTTAGCTTCTCCGTTACGCCTTATTTGCAGAGACGCAGTTAAATCATATCACTCTCGTTGAAACTCCACTTTCCTGGCATTTTGTCGTTGAATAGAGCATCTGAAAATCCATGTGAGGACTGGAGGGTCGCTAACCACGGCGCCAGTGATCTGCTTGTTTCCGCTTGAAACTTTCCGTGTCAATTTCAATTTTAATGCAATATTTCCATGACTTTTCCAAAACTTTTCAGGATATTTAGTTTTTCATTAACTTTTCAAGGACCTAGAAAATGCATTTTCAATTTCCCCAAACTTTTCCAGGTTTTTCATGGGCGTACGAACCCTGTGTTTTTTTACGACGCTTGTTCGGTCGCTGCCTCGCAGAATCACCGTATTTCACTTTCGTTTTTTTTTTGGATTCGGTAAAAGTGTTTTTGGGTCGAGTCCAGCTAGCATCGAGCAGCCAATTCATAAAAGATGATTTATCGCCGTGTTGTGTTTTGGTGTGCGCGTGCTTGCTTTCAGAATACAGCGTTCTTGTTTGACCCAGGCCTCGTCGTTCCATCCCAAACCCTCTCTTCTATGCCCACTTATCCTGTGCTCTTGTTGGAATGAAGTCGTTCCTGGAGGAACTCTCTCTCTCTCTCTGTGAGGCTCGGTGTTTGTCTTTCTAGACTCGGTCTAATAAAGGAAAATGAGCCTGGGGACGTTGGGGGAAGAGGTGTCTCATAATAAATCAACACTGCACTAATGCAATTACAATTGCACGGGGGGGCAGGAAACAGACGGGCGAGGGGACCGATATGTTGTAACTCAGTCGGATAACGTTCACATGCTTAGGTAACTAACTGGAGGAACACACACACACACACACACACACACACACACACACACACACACACACACACACACACACACACACACACACACACACACAGAGCAACTAAACAGCATCTTTAATTACATTTCACAAAGGACGTAATTATGTGAATCAAAATTTGATGTGATCTTATATCCACACACATAATGACAACAATTTCCTGGCTATGAAAACTAAAATTTGGCCACTTAGAAACAAGGCTCACCTAATAAAATCTGCACTTACTCACGTATTTCATGTCTTTACAATGTCTTTAAATCTTTATTTCAGACTTTTCTTACTGAAAACTGAAGTTTTTTTAAACCACACACCAAACCCCATAGAGAAAGTCATCGTTTTTAGCTCACAGGGGATACATGAGCTGCTGGTCGACTGCTGCCTCGTGTGGTCAGTTTGCATCACTGAATTAAATTCAATTTCAATTTTTTTAAAGCAGAATTAACAAATGAACAAAATAACACATTTGAACTCAACAACAGAGGCAGCAGTGCATCAAGAAAAACCTCCTGTGTGCTGTAATGTTAAAATTGTTGATTTTCTCTATGGACTCTGGTGTGGGAGAGTTTAAGGTTTATAAAGCAGCACTAACTTCAGTTTCCAGGCCAAAAAAAAAAAAAAAAAAAAAGGAATTACTGTAGACTTACTGTAAGATAACATAAATATTATTAAGTGAAACCTCCTATGACATAATTTTTAACAACCGGTGGTATTGGACACTATGTTGGTATCTCGTATTATTTATGTTCTTAATTTCACTTCCTTCTGCAAAGCAAAATTGCAAATGGGAATATGGGGATATGATATTACTTTCTAGAATTTATTTATTGAACCACCCATCTGTATTTTCTTATGTGGTTGAAATAATGATAGTAGATTTTGCAATTATAAGTAGATTTTGGAAGTATAAGTACATTTTGGAAGTATAAGTACATTTTGGAACTAAGTAGAATTTGGAATTATAAGTAGAATTGGGAATAATAAGTAGATTTTGGAACTATAAGTACAATTTGGAATTATAAGTAGATTTTGGAATTATAAGTAGAATTTGGAACTATAAGCTTATTTTGGAAAAACAAAAGTAATCAAGGAGAAAAATATTCCTCTTCTTTTACAGGACATAATTCCATAATTGCGTGGGAACTTTGTAGAAACACAACACAAAGTGACACAATCTGGCGCCGTGTCCTCAATCATTTGTTGATTGTCATTTCAAACACAACATATTCACTCCAGCAGGTTCTTCATCATCCACCTGTGACACGGAACACGAAGCGCTTCATCATCATCATCATCATCATCAATTACGCTGTGATTTACTCGTCGTCCCTCCAGCTCGCGGCTGTAATTTCACCCACGCACAAAACAACGACCTGCCGTCTGATTAGAAGTCTGTGTTTTCCTACTTTTTAAATAACAATCCATTTTTCAATAATTTAACGTTTAATACCTTTACTCAAAGCAGAAGAAAGTGACCAGCTTGTCGTTGTAATAACTCGGCGATTCGACACCGCGGCCTCTGGAGATACCAGATATGTGTTCACCCCCGTCTCCGCGCGGTCCATTATTGCGGCTCATATTCCAACAATACTTGTTAAAATTTTAATGCCTCACATTAAACACACTTAGAGCTTCGGCTGTGTTCAAAACAACAATTAGAAAACAAAAGGTTTTATGAGACACAGACGATGGTTTTCCTCTCATAATAACAGTGATGCTTTCGGCAAAAAGTAGTAACATTTTGGGGTCATTAAAAACCTGCTGTTTTTATTGAACTAAAACCAATTTACGCCCCGGCGTTAGTGTGGAAGAGAGCGATTCCCCCTGATGGTTTGGGATTTATGAATGTTCACGCTCTGAAAACTGCGTTTGAACACAGTCACAGTAAATATTTCTGTGGAACATTAACGTTGTCGTGGGTCAAGAGGTGAAGGAGAAAGTGGAGTCGCACAAAAAGGGTTGCTTAAAGATTTTACTTTACACAAAAGTGCATTTTTAATTCAGTTTAATAAGAGAATATATCGTCGACCACATTATGTTTAATTGTGACATATCAGCACAGCAGCCATACTAAACAGACACAAAAACATCAGAAGACGGAAATCTAGAGTTCTAGATTCTAGTTTCCCAAACTTTCTATCCAGAGACCCAATTTTTTAAAATACAAATCATGACAAGAACCAAATTTATGCTAAATGTAGCGATAAGCTAGTGTAGCTGCCATAGCTGCTAGTGTAGCTGTCATAGCTGCTAGTGTAGCTGCCGTAGCTGCTAGTGTAGCTGGCGTAGCTGCTAGTGTAGCTGTCGTAGCTGCGTAGCTGCTAGTGTAGCTGCCGTAGCTGCTAGTGTAGCTTCCGAGCTGCTAGTGTAGCTGTCATAGCTGCTAGTGTAGCCGTCATAGCTACTAGTGTCGCTGTCGTAGCTGCTAGTGTCGCTGTCGTAGCTGCTAGTGTAGCTGCCGTAGCTGCTAGTGTAGCCGCCATAGCTGCTAGTGTAGCCGTCATAGCTGCTAGTGTAGCCGTCATAGCTGCTAGTGTAGCTGTCGTAGCTGCTAGTGTAGCTGCCGTAGCTGCTAGTGTAGCTGTCATAGCTGCTAGTGTAGCTGTCATAGCTGCTAGTGTAGCTGCTAGTGTAGCTGTCATAGCTGCTAGTGTAGCTGTCCTAGCTGCTAGTGTAGCTGCCGTAGCTGCTAGTGTAGCTGCCGTAGCTGCTAGTGTAGCTGTCGTAGCTGCTAGTGTAGCTGCCGTAGCTGCTAGTGTAGCTGTCATAGCTGCTAGTGTAGCTGCTGTAGCTGCTAGTGTAGCTGTCATAGCTGCTAGTGTAGCTGTCATAGCTGCTAGTGTAGCTGTCGTAGCTGCTTGTGTAGCTGCTAGTGTAGCTGCCTTTTACATGAATTTATATCAAGTAACTTTATTAGTTACTTTTGCTCGCACAACTCTCCAAACGTGTTTAGCCAGCTTCTGAATACAGACATCGCTCTCTCGTTTAACTATTTACCGCTTTAACAAATTTGATTTGTGGAGTTTTCACGCGTTGGAAAGCGCTTTACTTACCCCCACATAGTTGACTATAGTATTCTTGTCTTTGTTCATATGGCAAATCCACGTTTGGTTTGTTTACGTCTCTTAGCCACTCATTAGCCGACGCCAACCACGCACAACTGATGTCATCTACGTGAGATCGGCAAGATTGTAAATGGTGTAACACATCTGTAATTACATCACTTGGATAAGTAATTGTAATGTTATTACTGTTTTGAAATGATGGCAATATAATAATAACAGTGAGGCGTAACTAAATAATGTGTTACTGCGAATGTGAGAGTGTTTGGGAACCACTGAAGAGGATGTTGATGCTAAGAGAGAAAACCGCAAACTTAAACCTGGTGTTTTTTTCTTCCAAAAACTGACAATGATCAAGCTCAAAACTTCCACATTGATAGTTTGCACTTTTGTTGACACGTGTACACAGAATCCTCCTCTTGCCGGGTGCTACGTTGCTGATTTGTTGATCTGTTTTACGACTCATTTTCACTTTAAGGGTAGTTACAGGGGAAATGGAACGACTCCCGCTGAATGAGCATTTTCATCTGTTATATCGTCCTCAAAGTGCAGGGAAAAATATATATTATGTATATAATATGTTATGACAGAGGAGGGAAAAAACACTCACGGGGGACGAGAGGAGAGATGAGTTGTTGTCATTACAATGAAAATAGATCAGCTGGTGTTAAAGTGAAGCTTCAGCAGAAAGCCTTTTTGTGCATTTGTGAAGTGGATATCAAAATGGAGGTGATGTTTTAAGGACTAAAGTCAACCACACACTCAGGTTTATCATCTTATATTATTATACTAAGGGGTTTAAACTTTAAATTATTCAATGGTGTTCAGGGGAGTCCTGTTTGCTGGTGTGCGAGCATTATCAGGTCACACACGAGGTCAACATCAGCTGTGGAAAAACGACCATTACTGTGGGTAATATAACATAGAGCCACAATTAGGGACAAAAGTTCAGTCTTTATACTACAAACAGCATTTCCAGAAAGGCCAGGAAACTTTCTATAAATGCAATAAAACTAAGGATTCTTACACCTGTATTATGGTCTGATTCAGGGAGTAATATGTTACATTTAACCTTTTCACACTGCAATCGAGACTTGACAAGCCGTCAATGTCACGTACAGTAGCAGCTACAACAGCTACAGCAGACGGCAGCTACGGCAGCTACAGTTAGCTACGGTAGCTATAGTCGTTACTACAGTAGCAGCTACGACAGCTACAGTAGACAGCAGCTATAGTAACAGCTATGGCAGCTATAGCAGTAGCTAAGGCAGCAGCTACAGTAGCAGCTATGGTAGCTATAGTAGTAGCTAAAGCAGTAGCGACAGTAGCAGCTATGGCAGCTATAGTAGTAGCTAAGGCAGCAGCTACAGTAGCAGCTACGGAAGCTATAGTAGTAGTAGCTACAGTAGCAGCTATGGCAGCTACAGAAGCAGCTACAGCAGACAGCAGCTACAGTAGCAGCTATGGCAGCTACAGTAGCAGCTACGGCAGCTATAGTCGTTGCTACAGTAGCAGCTACGACGGCTACAGTAGCAGCTACGACAGCTACAGTAGCACCTACAGCAGACGGCAGCTACAGTAGCACCTACGACAGCTACAGTAGCAGCTACGGAAGATATAGCAGTAGCTAAGGCAGTAGCTAAGGCAGCAGCTACGGCAGCTATAGTAGTAGCTAAGGCAGCAGCTACAGTAGCTGCCCTGAATGCTATACTAGTAACTACAGTAACAGCAAAAAGCTCCAAAACAGTTGGGAGACTTTGCAGCAGGAGTGAAAAGGTTTCTCAGGACAATTTCCTGCAATTTAAGTCCATCGTCTGGTTTAGTGACGATATTGCGCCAGTAGGGGGCACCTTGTCCACAGAGGTCAAGTGAACTTCAGCGTCCTCTGTTATTCAGGTGTTTTGGAAAAAGACCAATCTCCCTGAAGGTTATGGATGCAACCGTTTACTAAAGACAATCGCTCAAACCGCAGCCTTGAACCTTTCCTCGGCTGTAATCTGGGGGGTAAGAAGGCAAAGGTCATTATGTGCTCAGCTGAGAAGTGCTTCTTTGCCTCTGGCGGCCAAGGTGATGATTCTGAAAATTGCCTCAGGCACTTTCATTTTGTGTTATATGGTAGTCGATGGTCTGACCTGAGAAAACCTGAAAAGTGTGGAGGAGGAAAGAAAAAACACAGCTCTAATGATATGATGTTAAAATGACTTTTTATGGAGGAGGAGAAAACACTTGGTTTGCTGCGATTCAGCTCGGTCCTGATCCGAGGATTTACAGAATCTGATTTGACTGCTGATGTTTCTGTTCGCCTCCATGTCTGAAATGCTGTATATCCTTTATTCCTTGTGATAGTTGCCGTGGATTTATGCTTCCGAGAAGTTTATTTGGTCCCCACATAAACTATGATGAGATCTGAGCTCATAGACTTTTTATGCTTTTGCTGTGAGGCATTTTTCACCTGTATTTTATCTTTGTATTAAATGTTAAAACTGTCAAAATACCCATACACATATTTAAACGGATCACTACAACAGAGTATAAGGGCCGTACTGAAGAATAATTAAGTTTTTTTCTGCTGTAGTTTTACAAAAATCTTAATTATCAATCTAATTATCAATTTATTTTTCAAAGTCCTGACACTGATGTTAATGTGGTGCCGATGTGCCAACAGATTAAATATTACCTTCTTTGTGAAGCTCAAACCAAAGCATAACTTCACAAGAAAGCTCCACGTTCCTCGTCTTGTCACACCTTTGGTCAATTTAGAGAGTCCAATTAACCTAATCCCCAAATCTGCTCTGTTAAAGGCGCACTAAAAAAAAAATTCAATAGTTATGAAAAACATTGCTTCATTTGTAAATGTGTTGATTTGTTGATTTTTTCTACTCAAATCTTGATTATAATTAAAAAACAAACAAAAAACGAGTAGGTGATGGGCAAATTAACCCTATATGCTGTTTATTTTGCTTGTATTTACGATGAAATAAACCTCTGTTGGGTATTTTAAGATAAAATTGTTAAAATACAGCGGGTCCACTAGACTCTATTGGGTAAAAGTCTCTTCACACTGCGATTGTAAGCAATGAATAGCATGTGCTATTTGCACATGCTCAGAAGACAGCGCCAAAGCTTATGCTAGCTTTGATAAATCAAACGACAGAGTTGCAGCAACGTTACGGGCAGAATATTTTATATTTTTGAGAATATCAGCTGTTTTCCGGCATCACGTTGACATCTGTTTTCATGTAGCAGCTACAGTAGCAGCTACATTTCGTGAATTTGTGTTCGTTCTACTTTTGAATTCATGATACCCCTGATACAGAGGATGGAATGAGCTTTTGACTGAGCTACACGTCGACTCAGCGCCGTAGCTACACCTCGACTAAGACTACAACTGCCGTAGCTGCTACCGTAGCTGCAACCGTAGCTAGAGTGAGTTCAATGAGTTTTTAGAAATGGAAAAAAAACAATAACAAAAAAACAAGAAAACATGGGTTTAAGTGCAAAGTGGTGATGGAGAAGGAAGCGAGGTCAGGGAGTGGAGACAGTGAAGTTCTGGGAAGAAAAGAGCAGTGGAAATGGAGAGGAGGGAGGTCAGAGTGGGATTGAAAGTCCAGTAATTGCTTTGACCCTGCGCTGAGTCGCGGTACAGCTCAGTCAAAAGCCCCCGCCAT
Organism: Microchirus variegatus; assembly: GCF_963457635.1. Taxonomy (NCBI): domain Eukaryota; kingdom Metazoa; phylum Chordata; class Actinopteri; order Pleuronectiformes; family Soleidae; genus Microchirus; species Microchirus variegatus. The sequence goes on from NC_139809.1 coordinate 17,407,253, forward strand.
GAATTCCCCTGCCCACGGCTCGCGTCGCGGGAATCAAACTCGGCTCGGCGCTTGACCGGGAACTTTTGTTTATGACTGTGTGTGGGAAATAAAAACATGGAGAGTGGACAGAAGAGTCTGTGACAGCGGGGGTTTCACCGAGGAAGTGGACTGAGAAGCAGGAGAGGCTGCATGAGCGGTAACCATGACAGCTGAGGCAGACGGAGTGTGTGTGTGTGTATGTGTGTGTGTGTGACCCGTCAGCCGGATGATGTTTACGACCACTCGTACCCTGCAGGAGGAAGTCGGACAGAGGCGCAGTCACACTGCCTCCCTTTGTCCTCTCTATTAGATCGCAGCGGCTCCTCGGTTTTCCAGCGACGAATACATTAGCGGCTTTTTCCCGCTCATTAAACTTTCATGAAGCTTGTAGCCGCTATAGGAAATATACGTGTCATATTCTCAAATGGCATTTGCCAAATAACCCACTGTCTGAAAAATTATCTTTTATGATCTTTTTTCTTCCTTTGTCCCCCATGCAGTTTTGTTAAATGAGTCACATATTTTCTAGCGATCACATAAAATGAAAAAGCCGAAAAAAAAACATCACTTGACTTTAATTCACTTTTTCTGACGTAACTGGCAACCCGAGGTTGCTCGGCAGCTTAGACTCTACGGACTGCAATGATTGGTAGACGGCGGTAGGTGGCGCCACATGCCAAAACATGATTTCAAAACATAAACATGATTTGCAGTCTGCAAAATATTTTTTTTAATGCAAATATTTTGTCTGTACTGTTGTTGTTGGTGAGTTCAGTTTGTTATATGAACATTATTCCTGAGTCTCTGTGACATATTAGGAGGATTTTATGGCCAGTTGCTTTAGATTTATTACATAATGCACCTTTAACGCAGTGTTCTATGTGTGTTGAGCAAACGGGAGCAGCTAACGAGATGCATCCAACGACCCCGGTAAATATGATCACATTGGCAAACACACGTGAAGTGCAACTAACAAAGTTCTTAGGATAATAGAGACTGTACCTCCAATTATTTTTCCACCAGCAGTTTTGTGGTTAAAATATTGTACTTTGATTTGACACATTTTTTCTTTTTTAATGTCATTTTAAAGGTGCATTATGTAATAAATCTAAATCAACTGGCCATAAAATCCTCCTAATATGTCACAGAGACTCAGGAATAATGTTCATATAACAAACTGAACTCACCAACAACAACAGTACAGACAAAATATTTGCATTAAAAAAAATATTTTGCAGACTGCAAATCATGTTTATGTTTTGAAATCATGTTTTGGCATGTGGCGCCACCTACCGCCGTCTACCAATCATTGCAGCCAGTAGTGTCTCAGCTGCCGAGCAACCACGGGTTGCCAGTTACGTCAGAAAACGAAAACTAAAAAACCTCTTTTTTTATTATTTGAATGTAGTAACCGTTTTTGGCCACATTCTTACATATGGCACCTTTAATTTTTATGTCTCTCTTTAAAAAACCCTTAGCTCACTAAAACGTATGCCTATGACGTCAAATTAATATTTGGTGTGAAAACACCCTTTGCTTTCAAGGCAGCACGAGTTATTCCAGGTACATTAAATATTATTTGTATCGTAGCAAATCACAACATACAGTACATTATCTCAAGACAGAAACCTTACATTATCAAAGAGAGAGAGAGAAACGAGAAACCCAACAGTTAGATGTGCAGCATGTGCCTAGGCCGGTTGTGTTGAAAGGAAAAATGGGTGACATAAGAGAGACACGGAAAAAAACCAGTAAAGAGAAACTACAACTGTGACATAATTTCCTGGTTTATATGCCTCTGGTGACATCGTTTATCTATGGGTGTTGTTTTGTTTTGTTTTGTGAGTGTTGCATGATGGGATTTGCGTGACATCAGGACACACCCGGAGCTCGACATTAACCTCATCAGCTGACGGACAAAAACTCGCAGAAACGTAGTTTACTGACATGCTAAAGAAAGCGAGGAGCGAGTGGCGGAGTCGTCCTCAGTTTTGTGCAGTCTACAGTCTCACCACTAGAGGTCACTCATCCTCACACCCTGGACCTTTAAATGAAAGAAATACAATAATTTAAAGAGCTATATTCACATATTGACATAAGATGTTATATCACGATATAAACAATATTTACGTGGCAATAAAGATCCATATCGACATGAAACGCTTTTATTTTGAAATATTATCATTATTGCATATTATATTTGGCATACATTTGTCATTTTTTTTCTCTTTTATCTTATATCACACAGATGGTTCAATGTGATGTGATGAAATCGTCACATGGGCTTCAGATTAATTAATCTACATGGGCAGATTAATGGGGCAAAAAAACAGCTTTATAAACGAGAGAACCTTTACTGTCATTGCAGACTTAAAAACAGCGGAGAAAAGGTTTGGATCTCCCAAGATTAAAAGGATAAAAATGCAGATTTTCCTTTTTTCTAATATTCGTAATGGACGTATCCATCATTGACTCTGCAGAAGTTGGCAGGACAGAGCAGGACGTTCTGGACCTCGTCTACGACTGATAGCAGGTAAATAAGCCTCAGAGAAACCCTGATTAAACTGCGTCTGGGTCCTAACGGCACGAGCGAGGCCTCCCGAAATCACCCCCCCCCCCCCCCCACCCAGCCAGGAAGCAGCAGTAATTATCTTGTCATGGACCTGGATTGGTGTGTTGAACACAACTGATTACATGCGGCCTGATTGGCGGAGGCTTTAACTGGCTGCAGCGTCTCTAATGAAGAGGGATGTGAGCCGCTGTCGGCCGTAAGACGCCGGCCTACGCATGTCAGCGCTGACACAGTCACAGGAGGTTGAGATGATGGAGGGGGGGGGGGGGTGATTATACCTTATCATCCAATAAACCAGAGTGTGTGAGTGTTAAACTGCAGCGACAAGACTGACACAGAGCAGAGGAAGAGAGGAGGAAATGAAGGGAGACAGAGAGGACAGAGAGGAGAGAGACAAATGACTGAGAGCACTGAGAGGGACTGACACACTCTCTGTGTATGTGTGTGTGTACTTATGTGTATATCTAGGGTAGTATTGTAACAAAGTACAAATACTTTTTTACTGTACTCATACTCACTCATCACTTACTCACTCATTTACACACACACTCAACCAGTCACTCACTCACTCATTTACTCATTCACTCATTTACACACTCACTCATTTACTCACTCACTCATTTACTCACTCACTCATTTACACACTCACTCATTTACTCACTCACTCACTCATTTACACACTCACTCACTCACTCATGTACTCACTCACTCATGTCCACACTCACTCATTAACACACTCACTCACTCATTTACACACTCACTCATGTACTCACTCACATGTCCACACTCACTCATTTACACACTCACTCACTCACTCATGTACTCACTCACTCATGTCCACACTCACTCATTTACTCACACACTCACTCATTTACTCACTCACTCACTCACACACTCACTCATTTACACAATCACTCACTCACTCACTCATTTACACAATCACTCACTCACACACTCATTTACACACTCACTCTTTTACACACTCACTCACTCACTCACTCACTCACTCACTCACTCACACAGTCACTCACTCACTCATTTACACACCCACTTATTTACACACTCACTCACACACTCACTCATTTACACACTCACTCACACACTCACTCATTTAGACACTCACTGATTTACACACTCACTCACTCATTTACACAGTCACTTACACACTCATTTACACACTCACTCACACACTCACCCATTTACACACTCACTCACTCATTTACACACTCACTCACTATGCATTGAATATACAAGAATGTGAGTGTGTACGTTCTTGTATTTGTTACCTCTTTAGGACCTTGTGTGTGTGTGTGTGTGTGTGTGTGTGTGTGTGTGGGTATGTGTGTGTGTGTGTGTGAGACACAAACTTATGCCAGTGAGGCCACATTTGCTGGTCCTCAAAACTTTAAAGGGATTTCTTCAGGGTAAAGACCTGGTTTTAGTGTTGGGGTTAATTAGATTTAGGTTCAGGGTTTGACATTTGATTGTGATTGTGGTTAAGGTAAGGAAGTGCATTATTATGTCTACGCTGTACAAAACTTTGTGTGCGTGTGTGTGTGTGTGTGTGTACAATAGTGGTCAAAGCTGGATATTGGAAAAAGAAAAAACATTGAGCTTAAAAGAGAGACATGCACCATGAACGTCATGTGACTAGATTGTGGAACATATCGAAAGAGAAGTGAAAATAAAGCATTTTAAGTGTAAATAACGATGGAATGAAGCGCTGCTGGAATCACATTTGCTCTTGGAAAGAATAAATACATAAACATTGAGAGTGTAATGAAGGCTGAAGGAGAAGCCCGAGAAAATAAAAGCGAGCGTGAGTCCTTGTACTCAAAATCATTTTCTTTTTTTTTTACTTTTTGCTTTTCATTTTAAGTGTAATTACGTCAAAATATGAGCTGTAGTTTTATCGACTCTGTAATCTTAATTTACACGTGTTCCTGACTTAATCTCAGTCAGTGAAAGTGATGCGATTACTCAAAGTACAACTCCTCATGTCATCTTTAGTGCAACGCAGCAGAAAACAGCCAGACAAACAAACAAACAAACAAACAAACAAATTACAGATGCACATTATACAAACGTTGCTGCCCAAGAGGCAGGAGAGGAGAGAGAGAGGTACCAGGATGGAGAAGTGAGGCAGAGTTACTAATATTAATAAGAACATAAATAAATAAAAGAGAAGATGCTCCGAGTGCAAACAACACCGTTATTTCACATCTTCTGGAGAGTAAATCAATAATGAGGACCGAGATCCAGAGTTCCCACGCATTTGTTTTTCTTTTACCAATTAATTTTCAACGCTTTCCACACAATATTTTACTCCATTTAAAAACGTTTAACAAAGGGCTTGAGCTGCTACAGTGACTTTAGGACCCGGTAATGAGGCTCTTACTTTGAAATTCTAGCTTTGTTGCAATAAACAAAACACGGAATGGAGTGGAATATTTTAGTCGACACACTTTTAAAGCCACGTCTTATCACGCGTTATTAGAAAACATTACTTTACTGGCATTTCTGGAGATGAACTTTACGAAGTCAATGCGATATTAGCATTCGCAATCATTTAATAAAACAACATTTTGTTCATCCACACGTTCCCACATTTAGCTGCTCCTGCTGAGAACAAAAATAAATACAATCGAGACAATATTTAAAACAGGAAAACAAACTTTAGCTTTGGCTAATTAGTGTTCACTGAGCTTAAGCTAATCTAATCTTATGTGAAGACAGCCTCTCAAATTCAACTGGAAGAAAAATGTCGGATAAACTCAACCTCCATTACTTTTTTTTGAGGTGAATCATCAAGCGAGTAGTATATATATCCCATCTCTAGCAGCGCTACAACTAAGACTACAATCAATCGAGTCATCGATTTGGTCCAGAAAATGTCAGAAAATGTTGATCCCGAGGCTCTCAAAGGTATACAGGAGCAAAGAAACCAGAAAATAGTCACATTTAAGAAGCGGAAAGACCAGAAAAAGGCGGCTTTAGTCTGTAGTCACGTCACCGTTTGAGCAAAGCACAGGACTGTGCCGGGTGAGGTCATGTTTACGTGACTCCCGATTGTTGAAATGAGTCTCTAAAGTAACGCAGTGCCGTGGCACCAGAGTCCAGAGTTAGCTCCGTTAGCTCCTTTAGCGCCGTTAGCTCCTACAGTTGAACTGGAACCGTCTGTTTATTAAAGGAAAAAAGCAGCGCTACCAATAACCAATGTATTAGGTTAACGCCGTTATTAACCTTTTGATTTGTGTTGTAAATCATCGCCTTTGGCCTAATTGTCATCATCACCAACAAATAAAAGCGATTAAGTGTCATATAAAACGGTTTTATTTGATTCAGAGTCTGAGAAATAAACACATTCAGTCAACGTCAGAGTTTCTTACAACTTTAGAAGTCGCCTCCGGTCTTAAACAGCTAATTAATATTCAATGATCCTGTTTTACTCCAAACTTTTACAAACTTTTTTTTGCCGATACAACAATGCCAACATATTTTATTTATTAAATTGTTTTCTTTCTGCAGGACATAAACCTGAACCCTGAAGACTAATAAAACAGAAACATATTAAAACAACAACAATATTCGTATATAAAAAAAACCCAAAACAGATTAAACCAACTCATAATTGCAAACAAAAAGCAGGATAAGTGCCTCTAAAACACTCACAAGTGTGACATTAACTGTGATTCCAATAGCAGAACACTTTGATGAATACACCACCTGTAATGTTTGACATCAATGTAAAGGTCTGAGTAAAACTTTATTTGGCTGGCGATTTTGCACCATAAAATAAAGTTTTAAAAGGTGAGATAAACTTTAACTTCCACAACGGCCAATTTACAGTTGATCGGAAATGGCACAGGCAACGATTTGAGCACAAACAATCACAACAATCAGGAACCAGGTTTTTGTGAGACAGGAGATAGGCGTTCGCCAACAGCTAAGCTAGCAAGCGAGTCGGCAGATATTTTGACTCAGGAGATAGCCTTAATCCAGTTTATCGGAAATGTGATCGGTTTGACGATTTGAGCAAAAATCCCAACAATCAGGGACCAGGATGGAGTTATGATGATAGACGGGGTAAAAAATACAAAATAAACTATGAAAAGTCACAAAACTGAGCACACATACCCGATATATACTGGTTGGGGGCTCCCCCTGGTGGAAGATCGCGTAACGCACTCGTCTATTGAGGAACACCAACTGTTCACCCCTCTTAAAACTTAAAAGTTCTGTAGTTTAAATGAGTTTAACACTTAACCAACCCCCCTAAAAGGATTTTCCTTTCTCCCACACCAAAGTCCTTTCAGAAAATCTGCGTTTTTAGCTCGAGGAAACACATGAGCTGCTGGTCCACTGCTGCCTCCTGTGGTGAGTTTGTGTCACTTGGGTTAATCTGAAAAGTGATTTGAAACACAGACGTCGCAAAATAACTAATTTGAACTTACTGATGGAGGTAGCTGTGGATTAACGGCACCTGTGCGCTGTGATGTAAAATCATTGATTTTCTCCATGGGGTTTGGTGTGGGGGAGAGATTGCTTCAGTTTCTGGTCGTCTAACAGCAAGATAAAGTTGCAAAATTCTAAAATATGATTTTTTGTGTCCTCAGCTATGTTTTCAGTTAGCTGGAGCCTCAGGCTGAACCACAGTAGTACGTGCTGGCTATTATGTGTCAATGCCTCATACAACCAAACTCACAAACTCAACAAACACAAACAAACAGCGACGCAATACAAGTAAGGGTGCCCACAAGGGCAATAAAGTTTTTTTCTGCAGAGCAGTCAACACTCGCACTGTAGCATCAAGGTCAAAAACATGCTTTCAGACACTTCATTTGCTGCTTTTCCCACCAAAAAGTAGGACAGAATGAGGCGAGAGAGTCAAGCTAATGACGAGATGCAGAGAGAGAAAACACCGGCGGAAGAAAGGAAGGAAAATAGTGACAGCAACAAAAAGCCAATAAAGAAGACAGGGAAACAAAAGCGAGAAGAAAGGTGTGAATATTAAATAAGAGAGAACGGGATGAGAAACTCACTGTTTACCATATGTCACGCTGCTAATGTGTGTTGGGGATTAAAGCTTCGGTCCACATGAAAGAAAACAGCCTCATTATAAAGCTCGGAACACGCCGCTACCTGGTGGGCTAGTGACGCTAACAAGCAACTGTTCAGGCCCTGTTTGCTGTCAGTCATCTAGGTTTTTTTTTCCTAATGCTAATACCCTCATCCCGCGCTGGTCAATAAACCAGTTTAAACCCAGGTTTAACCTGAGTTTTGACCAGTGGGGAAGCGTTTAATTGGCATCCACTCAAGGTTTAAATGACTCACGAGGGTTTTAAGCAGCTTCGGCTCCGATTAGCATTGGTGGGAATGTAAGAATAAACTCCGAGTTTAGATTAGTTTTACGTGGGGAGGTGGAGTAATGTAATCTAACCGCAGGACATCTGTAATATTAATGGCCAATTTGCTCGGGATAAGAAATTTCACTAAAACTTCCACAATCGTGAGAGGTAAATCAAGGAAAAATGATCCGTCGCACTCCCGCGACGCGTGATCCCCCAGACAAGTCATATGTTCTGTCATGCTACTGGGTTAGCTTTGGCAGTAAATCAAGTTCAAATGACAAATACATGACTTAAAATTCCTAGACCAAATGTGTCTCCTTTGCTGAGTCACTTGTGTGGCGCTAACGGCAAAGCTAGCAAGTGAGTGAATCGACTGATTCTGTGCGTCAGGAGATAGCCCTTCGCCAACAGCTAAGCTAACAAGCGAGACAGCAGCTATTGTGAATCAGGAGATAGCCATCCACCAACAGCTAAGCTAGCAAGCGAGTCGGCAGATATTGTGAGTCAGGAGATAGCCATTCGCTAACAGATAAGCTAACAAGTGGGTCTGCAGATATTGTGAGCCAGGAGATAGTCGTTTCCCAACAGCTAAGCTAGCAAGCGAACCAGCAGATATTGTGAATCAGGAGATAGCCGTTCAACCACCCTGTTTTGAACCTTCCTGCCTACTAGGAAATTTGAAGTGGATCTAAGGCCAAGCTGTGCTCACAGCACCCTCTACTGGACCACACAAGTGATGCAGGGGAGGAAAGAAAACACATGGCAGACCAATCACTGGCGGTTTTAATCCCATCTTTAGTGAGTTCCAAGATACCTGCTTATTTGTAATGCGAAAGACCTTTGACTAACTGAAGGAGAAACCATCATTTCTGTTCTCTTAAATCCACGCCACAGAACAAATGCCCCTTCTGATTAAACGTAATCTTTCCTCTCTCTGTTATAATGAGATACAATGGGAGAGAATCATTTGGATGAACATCTCTCTGGCTGGAGGAGCAGTAATAACTTAAAAAGACACAAATCTCTTTCATTATTTCAAAAACCTGAAGCTAAAGTCGGATCAGGCCCGGGGACGGCGGCTCGGGAGGTAATTGGGGATTCAGTGATGTGAGTGTGATTATTGATGAGAGAAGAGGGTGGTGATGGATGTTAATCCTGACCCCGCCTCCAACAGAACCACAAACAACAGGTGTGGACTCGGCATCTCGGTGCTCATTCTTGGTGCTTATGGGGGAATACAAATTCCCAATTAGCAGAGGATGGAGGTGCACACTAACACACACACACACACACACACTTCAGATTCACGCAAATGCAAAACATGCAAGGTGGCAGCTGCAGAGCAGCAGTCGCTCTCGCTGGTGGAAGGAGAAGAAACTCTGAGCGATGTGTGCTGGATTAACGGCGGAGGCGTGAGCGGCATGCAGCTGTTCCTCCACACGTAGCCACTGGATCGATATCGACCGCGGTAGATGTAGATATGAGGTCAAAAGTGGACACAAAGAAAGTATCTGATTGCTGAGACTGGGGTGGAATATTATTATTGAGCTGCCATTTACGATTTTTTTTCAATTTTCAGTTAACAAATCAACTGTTTTAGAGATTAATTCTTGTGTTAAAAGTCCCTGGGGGAACCTCCAATTCCGACCTTAACATAACCTCAATACTTTTACATCCATGTTAAAAGTCTGATTTTAGTCGGACTAAGGCAATCAGTCGGTTTTCTTAATGTCATGTGAACACAGTGATCTGACTAAAATCATGCTAGTCAGACTAACATACCTGGATAATGCAGTTCATAGTCCGATTATTCATGTGTGTAAAATGTATGCTTAGTCGGACTAACATACTGGGATAATGTGATTCATAGTCCGATTACTCCTGTGTGTACAATTTATGCTTAGTCGGACTAACATACCTGGATAATGTAATTCATAGTCTGATTACTCATGTATGTACAGTATATGCTTAGTCGGTCTAACATACCTGGATAATGCGATTCAAAGTCAGATTACTCCTATGTGTACAATTTATGCTTAGTCGGACTTACATACCTGGATAATGCGATTTGTAGTCCGATTACTCCTGGGTGTAAAATGTATGCTTAGTCGTACTAACATACCTGGATAATGCAATACATAGTCCAATTACCCCTGAGTGTAAAATGTATGCTTAGTCGGACTAACATACCTGGATAATGCGATTCATAGTCCGATTACTCCTGCGTGTACAATTTACACTTAGTCGGACCAACATACCTAAATAATGCGATTCAAAGTCAGATTACTCCTATGTGTACAATTTATGCTTAGTCGGACTAACATACCTGGATAATGCGATTTGTAGTCCGATTACTCCTGGGTGTAAAATGTATGCTTAGTTGTACTAACATACCTGGATAATGCAATACATAGTCCAATTACCCCTGAGTGTAAAATTTATGCTTAGTCGGACTAACATACCTGGATAATGCGATTCATAGTCCGATTACTCCTGCGTGTACAATTTACACTTAGTCGGACCAACATACCTAAATGATGCGATTCATAGTCCGATCACTCCTGCGTGTACAATTTATGCTTAGTCGGACTAACATACCTGGATAATGCGATTCATAGTCCGATTACTCCTGCTTATACAATTTACACTTAGTCGGACCAACATACCTGGATAATGCGATTCATAGTCCGATTACTCCTGTATGTACAGTATATGCTTAGTCGGTCTAACATACCTGGATAATGCGATTCAAAGTCAAATTACTCCTATGTGTACAATTTATGCTTAGTCGGACCAACATACCTGGATAATGCGATTCATAGTCCGATTACTCCTGTATGTACATTATATGCTTAGTCGGTCTAACATACCTGGATAATGCGATTCATAGTCCGATTACTCCTGTATGTACAGTATATGCTTAGTCGGACTAACATACCTGGATAATGCGATTTGTAGTCCGATTACTCCAGGGTGTAAAATGTATGCTTAGTCGGACTAACATACCTGGATAATGCCATTCATAGTCTGCTTAGTCGGACTAACATACCTGGATAATATGATTCAGAGTCCGATTACTCCTGTGTATACGCGTTATTTAAGTAGGTACTTTACTGTTTTGTTTTTGTCATGATTGCTTGTGTTTTATATTATTGTCGTACCTGTTATTGTTTTGTTTTGTTTCAACACTGGTTGTCTTGGAAACTGTCGATATAAATCAGGTATTTTTGACGAATGGACGAATTGACAACCTGAAAACTTTATACCCCGCAGCCTTTGGTTATTGTGAGTAAAAAAATATTCCCTTCTTTGCCAGACAACATGTCTAAGACTCTGTGAGCTCTCACCTACAACCTTTCCCCCAGATTCCTTACCACCAACAATACGGGGTGGGGTTCCTGACAGAGAACTAAAATGACTGAATTAAACAAACGCGAGACAAGACAGGACACGGCGGTCCCCACGGTGCCAAGCAGCCTAACAAACTGTCCTCACGACTGCCTCCGTCTCTGCCATCGATTTGCTGACAGCTGATCTTTAGCCCCGAGTAAAAGTGATTCACTCTGAACGGCGCTTTCTGTCAGTGCTGTGCATTTTTAAAATAACCTTTTTAAACATTTATGACTGAATGGGGAGAGGGAGGCGGAGTTACAGGGCGCACACACAACTCTGTTTATCTAATTCATCAATGAAAACGGCTTTATCCGTTTTCGGCATCGCACGCGCACATGCAAGTTATCTTTACAGATAGAGTTCCAGCGTGGCCTTTTGAGAAACACAGTTATGAGATGAGATCACACACAGACTATATTGTGATGTATGAAACTGGAGAGCAGACGGGAGAGACCAAATATATGATGTGAAGAAATTGAACAAAGGAGCGACTCAGAGGACGCGAAAGAACATGAGTGATGTCAATACTGAGAGAAAATTCATGACATGAAAACACAGATCTGAATGTGAGTGAGTGAGTGTCAGAGTGAGTGAGTGAGTGTGTGTGTTAATAAGTGTGTGTGTGTCTGTGTGTAAATGAGTTAGTGTGTGAGTGAGTGAGTGTCTGAGTGAGTGAGGAAGTGAGTGAGCGTGGGAGTGAGTGTGTGTGTGTGTGTGTGTGTAAATGAGTGAGTGAGTGTGTTAATAAGTGTGTGTGTGTAAGTGAGTGTGTAAATGAGTTAGTGTGTGAGTGAGTATGTAAATGAGTGAGTGTGTCTGAGTAAGTGTGTTTGTGTAAATGAGTGTGTGAGTGAGTGAGTGAGTGTCTGAGTGAGTTTGTAAATGAGTGAGTTTGTAAATGAGTGAGTGTGTAAGTGTGTGAGTGTGTAAATGAGTGAGTGAGTGCGTGAGTGAGTGAGTGAGTTTGTAAATTAGTGAGTGTGTAAATGAGTGAGTGTGTGAGTGTGTAAATGAGTGAGTGAGTGAGTGAGTGAGTGTGTAAATGTGTGAGAATGTGAGTGATGAGTAAATGAGTGTGTAAGTGAGCGAGTAAATGAGCGAGTGTGTAAATGAGTGAGTGAGTGAGTGTGTGAGTGTATGAGTGAGTGTGTGAGTGTATGAGTGAGTGTGTAAATGAGTGAGTGAGTGTGTGAGTGTATGAGTGAATGTGTAAATGAGTGAGTGTGTAAATGAGTGAGTGAGTGTGTGAGTGTATAAGTGAGTGTGTAAATGAGTGAGTGTTTAAATGAGTGAGTGAGTGAATACATGAGGAAATGAGTGAGTGTGTAAATGAGTGAGTGTGTGAGCGAGTGTCTGAATGAGTGAGTGTGAGTGTATGAGTGAGTGTGTAAATGAGTGAATGAGTGAATACATGAGCAAGTGAGTGAGTGTGTAGGTGAGTGAGTGAATGGTAGTGAGTGAGTGTGTAAACAAGTGAGTGTCTAAGTGAGTGAGTGTCCTTGAGAAAGACACTTAACCCCATGTTGCAGTGTGTAAATGGGGGTGAAACGTGTGAAAACTGTAGTGTAAAAGCAGCTCACCAAGACAAAAAGCTCTGTATAAATACAGACCATAATACCAACTCTTCTTCTTCTGATTTTATTTGGCAGTAAAGAGTAACAAAGAGGGAAAAGTAGTGGAGTAAAAGTAGAAGTTGCTATTAATATAAATAACACAGTAAAGTACAGATGTTGTGTTTATGTACAGTAACAAAGTATTTGTACTTAGTAGTGAGTCTGCATCTGTGCGACTGAATATCGACGCGCTACAGCTTCAACTGAAGAAAGGGAAATATCAGTCCAAAAGGAGCTGCCACTCATTTCCACACTAAAGAGGATATGATACGAGCTGCGAAACCCAAAATCCCCTCAGCGAACGTCGGGGCTTAATTTAAGTCGCACTACAAAGTGAAGCGTTAAAGCCTTTTAACACGAGACCAAAGAGGAGACAGAGGGAATCATCATCATCATCATCATCATCATCATCATTCTGTCTCAACAACAGCAGAGAGAGTAATTGAGCTGTAAACTGTCGGCGTCCACTGCTGAATAAAGAATGACATGCTGTGAATTCTGATTTTGAAAACACATGGGGATCTGTGTTTAAAAAAACAACAGCTCTGCCTCAGGTAGTTCCAGCCATTCTGCACGGAAAGCAGTTTAAAGCCTCGCTGACAACTCTTCATGTTTTGCAGCGGCGAGGAAACTGATAACGAGCAAGTTTGAATTCCAGCAGCCAGAACTCTGACTGCTGATATCCCCGAAAAAAAGTGGATGTTTGCCCGTTTCATGGATATCTGCTGCTTTGTACCAAAGCAGGAGGATTTAAGTGAGGAAATATCTCTGTCTTTATGACAGTTTGCTCTTCAGTCGAGTCTGGATCGAGTCTTTTTCTTCTTCTCAGGGCAGAAAGCGTTTGTTCTGTAACCAGGATTCAAACAGAGGAAAGGAAATCTCAATATATATATGTCGTCATTCTGAGACGACTGATCACCACTAGATGACCCCTCATGATAGAAACTCATCACAGGATTTATTCCAGTTAAGAGGAAGGTGACAGTGGGGAAAATGGTGGACGAATGGAACACCTCCAAAATCCTAATGCCAGAACACATCTCTATCTCACTTATGATTGAGCATGTGACTAAAAGTGTAATTCAGTCCAATAAAAGGTCATTAAATAAATATATAAACCTACTGCAGCTATTTTTTTTTTGTCCACGCCTGCTTCTTGCTGCCGATATGGGCGGACTGAACCTTTAAAACTTGAAGTATTTAGACAAAGTAGTACTTTTGTGGAATGGACCTTTAAAACTCGAAGTCTTTAGACAAAGTAGTACTTTTGCGGAATCGACCTTTAAAACTTGAAATATTTAGACGAAGTAGTACTTTTGCAGAATCGACCTTTAAAATGTAGTATTTAGACAAAGTAGTACTTTTGGAGAATTCGACCTTTAAAATTTGAAGTATTTAGACAGAGTGGTACTTTTGCGGAATCGAACTTTAAAACTTGAAGTATTTAGACAAAGTAGTACTTTTGTGGAATCGACCTTTAAAACTCGAAGTCTTTAGACAAAGTAGTACTCTTCCGGAATCGAACTTTAAAACTTGAAATATTTAGACAAAGTAGTACTTTTGCAGAATCGACTTTTAAAACTTGAAGTATTTAGACAGAGTAGTACTTTTGCGGGAATCGACCTTTAAAACTTGAAGTATTTATACAAAATAGTACTTTTGCAGAATCGACCTATAAAACAAAGTATTTAGACCAAGTAGTACTTTTGTGGAATCAACCTTTAAAACTTAGTATTTAGAAAAAGTAGTACTTTTGCAGAATTCGACCTTTAAAACTTGAAGTATTTAGACAGAGTGGTACTTTTGCGGAATCGAACTTTAAAACTTGAAGTATTTAGACAAAGTAGTACTTTTGTGGAATCGACCTTTAAAACTCGAAGTCTTTAGACAAAGTAGTACTTTTCCGGAATCGAACTTTAAAACTTGAAATATTTAGACAAAGTAGTACTTTTGCAGAATCGACCTTTAAAACTTGAAGTATTTAGACAGAGTAGTACTTTTGCGGGAATCGACCTTTAAAACTTGAAGTATTTATACAAAATAGTAATTTTGCAGAATCGACCTATAAAACAAAGTATTTAGACAAAGTAGTACTTGTGTGGAATCAACCTTTAAAACTTGAAGTATTTAGACAAAGTAGTACTTTTGGAAAGAGAGAGACTGACTCACAAGCCCCTCCCCTTTCCTGATTTCGCCCCTCCCCCTTCCAAAACACCTGTTTCTAAGTGTCCAAAACTGGTGAAAAACAGACATAACAACAGGTTTTAAAGTTGTCATATTTCAAGAACGGTTGATGATAGAGATACAATTTTGGTTTGTGAGCATCAGAAGGCTTTCAGGAACTCCCACATTTAAATTTGTGGAAAAAGGGCGTGAAAAAACTCCAGAGCTGAGTTTTAACATGGGAGTCAATGGGAAGTTTGAGCAGAACTCTCCACACTTTAAGATGATTTTAAGAAAAAAAAACACAAGTCATATGAAAATAAAAACAACACACAGGGTTAAATGACAACAACACAGCAACACATTTATGTAAAAAATGTCTGTGTAGGTTGGAAATTGTGCACGGGAGAAGAGTTTGTTTAGAGACTTTTGCAATTTCAGCTAGAGTGTGCCACAATACACAATCTGCAAACGTCCAAAAAAAAGTATAAAACTTAAACTACGATTGTTTCATAACCGTAATTGGTATCAAAACTATAATTTGGGGGAGAAAAGTCTCAAGTCTTGTGACTCATTTAACGTTTCACCCACATCTCTATGTTAAAGTATGGCGACACTGTGAGGCTCCAAAGTGGGCTGGGTTGTGATCATTTTTTGGACCGTTTCCCATTCAAATTTCCACCACGCCGCAGCAACAGCAGCAGCAGCAGCAGCAGCAGCAGCAGCAGCTAAATGTAATAAAACATAAATAAATAAAAGGCAACATACAGGATAAATTAGATTGAAATATAATGGAAATACTAGCGAGAGCAACAAGATATAGGTGTTATCATTACAATTAGGATAAATATGCACAGTTGATTACATTTATTCTACTTCCCATAGCGTTGGAGGCGTTTGCCTTCATTATAAATCTTCTCACGCTGTTCTGTAATTCACCCGACGTCTTCCATCGGGAAGAAATGTAAAAAAAAGAGAGTAGTATTTCAAAGGAAAACATCTCTTTCTGTTGTTTCTCCCTGTTGTGCTGACACAACAAACACTGCGTCTCCATTTAAACAACCTCCCACGTCGGCGTCCTGTACTCAGCAGCTACAGTATATGTTTAATTATCGCCTCCAGGTGTTTTTGTAAGAAAAAATAAAAATTACTAAGATTTATTCCGTTAAATAAATCTGAGCTGAATCCTGCTTTTCTTAGAATTCTTATTTTCTTTCTCTCGACCTGTAAATAAGGTTGGATTAATGACCTGCTGAACGCTGTGATGACGGGATTGTGAGTGAGTGAGTGAGTGAGGGAATGAGTGAGTGAGTGAGGAAGTGAGTGAGTGAGGAAGCGAGCGAATGTGTGAATGAGTGAGTGAGTGAGTGTGTAAATGAGTGAGTGAGTGAGGAAGTGAGTGAGTGTGTGAATGAGTGAGTGAGTGAGTGTGTGAATGAGTGAGTGAGGAAGTGAGTGAGTGTGTGAATGAGTGAGTGAGTGTGTAAATGAGTGAGTGAGTGAGTGAATGAGGAAGTGAGTGAGTGAGTGTGTAAATGAGTGAGTGAGGAAGTGAGTGAGTGAGTGTGTAAATAAGTGAGTGAGCGAGGAAGTGAGTAAGTGAGTGAGTGTCTTAGTGTAAATGAGTGAGTGAGTGTGTAAATGAGTGAGTGAGTGTCTGAGGGAGTGAGGAAGTGAGTGAGTGTGTAAATAAGTTAGTGAGTGAGGAAGTGAGTGAGTGAGTGAGTGAGTTTGTAAATAAGTGAGGTAGTGAGTGGGTGAGTGTGTAAATAAGTGAGTGAGTGAGGAAGTGAGTGAGTGAGTGAGTGAGTGTGTAAATAAGTGACTGAGAAAGGAAGTGAGTGAGTGAGTGTAAATGAGTGTCTGAGGGAGTGAGGAGGTGAGTGAGTGTGTAAATAAGTGACTGAGTGAGTGAGTGTTTGTGTGAATGAGTGAGAGAGTGAGGAAGTGAGTGTCTTAGTGTAAATGAGTGAGTGAGTGTGTAAGTGAGTGTGCAAATGAGTGAGTGAGTGTGAAAATGAGTGAGTGAGTGAGTGTGTAAATGAGTGGGAGAGTGTGTGTAAGTGAGTGAGAGTGTGTGAGTGGGCAAATGAGTGAGTTAGTGTGTAAATGAGTGAGTGAGTGTGTAAATGAGTGAGAGAGTGTGTAAATGAGTGAGTGTCCTTGAGAAAGACACTTAACCCCATGTTGCAGTGTGAATTGGTGAAAATAGTAGCGTGAAAGCTAACATCAAGACAAGAAAAGCTCTATATAAATACAGACCATAAAACCAACTCTTCTTGCCTGGTCGCAACGAGTTCATAAGGTGGGATTAATGACCTGCTGTGAAACACTGTCATGATGTGATTGTGATAACAGTGAGAATCTGAGTGAGAACGGTGTTAAAATTGTGTTTTTTTCGGGGACAGTGGAACATGACTGAACGGGCCTGTAGTTGGCAGCAAAGCACAGAAATCAGTATTATTTGTTTGTGTTTACTCTTCTGAAGCAGAAATGCTATGTTTTTTACTGTGTAAAGTTGAAGGTTATCAAGGTTTTTTGCTCTCGAGCGTAGTTCCGAGTGGTTCGTCATAAAACATGCTCCCACGATGATTCGTGGAGCTCCGTATCTCTCTCTCAGCTCCGTGTCAACGCAGTAATATTTTACCTCAAACCTCGCTCACATCACACTGTAGACGAGTGAATAATAACGCACAATTAAAAACATTAATATAACATCACTCAGTCAGTGACATCTCATTTTCCACTTCACAAAGCGCGCGCACACACGCTCTCGTCGCTACGCCGACTACAATAGCAGGTTATTTATAACGGCGGCTAATTAAACTGCGTCTCTTGCCGCTCTGACACTTTCGGCTGATAAAAGACCGGCCGTGAATAACCACAGTGCACGAGGACAAAGACGATCGCCGCGCTTGTGCGTTAAAAAGGGTCAGCCTGGTAATGAGTGTAATCAACGCGTACAACATGAGATGTTGTAACTGCGAAAGGTCTCAAACAAAAATGGACTGGGTCATTTAAAAAAAAGTCAGGATTTAATGTAAATTTAATGTAAAAACTCAGTTTCCTCACAGAATATAAATACAGACTTCCCTCCACAGCTCCTGTTCCCCGTCAAAACACTGTTCCTTCATCATAAAAGGTCCTTTTGTTCTCGCTGATTAACTGAGCTTCCATTCAAAAGAAATCCCAGATGAAAACGTGTGATGATCCAGATTTTATATCGGCAGAGCATCAAAGATTTGAGACGTTATTTTGCCGTATAACGTGCAGATGTCGTAGAAGTACGTAGGACTTTTTGAGGAGGCTCTAAAAAGTCCGCAGTGTGATACGTCGTCCTGAAAGTAGCTTGAAACATCACGTCCACAAGTGCTCTCCATCACTGGCGTTTCCGTACGAGCGCTTCTGTGTCCTCTAGGGTGATGCTAAACATCTGGACGTGATGGTACCATCTGACGTTGTCAACGGTTTATCAAAGCTCTGCTGTCCAAGCCACGGTTTCCGAGGACCGAGGCATTGCAAATATGTTGAGCTTTGTCTTCCTGGAGATTAAGCGGTGGTCGCCAAAGGTGCTTTCAGTTTTTTGCGACGCGGCACCGGAGTCCAGGCACCGTTTACCAAGTTAGCTCTTTTAGCTCCTTTAACGGTACAGTGGCAAAAGCATCTACGTTAGCGCATGGCGCGTTTCCATGCCGACTGACCAGGAAAAGACGTGCGTTACGTCATGTTTACGTGCTGCGACACCGTTCAACAGTTAGCTCTGTTAGCTAACTGTTAGCTCTTTTTCTGCTTTTACATGATCTAACTCGTGGTTCTCTACACACCCCTAACATAAAAATGGACCAAAAAAATGTATTTGGTTCTGGGTGCGTTAGCGGCATTAACGTTAGCGCACGACACGTTTCCATGACGACTGACTGGAAAAAGAAGTCATGTTTTACGTGACTCCCGTATGTTAAAATTAGTCTCTAAAGTAACGCAGTTTTTCGCGAGTTGTTAGCTCGTTAAGCGCGATTAGCGCATAGGGAGTGCATGACCCTATATAATCTGTGGCCAATCTGTGGGGTCAGATCTCCATTGTTGGTGACTGTGGAGCCAATGTGGCCGATATGGAGGGGGGTGTAACAAAGTATTAGGGTCCATAAAGAAGAAAAAACTGTGAATAAATCTGTAATATTACAAGAATAATAATATCACAGATCACCAGCAGATGTGGATCATCTTGTGAAGTTATACTTTGGTTTGGGCGCCACATGAACGTTAGTATCAGGACTTTGAGAAGATTGTGGAAGGAAAATGAGTCACTTCTAAAGTTACGATCACACAGACTTGGAGGGAAAAAAAACCTCTTGTCTGTGGAGAAGTAAATGAATCGGCTGGTAACGGTCGACTGTGAGGCTGCTGCTGGTTACATCTGTGTTTACGTTCAAAGAGCTTTTCTAGTTTCTCTCAAGAAACAATTAGATTGATCATTTTTTTGTATCTACAGGGAGTGGAAACTCAGTTGAACGCGGTGTCGTCTCAGTGCAACAACAGAGAGCCCAAGGCTTTACGGAAGATTGATTCTTATGATAAACTGAGGCCGGATGGCATTCCAATTAATTGCAGTCACGTCATGTGGATGGACTGAAAAAGTGGGGGAAACAAAAGTCGTAATATCATTCATTCATTTATCGCCTACTGTTTTATACATGTGGAAAAGTTTGCGAGTCCATCACAGGGCAAAAGTCGTAATATTGCATTTTTATTATCGAAAGCGTACTTTTTTATCCCTTCAGTATGGCCCCGAATACTCTCTATGCACTGCATCATGCTGACTGAACTCTGCTGCCACCTACTGGCTTTATTCTACACTGCACCTTTGGTGATTATGTATAGATCTCAAAACTACCATCACAGCATTTGCTGTCATCTCAATCCAGCATCATTTGACGCAGCGGAATTATCTAACTCGTGACATTCTGCACATCCCCAACATAAAAATGGACATAAAAATTGTATTTAGTTCTGGGTGCGCTAACGGCGTTAGCGGCGTCGTTAGCGCACAACGCGTTTCCATGGTGACTGACAGGAAAAAGACACATGTGACGTCATGTTTAAGTGACTCCCGATTGTTAAAATGAATCTCTAAAGAATTGCAGTTTTCCATGACGTGGCACCAGTCCTGGCACCGTTTACCAGCGACACCGTTCACCAGTTAGCTCTGTTACCTAACTATTAGCTCTTTTATCTGCTTTAATATGATCTAACTCGCGGTATTCTACACATCCCTAACATAAAAAAATGGACATAAAAGTTTTATTAAGTTCTGTGTGCGCTAACGGCGTTAGTGGCGTCAACGTTAGCACATGACGCGTTTCCATGGTGACTGATCCGAAAAAGATGTGCGTTACGTCATGTTTACGTGACTCCCGATTGTAATAATTAGTTTCTAAAGTAATGCAGTTTTTCGCGGCACGGCACCGGAGTCCAGGCACCGTTAACCAGTTTGCTCTGTTAGCTCCTTTAGCGTTACAGCGTCAACGTTAACGGATGGCTCGTTTCCATGACGACTGACCGGGAAAAGACGTGAGTTATGTCATGTTTACGTGCTGCTACACACTTCCCCAGTTAACTCCGTTAGCTGCGCTAGCTGCCTTAGCGCCATTAGCGCCATTAGCGCGCCTACAGTGGAACGGGAGCGGTCTGTTTATTAAGCGAAAAGAGCAGCGCTACAAATAACCAGCGTACCTGTGCACTGTGTATGTGTGCCTCTGTTGTTAAAGTTTAGCGTGACTTTAGAGACTCATTTTAACAATCCGGACTCACGTAAACATGACGTCACGCGCGTCTTTTTCTGCTTTTTCTTGCTAACGTGCCAACATGCTTAAGAAAACGTACGGAGTACGCAGTCATTAATTAGCTCGAGAAAGAGGAGGTGAGTGTGTGGGTGAGGGATACAATCATCTTTTAAAAAGTAGGGAGGATGTTTCTCTCGGCTGTCGCCGTCTTTATCCTCTGCTTCCTACGTCCAGTTGTCTCCCTCCTGAAATCCTCAGCCAATTAAGAGTCGGCCGTGAGATGCAGTCGGCCTGTCAGCCGCCGAAAGCTTTCCAAAAAAATCCCCCAGGACTCTCTGAGCGTGTGTGTGTGTGTGTGTGTGTACGCGCGCCGTCATCAGCTGCTCCCAGACTTAACTACCTGCCACTCTTTTCACACCGGGAACTCGAACTCTGCGCACACTCCCACGTGTGCACAAATCACACGGAAAGAGGAAGAAGACATGAACGCACGCACACACACACACACTACTGAGCGGAGATGTCTCCCATTTTTTTCCGCCCACCTCTCGCTCTTGGAGACGAGCGAAGCTCAGTCCAAATATAGTGTGACGAAAAAACCACCCTTCACGTGACCCCCGCTGTATGACCAGCGCTGCAGCTGCTACATGCTGTCAAACCACAGTGTATGAAATGACAGTTAATAAAAGTGAGTAAATATAAATAAACAAGCAAAGTCATTTCTTCTTCTTTTTTTCAGAAGCGGCGTTAAAAAGGTAATATATTCTCCTCAGTTTTTATGGAGGATGACGCGTATCTGATTAAAGAGGAAAGATACCTGCAGGCAAGTGCAAGGTGGCAGCGCTGTGAATTCATCAAGATACCGCCGACAAACACACACACACACACACACACGCACACGCACACGCACACACACACACACGCACACGCACACGCACACGCACACACACACACACACACACACAGACAGGCAGAGTGGAGTCAATCTGAGGCGAATATCAAGCATGCGATGAAAATCAAATGATTCCTCGTGTTTTCCATTAAGAGAGCGCCGCCGGCGTCGACGTGTCATTGGTCACGACGACCTGACGAAGTTCCACCTCCCGTTTCCCACAAGTGACGGGTAAAGCTGTGTACTGACACACAGAGCGATTACGTCCACCTGTGTTTACACGATGGCAGATAGTGAAACACACTGTGTTTGTGTTTGAGGACCAAGCGGCAGCCGTAAAGAATCGAAAAGGCTTTCGGGACTGGAAGTCCACTAAAAGTCACCTGTAACCACGCCCCTATTGGACTATTTCGGCTGTCAATCACGTTGGTGTCCACTCAAATCAGTAATTTCAAATGTAATTTGTGGCACTGGGTACATCAGTATCATTCATTCATTTATTGCCTAAAGTTCGCCAGTCCATCACAGGGCAAAAGTCATAATGTTGCGTTTTTATTAACGAAAGCTTACTTTCTTATCCCTTCACTATGGCCTCTAATGCTCTCTATGCACTGCATCGTGCTGACTGAACTCTGCTGCCACCTACTGGTTTTATTCTACACTGCACCTATGGTGATTATGTATAGATCTCAAAACTACCATCACAGCATTTGCTGTCATCTCATTCCAGCATCATCTGATGCAGCGGCACGATCTAACTCGTGATATTCTGCACATCCCCGACTTAAAAATGGACTGAAATATTTTATTTAGTTCTGGTTGCGCTAACGGTGTTAGCGGTGGCAATGTTAGCGCACGCCGCGTTTCCATGACGACTGACCGCAAAAAGACGCGTGCGACGTCATGTTTAGCAGTTTTTCCTGCCAAGGCACTGAAGTCCAGGCACCGTTTACCAGTTAGCTCCATTAGCTGCGTTAGCTCCTTTAGCGCCGTTAGAACGTCTTCAGTCAAACTGGAGCATTCTGTATATTAAAGTGCACACTTTTTACGTCTTTGACTGGAGCATTATTTCCTTTTTTTTGTAAATGATGACTGGTCCCATACAGGTGTCCATGTTATTGACTCAAGACCACACCACCAATCACCACACTCATTGACTTTTTAAGTGGTTTAATTAACATGACCAATGTAGGAAATTAATGGGTGAGATAATTTATTTCGGTAGAGCAGACGACAATCACTCACCGCCAACTCCAATAAAGAAGAGGTCAAGGAGCCGTGCAGGAAGGTCGGTCAACAAACTGTAAAACACGAGGCTAACAGTTCATAAACTACTGGGTTACGTCCAGAGACCATACACTACTGTTCAAAAGTTTGGGCTCACTTAGAAATGTCTTTATTTTTGAAGGAAAATTCAATTTTTTTTCGATGAATATAACATTACTTGAATCAGAAATACACTCTATACATTATTAATGTGGTAAACGACTATTCTAGCTGCAAACGTCACGGCGTTTGGATGATTAGAAAACCCTTGAAAACCATTGTATTTTGAATGAACATCATTATTTCTCATCTTATCAATGTCTTGACTATATTTTCTATTAATTTTGCAACTCTTTTGATGAATACAAGTGTGACTTTTAATGGAAAACACCAAAAAAATTGCATAGGTGATCCCAAACTTTTGAACGGTAGTGTATGTAGTTGACTTGGAATGACCTCGACCACTTATAAATGAAAAAGGAGATGAGATAAGAGCAGCAGTGTTTACCGCCGACACGTCAAAAACAGCCATTTTGGCTCACAACCGGAGTGACGGAGGGAAAGTGGCGATCTGAGCCGCGGCACAAACACTTTCCTCCCTCTCAGCTCAGAGAGTGGAGGCTGTGACGGCCGTGACACAAACGTCTCTGCAGCAAAAAACAGCGTTGACAGTTTTGGTGAAACACAAACGCAGAGATCTACCCCCGCAGAAGGGAGAGAGAGAGAGAGCGCGGTGTGCGTCACTTAGCATTAGCGCCTTCACTCTTAATCTGACAGGAGTCAGAAAGCCGCGGAGAAAGGGAAACTTTGGGAGTGCTCTTCACTCGAGCGTCGTCTGTTTTCCCTCTCTATTCAGCGTCTGCAAGAAGCAATAAAGATGAAGGTGTGTGTGTGCGCGGTGTGTGTTTTTGAGCGTCTATCTGTGGCGCGTCTGCAGCAATTTCCTGTGCTGGTGGTTTTGAGTAGATGAAAAGTGAATGATAGCTCTCTCGGTCCTCTTCGCCCACCCTCACTCCCTTCCTCTCACCCCACTCATCCTTTCTCCGACAATCTGTCTGGAATGAGGCCTTTAAAAACAAAGAGGACACCACAAGGAAGACGTTTTTGGGCACAGCCGCTGCGATTGTGCGAAGGAAATGAGACGAATCAAGGACAGACGAAGGAGAAAGAAAAAATAAATTTATGTGCAGGACACAGAGGGGAGACAGTTGGACTGAGAGGAAGTGGAAAAGATCTACTTATCGGGAATCTTTGTGTCCAGATTTATGGATTCTCATTAAAGGGAATGAAAAATGGACACGAGATTTTAAAAGTCAAACTCGACAATATAACTCAAACTCCTCATAACTCCCTTCCTCTTCATCTTCTTCGCTACAGGGTGCAGAGAAACGTGAAATATGCGAAGAAAGGTACGTATTTCATCATCATAAAGGCGACTGCGGGGAAGTTTCCACGATGTCACATTTGATAAAGACGAGTGTGAATCAGCTCGTATCCCGTCCTTTCCTCCACAGAAGTCAACCCACTATCCTGAGGAGGATAACGAGGAAATCATAAGGTTTTACACCAGTCGGTTTGTTTGCGTTCTTTGGTGGGAGGAGCCACAGCCAGAATCAAAGGTGGAGTCTTAAAGAGGTTAGGTAACAACCTATGGAACAACCTGTGTTTTAAACTGTATTTCAGGACAAATTCACTGATCTCTTTTAAATGTTTTTATATCCGTTCCACCATGAAAGTTTTTATTCTCTCCCCCCATTCAGGTAGGTAGGATCCAGGTCTAATTAGTCTGGAATAGCAACCCAGAGTCAATGGTGGTGCGGTCTCTAATGGGGTAACATGATAGCAAAGGTTGCCAATGTTGCTATTAGTCAATTACTAAATTAACCGCCTGTTTTTGGAGTGATTTTTCATGAATTAAACACAGTTTTCAGATTTTTTTTAGCTGCTTAAGTGTGAATATTTTCAGGTTCCTTTGCTCCATATAACAAAGAAATCATTAAAATTGGATAATTTTTTGACATTTGAGGTCATTTTTACGGACCAAATGAGAACTTAGATTAATCGAGAAAATGATGGACGGATCCCGGCTAGCATCGCTGGTTCTTGCGCTGCCGACTTTGCCAATTTTGCACAAAGTAGAAGATCCACAATGCAGTTCTGTAGTTCTGAACGGAGAATAAGGACAAAAACTACGACAAAAAGCTACAGTGAAAGGCAGGTGAAAGACGTAGAATAGGGCAGTGGAAATCCAATTTGAATGTCAAATTTGAAACGAACAAATCAAAAAGGACTGGTTAGCGCTCTTGTCTTTGTCTTTGCAGCTAGAAGACCCACGGTTTAAGACCCAGGGTTCAAGACCAGGGGTTCAAGTCCCAGCGTTCAAGACCCACATTCAAGACCCAGCGTTCAAGACCAAGGTTCAAGACCCAGGGTTCAAGACCAAGGTTCATGACCAAGGGTTTAAGACCAAGGTTCAAGACCAAGGTTCAAGACCAAGGTTCAAGACCCAGGGTTCAAGACCCAGGGTTTAAGACCAAGGTTCAAGACCCGGGGTTCAAGACCCAGGTTCAAGACCCAGGGTTCAAGACCCAGGGTTTAAGACCAAGGTTCAAGACCCGGGGTTCAAGACCCAGGTTCAAGACCCAGGGTTCAAGACCCAGGGTTCAAGACCCAGGGTTCAAGACCCAGGTTGAAGACCCAGGGTTCAAGACCCAGGTTGAAGACCCGGGGTTCAAGACCCAGGTTCAAGTCCCAGGGTTCAAGACCCGGGGTTCAAGACCCGGGGTTCAAGACCCGGGGTTCCGCAAGAGAGTAGAGAATGGATGGATGGATTTTCAATTGTGCCAATTTGTCATCATGTTAACGCTCTCAAATAAATCGTCTTCACTTCACCAAATCATATTCTAGTACAGTAAACTCTTAGATGTTTTAATCCCTCAGCCCGAGCACCGCAGGGGAAAAAAAATAAACCGAGGAGAGTCTGACGGAGAGACACACTGATAAAGAACATTAATTAAGTTATGCGAGGAAGTAGAAAACAGCATCTGCGACGATGAAAGGTGTTTGAGCGAAGTTGCCTCAGACCGACGGGCGGGAGAACCTGCAAATGCACCACCTGCTGTGTCCAAACGGTCTCCACACACACACGCAAGGTCACCGTGACTCAGCGTTTTTACATTTCTAACAGCCAAAACTTTTTTTTTTTTTTTTTGCCACACTGAGACTTTGTAATGGAAATACACAGAGAAAAGTATCAGCCAAAGCTTTTTCCCCCCCAGGCGAACGCCTAACAGCGGCTGATCCGACTCCACGACCAGTTCCTGTGTGGCTCAGGGCGATGTTTGCAGCTGTGCGTCTTTAAACACCGGCCTCCTTTTGAGGAGAAAGATCCCTGCTGCCTAAAAGCTGAGAGCACTTTTTTTGGTAAAAGTTAAGCTTCTGCAGACGGAGGCGTCTCATGGTAATGGTTCCACAACAGCTGCAGTCGTGACGGGGGGGGTAAGAGATGACCCCGACTGACAAATCCTTTCAAGAAGTAAGCGGGGAAGCAGCGTGGAGCGAGGCCGCTGCGGTGGACTGTGAGATGTTCGGATGTTTGGAATCACAACAGAGGCAGAGAACTGCACTAACTTCATTAAAATGTAATACAGCGGGAGTCAGTGATTACGCTTTCCCCCTCTTTAATGCTGACACAAACGGACGGGCGGACTCTTGACATTTCGCTGTGTGATCTCGCCATGATCGCACCTGCTGGAGAGCCATAATTATGAATTTTTTTGGTCACTCTTTGGACGGCAGCTCTGTCGTGTGTGTGATCGCTGCACTCTCTCTCTCGGCTGCTGCGTGACATTTCCTAGCGATCGATGATTAGATGTGCCCCTGTGATTTTTGTTTCTGGAGTAAGGAGCGAGGTGACATTAAAAATAGCTTTTTTTTAATGCTTTAGGGCAAAAAAAAAACAACCCAGATCCACGTTTTCTTCTGATCCTGACCAAACTGACAATTTCAACACAGTCTTTTAAAGCTGCATGCGACAGGGAACATATTTCTGTCGTTATGATTCCATAATGGCCTTTCAGCATGAATTAATCAAGTGATGTGAGAGAAAACTCGACTGCTGCACTTTCTCTGGAGTCCATTTCTGTGGAGGGCGCCTCCTACTGGCTGCTCGACTAATGCTGTGTTTCCATCGTGGTTCAGTTTGGTACAGTACGACATCGAACAACGTCATCAACAACAACATTGAAAAACAACGTCGAACAAGTCATCGGACGACGTCAAACCCCGGCCTAGCAATGACATTGAACAACGACATGGAGCAACGACATCGAACAACGACGTCAAACCCCGCCCTAGCAATGACGCCGTCGTCGGAAAACGACATCGGAAAACGAAATCAAACCCTGGCCTAGCAATGACATCGGACAACGACATAGAGCAACAACATCGAACAGCGATTGACATCGAACCCCAGCCTACCAACAACATCGGACAACGACATCGGACAACGACATCAAACCCTGGCCTAGCAACAACATCAGACAACGACATCAAACAAGGTCATCAACAACAACATTGAAAAACGATGTCGAACAAGTCATCAAACGACGACGTCAAACCCCGCCCTACCAATGACATCGGACAATGACATCGAACACCGCCCTACCAACGTCATCGCACAACATCATCGGAAAACGACATCGAACAACGACATAGATCAACAGCATTGAACAGCAACGTCCCTACCAATTACATCGATCAACGACATTGAGCAACGACATCGGACAAAGACATCGAACCCCGCCCTACCAACGACATCGAACAACGTTGCGATGGTAGGATGGTAACCATGAAAACATTCTTTAGGTTGCATGAAGATGTCAGATGCAGAAGTTTGAGATTGAATACTCACACATGGAACTAAAGCTAAAGAAACCAGTGAGGAGAAAATGAAAATTACATATTGACTTAATTAAATCCATAAAAATTAATAATTAGAACTGTTTCCATACTTTGGTGTTATAATTAAAACAGTGTCTGGCTCCAGGGCTTCTGTGTCTTCTACTTTAACAGTGTTATATTTGTCATGTGGAGATGTGCTAATGTGTCTCTGATGTTAGACGTGAACAGATAAAAGACACATTTAGGAAAAAAACGCATTCGCCGCCTTGAAGGTGAATCAGGTTCCCTTTATACTTCCTCTGTTGTTAGCAAAGGAATGACATTTTTTCCCTCACACTGACAGCTTCAGTGAAAGTGACACAACCACCTCAGCAACATGGCAGGTTTCAACTTGTTTGCCGAAATACTGTCAAGTCATCAGCGTCAGCATTTAGAGAGACTCATTTTCAGCTGCGAGCTGTTCTCAGGTGCAGCACTCTGTGCCGCCGGTTGCTGAATTTTGCCCCGAAGCTTTCTTTCCTTTTTAAAAAAAATGAGCTTTATCACGCATATTTTCCCCCCGGGCTGATGCGTGTCGGGTCCTGTCCACCACGTCTTTGTGCTCACACGCTCAGCAGCGAGTGTCTGATGGACGACCTGATGGCCAAGTTCAACCCGGAGCAAACAAGCAGAAGAGATTTAGGTCATGATTAGCACAGAGCCACAGAGAGTTTACACAAAACCCTTACAGAACTGCTTTTCACCAAAGTAGAGGGATGGGGTCTGGAACTCAGAAGGTTCCTTCACATTTTATCGTGAATGCCGCTTTTAATACACCGCCCAGCCAAAAAGCCACCTACTATTATGTAATCTTACTCTTAGAATCTTACGTGTACGCCTGTGGGAGCAGTTTGGCAACGTAATGTGCCGAAAAAACAAGGTAAGCTGACCCAGTTTCTCAGGTATATTCAATGCTGACAGTTCTCTTCTGCTTGTCCGAGTCCAGATCGTGGGGGGCAGCATCTTTAGTAAGGAGGCCCAGACTTCCGCAAACTCCTCTGTGGGGGATCCCAAGGCGTTCCCAGACCAGCCAAGACACATAAACCCCTTCAGTGTGTCTTAGGTCGGTCAAGAAGTCTCCTACCGGAGGGACGTGCCATGATTTTATCACATGGATTGGCCACAAAGGGCCACATGGGGGAATAGCACTGTTGCATCAGGTCCCATAGGTGTAAATGTTGGCCCTGCGATGGGCTGGCGATCTGTCCAGGGTGTCCACTAACTTTCGAACTCTGTCAGCCCCACGACCCTCATGTGAAGGATACAGCCGTAGACCATGAAAGAATGGTGGATTGACCACCACAGAAATCCAGACCTTAGACCCTTTGAAACACTATGGGTCACTACAGTGGTCTAACTCCTTCATAAATACAAGACCTTGGTGTCTGACTCGAATCTAGAGGTGGTGTAAGACAAAAAGTTTGATGTTTTTGGTTGGCTAAAGTATATATACACTAGTGTACAAGGGTTTGGGGTCACTTAGAAATGTCCTTATTTTTGAAGGAAAAAACATTTTTTCCCAATGAATATAACATTAAATGAATCAGAAATACACTCTATACACTGTTAATGTGGTAAACGACTATTCTAGCTGCAAACGTCTGGTTTTTAATGGAATATGTACATAGATGTAAAGAGGCCAATTTCCAGTGTTCTGTACATTGTGTTTGCTAATGGCGTTAGAAGGCTATTGGATGATTAGAAAACCCTTGAAAACCCTTGTGCAATGATGTAAGCACAGCTGAAAACAGTTTTACTGGTTCTTTGACAAAGGGGCAAAATCATTATTTCTAATTTGGTCAATGTCTTGACTATATTTTCTACTCATTTTGCAACTCTTTTGATGAATTAAAAGTGTGACTTTTAAGGGAAAACACCAAAAAATTGCATTGGTAACCCCAAATCTTTGAACGGTAGTGTATATATTGTCTTTAATAATATTTAATCAGCCCATTATCCATACGTCTGATCATACGGCAGGTCATGTGGGCGTCAACAATTGAGAATGGAGCATTCACTCCATTTTGTTTATAATGTTCTAAGTGTTTTCCCGACTATTCACACATTTCATCGAGGGCATTTATTCACACAAGAGCATCCGTTCATCTCGCTGTCATTTACGAGTGAGTTCTCTCTCTATCACCACTGAGAGTGTGACTTATCCACGTCTTTGCAAACACAACACACACACAGAGAGAAAAAGAGAGAGAGAGAGACGGTTGGAGTAAAACTAGAGGAAATGGAGTAAACGGCCAACTCAGTGGGTTACGTGAGATAAACACTCACCAAAAATAAAGACAGACAAATGTTGAGCCCAGCATGGACTCTAGAGTGTTTCCACTCGCGGGCGACGTAAAAACTGAGACTCAAGCTGCTACGTTCTGTTAAAAAAAGGAAGTCATGAATAAAAGGACGCTTGTTATTTGAGCCGTCTTTGCGTCTTGTTTAAAGTCATCATTTACACGTTCCACACCGACAGAGCCCAGCAGCTAATCTAAATATTTGCTCCCAGAGTAAATTGTGTCTTTAATATCTGATAATTATCTGCATAATAAACTCATTACTTTATGAGCGGCGTGATGAGTTTCTGCAGCGCCCCCGGTATGGAGAAGTTATTTTAAAACAGAGATGTTCTGACTTGTAGTCGTATCATCACATCTCCTTCCTGTCTGCCTGTCTCTATCTCGTGGGTTAGTTTGGGCGAAGCGGGCGGAGGTCGACGCTGGGGTTTGGAGAGGTCGGTCTTAAGGCTTTGTCCACACATCACCACAGCTGATTGCTCCTGCGGATGGTCGGGATTCTCTGCTAAGACAGGGATTACTGACCCATGTCGGCTTCCCACCTTTACAGCAGCCGCTTCGATGTTCACCCGGTCTGAACCTGGACGCCCCAGTGAATTCAAGAGTGTGTGCCTGTCTGTGTCTCTGTGTGTGTGTGTGTGTGTGTGTGTGTGTGTGGTTCAGCTTGTCTTAAGTCTGAAGTCCTTGAGTAAAATAAAACTATCTTTAACATAACTACTTCAAAACTTGCACTTTTAAAACTGGAAATAATATGGCAGACTATTAGACTGCCAACTATGACTATGAGTGAAAATCATAGTTTTTACTTAACAAAAGGGACAACAAAACAAAAACAACAAAAACTAACCCATAGCTTAAATATGTGATAATTTGCTGATGATATGCTGCTCTATATAGAAGAAAATATCTTAGCATTGTTGTCACTAAACCACTGCTAATATATTGTCTGTCTTGACTAAATAATAATACTGATAAGATAAGATATCATGAGATAATCCTTTGTCACACATATGACGACATTCACAGTGTTATGTTAGCAGCATACAATTAGAAAAATAGAAATAAGATAAGGGGGAAAAATACCATTAAATACTATTAAGTATGTGCAAAGCAACAAATGAAAACACTACTCAAAAGGGAAAAATCATAGTTTTTACTTAACCTGAGTGACAACAAAGCAAAAAAACTTACTTTGATTATAAAAGGTTTTTAAATGATAATGTGGATGTACTCATTTGCTGATGATATGCTGCTCTATATAAATGGAGTGAAACAGACGTGCTAAGCATAAGACTTCACAAAAGGACTGCCCCCTAGAGGGCACTGATGTCACTACATCACAGCTGAGACATTGACTTTCTTGAATAATTGACACTATTGAATGTCAAATGTTTTGTTTTGCACGTTTTGTCAATACTTTCAAAATTGGAAATAATATGTCAAATTACTGTACCACCAACTCTGACTATAAGTGAAAATCAGAGTTTTTACTTAATGTAAGGTACAACAAAGCACAAAACTTTAAAAATAATGCAGATTTGATGATTTGCTGATGATATGCTGCTCTATATTTTGGACAATCTTGCACTCTTGGTGAAACACAACCGCTAACTTTGTAAGCTAAGCTCTGGTTCAAGACTTCACAGAAGGAGTGCCACCCAGAGGTCAGTGATGTCACTACACCACAGCAAAGACAACTAACGTTCTTGAATTATTAATAATACTTAATGTCAAATGTTTCAACCAAATTTTTTTTGTTATTTTAAAGTGATTTTGTTTTGCGCGTTTGTGTAAAGACAATTGGAAAATTGGAAATAATATGATGCCAAAATACCGTACCGCCAACTACGATTACCAGTGAAAATCATAGCTTTTACTTAATGTAAGGAACAGAGCACAAAACTATTTCTAACTTCTTAGATCATGAAGGGTGATGATGTGATCATTTGCTGATGATATGCTGCTTTATGTCAATGAAAATCTTGCACTGTTGGTGAAACACAACCGCTAACTTCATACAGTAAGTTCTCGTTCAAGACTTAGAGGTCACTGATGTCATTACAACACTGCTAAAATATCTTTCTCGTAATCAAATATCTCATTACTATACTGCCAACTACGATGACAAGTGAAAATCTTAGTTTTGGGACAGCAGTTTTAGCTCACAGATGCCCAAATGCCTGTTTGTGCAAAAAACTGTAATAACAGCAGACATTCCAGTGCACCGTTGTACGATCAAGCTGCTTCTTTTTTGACACGTCAGGAGCTAACATTCCATCCAGTCCACAGTATACACACAATCGAGCCGTCTCATTTCGGCTATGAAACGGGCTGAAGCTTCCATTGTGTCGAAGTAGTTATTAACCACGGAGACAGACGGAGCCCTGGCCAAGAGAGGAGTTAGGGCTGTCTGTCAGCCGCTAATGTCTCTGCACAACAGCCCAAACCTGAACTGACAGGCACACACACCACCAGTGACAGCCCACTAACAACAAACTATTGTCCACTCTCACAAATGGCCAGCACACAACTTTCTGTGTGTGTGTGTGTCTGTGTGTGTGTGTGTGTGAGAGCGAGGGAAGATGCTCATGCTGCATTTGCAGAATAACTGTACAATCAAAACAAGAGGGGGGAACGAAAGGTTTCTGAGCATCACAGAATGTTAGTGTGTTAGCTTTTACACAAGTAGGGCTGAACAGAGATGGAGTCAGGCACTTTTCGTTTTTTTTTTTTTAAATGTCAGCTCACTGTCAAAGTGCATCAGGGCAAATGGATCATTTCCTGAATTTCAAAAAATTCATTAAAAATATTCCTTAAGAGGTTTGCAAATATTTTCAACGGATCCTTGTTCAGGGCGCTGTCGACTATTATGATGGTACATTTCAAGTAATTCCGAGATACTTTTTGTTTTTGTGAAGAAAGTCAGCTCACTGTCAAAGTGCATCAGGGCAAATTTATCATTTCCTGAATTTCAAAAATTAATTAAAATTATTCCTTAAGAGGTTTGCAAATATTTTCAATGGATCCTTGTTCAGGGTGATGCCGACTATTATGATGGTAAATTTCAAGTCATTCCGAGATACTTGTTGTTTTTGAGACTGAAGTCAGCTCACTGTCAAAGTACATCAGGGCAAATGGATCATTTCCTGAATTTCAAAAATTCATTAAAATTATTCCTTAAGAGGTTTGCAAATATTTTCAACGGATCCTTGTTCAGGGTGATGCCGACTATTATGATGGTAAATTTCAAGTCATTCCGAGATACTTGTTGTTTTTGAGACTGAAGTCAGCTCACTGTCAAAGTACATCAGGGCAAATGGATCATTTCCTGAATTTCAAAAATTCATTAAAATTATTCCTTAAGAGGTTTGCAAATATTTTCAACGGATCCTTGTTCAGGGCGATGCCGACTATTATGATGGTAAATTTCAAGTCTTTCCGAGATACATTTTCTCAATTAATTGTGTAATTGGTCCATAAAAAATTATGACGATGTTCTGAAAATGTCAAAATACGATTCTTTGTTTTACGGGGAGCAAAGAAAGCAAAGAATATTCACATGTAAGAAGCGGAAACGATCAGAAAAACCTGTTAATCGATTATCAAAAGAGATGACGATTGAAGGCTCAACCGTGTCACTGCAGCAAAGGATGAAACTTTATTTATCGGTGTTTGAATTAATACAGTATTATAGAATTATATGGAGTCTGCTTAGGCTGAGGCTGCTGCCCCCGCAACACGGTTTAAAAATAAGTGAACGAGGTGTGTTTAAGTAAGAGCACACACACACACACACACATACATCCCCTTAGGCAGAGTTGACTGAATTCCAAAATTCAGAATCCACCATAACAAGATGATGAACAGCTGTGTTGCTATATAAATGCGTTGTCTCTGTGTGTGTGTGTGTGTGTTCATATTTTTATCAGCTCAGCCTGTCATTAACCTCTCAGTTTGCCGCAACCGCCCTCGACAAATACATTTAATGAGCAGCTGAATTGACACTTGGCTGAATGTGCGCGGGTGAATGTCTGGACTGTTCTATTCCTGGACTTGGACAAGATTTAATCCTTGTGTTTTAAGTGGAACATAAGGGGACGAAAAAAAACTGTAAAGACGAGCGAATAACGTAAAGTTCTACCTTTTGTCGAATCTCTTCTTCCATCTTGATGGGCGAGCCGAGCTCGGCGACCTGACGCACGCCCTCGCTGGCGTAGCCGCCGTACTCCCACAGCACGTAGCTTCTGGAGTGGGACGCGCCGATGAGCGCTGACCAGTGATTGGCTCGTCCTGGGAGGGACAGAAGGTTCTCATGAGGACGTCTGAATCTACCAAAATTACACCAATATACACCAATATTCAAACTAGGTGTCACTACCAATGCACCAAACATCTCAAATGCACCAAACATCCTTGCTGTGTGCCCTCATGATCTGGAATCCATTGCTTTTCCTTTTTTCATCTTCTGATCAAGTGCAGCTACAACAGACGATGCTAACACCGACTAAAAATGCTGAATTGGCTTTTCCATCCTAGATTCAGTGATTCCCAAAGAGACACGAGAGATTTTGTTTTAGGTTCTGAATCGTAAATATGGGTTGATTTGTTCCAACTTCTGAATACAACCTAAAGGTACGTTATTAAAATTGGCGCCCCTAGTGGTAGTATAAGTGTAAAAGTGTTACTGAGGTTAGGGTTAGGACAAAAAACATACGGTTAGGAAGTAAAAATTTAAGTTAGCAAAAGTTGGTAAAAAAAAAAAAAAGTCAGTAAAACAAAATGAAGTGAGTAAAAATATTTAGTTCGTTGAAAAAATTCAGTTCGTAAAAAAAAAAAGTTCGTAAAAAAAATTGTTAGTCAAAATTAACAGTAAAAAAACTTTAGTTTGTAACATTTAAATTAGTAACAATTCAAGTTAGTAAAAATGATCGTGTGTAAATGTCTAACATGGGAGTCAAACCCGTGTCAGCCATTGACATTTATACTACCACTAGGGGGCACTGTATATCTATATCTATATCTATATCTATATCTATATATAGGTTGCAATTCCTGTGTGTACGTTTTATTGGAGGACAATCTCAGAATTCTCCCAATCTTAAAAAGTAAGGTTTTAATTAATTTGCCAAATATTTATCAGGAATGATTCACTTACCAATCCAAAAAGACGTTAGCTGTTACAGATATGGCTGTAAATCGGTTGCTACACCATGCACACATTTGCTCTTGTCACAGTTTTCCTTGTGATTTGGGTCCACATAGTTTGCCATCTTTAAAAAATGGGCTCCCACTTTCTAAACTCTAAAACAAGTTTGTCCTCTGGCAAGACAATGAACGCCCAAATTGCCTTCCTGTGGTCATAGATGCAATCAATTTGAGCTGTTTCCTCTTATTACGCTGGGGGCAAAGTGACCTGTGCTTCTGTATTAAACTCATCTACACCTGTCCACCATGTTTATGTCTCATTCTCTACCGAGACTAATTTCCACGACAGCATAACCACAGCAGTTCTGCGTGCTCTGTACACATGCTCGTGTGGTTATTATACACTATCATCTGCAGAGAGTGTGATCTGTGCATTCACCACATGAACTCACTTGGATAATCTTTTGGATGCACTTTCTCCGACCAGTTGCCGTAGAAGGTGAGCCTGTACTTGGCTGTTCCACAGGCGCAGCATTCCATGGCAGGAGTTTCTGTGGCTTCACCGAACACGCGCTCTGGACGGAGACACAACGTACAAATACATGCGCACAATATGTAAAAGATTTAAAGAGGAAACATGGAATTTTTCATGGAGTCTATTATTTTAACTTGTAGACTCTTTATTCTTAAGGTGTGGTTTTTCATACACTCGTAACCTTTAAAAGTTTCACTTCAATGTTAGCAATTGTAATATTGTTGCTAACTAGCATTGCAACTGATGACTTAGCTGATAATGTTAACTAGCATTGCAGCTAATGACGTAACTGATGACATTGCTTACTTGCCTTACAGCTGACCACTTAGTTGAAAATGTTGCTAACTAGCATTGCGGCTGATGACTTGGCAGATAATGTCGCTAACTTGCCTTTCAGCTGATGACGTAGCTGATAATATTGCTAACTTGCATTACAGCTGATGACTAACTGATAAAATTGCAGCTAATGACTTGGCAGATAATGTCGCTAACTTGCCTTTCAGCTGATGACGTAGCTGATAATATTGCTAACTTGCCTTACAGCTGATGTCTTAGCTGATAATGTTGTTAACTAGCATTGCAGCTAATGATGTCGCTGTCAATGTTACTAACTAGCATTGCAGCTAATGACATAACTAATGATGTTGCTTGCTTGCCTTACAACTGACAACTTAGCTGTTGACGTTGCTTACTTGCCTTACAGCTGACCACTTAGCTGAACATGTTGCTAACTAGCATTGCGGCTGATGACCTGGCAGATAATGTTGCTAACTTGCCTTTCAGCTGATGACTTAGCTGATCATATTGCTTACTTGCCTTACTCCTGATGACTTAGCTGATAACGTTAAGTAGCATTGCAGCTAATGATGTAGTTGTTAATGTTACTAATTAGCTTTGCAGCTAATGACGTAACTGATGATGTTGCTTGGTTGTCTTACAGCTGACCACTTAGCTGATAATGTTGTTAACGAGCATTACAGCTAATGACATAACTGATGACGTTGCTTGCTTGCCTTACAGCTGACGACTTAGCTAATAATGTTGCTCTTTATTCTTAAGGTGTGGTTTTTCCTATACTCACTTAACTTGTTTTCACAAGTTTAAAAGGTTAAAAACCCCAAAATTATATACATTTAAAGTATTAACACACTCCGAAAAAGGTCTGCATTTGTGTGTGTGGGAGCTTTGACACAGCTGCATAAATTACCAGCTGATTGAAGGCAATTTGGAACCGGGGGGAATGTCGCACAAGTGCAACTACGAAACAAAGACCTATTAAAATGACACATAAACATTGATGCAGACTCATAAATATTCAGACGCTGCCCTCGACCAGTGTTTTGCAAAGATAGGTCAAGGGGAGTCCTTGAATATTTATGAGTCACCAAATTATTTGGAATAAAATCCTCAGTCGACAACGACGTTACAGCCCGCATGTGTCGAGCAATGACGGCGCCAAACTTATGCCACCAAATTGAAGCTGTGCGGCTTGATTGGCCTGCATAATAGCCTGGAAAATTGGATTTTGATGAGGAGAGGGAAATTTATGAATATGAAATTCCCCGGAGATAAAGTTTTAGAAACCATTTGTCCAAATGTGTAATGTCAGAGCTGAGAGTACAGTCGCTGCAAGTCCTCATTCAATACATGGTCCAGTTTTGGGCTGTCCCACACAAAAGATGAAAGTGAATGTGATAGAATTGTGGTGATTTTGTTGACTGTGGCTCATAAACAGAGTCTCTTCTTCATACTGTGCGACAGGTTATGATCAAAGATCATAAGCCTGTGAATGCTTTTATGTTTGTATTATGCTGCATTCACACCGGAGTTGACATACAAAGCATTAGTGTTTACTTCTGGAACTCCGTATGGATGAGAACTACTTCCAGGGATACTTTTACATGACAAGCCGCTAATTTGATGACTTGTTAGCTCATATTGAGGCTGAGGACAGGATTTCCGGGAGTGATACCAACTACAGGCGATCTGTAAGTATCTGTAGCTGCAGTTCTCCATCCATGCAGAGCTCCCAAAGTAAACACTAGAGTGATACTTTGGCGCGTTGCAGCTGATGACTTAGCAGGTAATGTTGCTATCTCCCGATGCAGCTAATGGCATAGCTGATAATGTTGCTATCTTGCCTTACAGCTGATGACTTAGCAGGTAATGTTGCTAACTAGTGTTGCAGCTCATGACGTAAATGATGACCTCGCAGATAACGTTGCTAACTTGTGTTGCAGCTAATGATGTAGCTGATGACTTAGCTGAAAATGTTGGTAACTATTGTTGCAGCTAATTACGTCGCTGATGACTTGGCTGATAATGTTGCTAACTTGCCTTACAGCTGATGACTTAGCAGGTAATGTTGCTAACTAGTGTTGCAGCTCATGACGTAAATGATGACCTCGCAGATAACGTTGCTAACTTGTGTTGCAGCTAATGATGTAGCTGATGACTTAGCTGAAAATGTTGGTAACTATTGTTGCAGCTAATTACGTCGCTGATGACTTGGCTGATAATGTTGCTAACTTGCCTTACAGCTGATGACTTAGCAGGTAATGTTGCTAACTAGTGTTGCAGCTCATGACGTAAATGATGACCTCGAAGATAACGTTGCTAACTTGTGTTGCAGCTAATGATGTAGCTGATGACTTAGCTGAAAATGTTGGTAACTATTGTTGCAGCTAATTACGTCGCTGATGACTTGGCTGATAATGTTGCTAACTTGCCTTACAGCTGATGACTTAGCAGATAATGTTGCTAACTTGCATTGCAGCTGATGATTTAGCAGATAATGTTGATAACTTGCGTTGCCGCTAATGACGTAGCTGATAACTTAGCTGATAATGTTGGTAACTTGCCTATACAGCTGATGACTTAGCAGATAATGCTGCCAACTTACGTTGCAGCTAATGACGTAGCTGATGACTTAGCAGATAGTGTTGCTAACTTTTGTTGCAGCTAATGACGTAGCTGATGACTTGGCTGATAATGTTGTCAACTTGCGTTGCAGCTAACGGCCTAGCTGATGACTTCGCAGATAACGTTGCTACCTTGTGTTGCAGCTAATGACGTAGCTGATGACTTAGCAGATAATCCTGCTAACTTGCGTTGCAGATAATGACGTCGCTGATGACTTAGCTGAAAATGTTGGTAACTTGCATTGCAGCTAATACCGTAGCTCATACTGTTGCCAACTTGCGTTGAAGCTAATGACGTAGCTGATGACTTAAATTAATTAGCGTCATACAGTCTGCAGTCGTCACACTCGATATCTTAGCCGAGTTGGACCTCACACAGTGTGATTGATGATGATCTCCTGATAACGCTGAGGTCTCACAGTATGTCGGAGGCTTTTCTGTTGCTGTGAAACCGCAGGTAACGCAAAAAAAAACTCTGCGGCTGCTCTGAAGTGACGGGCAAAATGAATATCTAAATTCCACGCAGACTCCCACCAGTTCCATAAATCATGGCCATTGCCGCTTTCCCTGCTCCCTCGGTTAGTTTCACAGTCGTCGGAGTACATTACCGAAGAGTGGGAGCTGTTCTCTCCGAGAGGGGAGAAGAAAAAACAACAGATAAAACAAGGTATAATGGCACCATGATGAGCGGTCAAGGATGAAAAAGATGAGCAGCCAACGAGGGAGAGGAGGAAATGATGGGCAGCTGTAATTACCTTTCTCACAAAGCCGAATGGTGAGAGAACCCTCTTCCTGGAAATAGATGATTCTCTTCTGGACAATACTGGCCCTGAAGGTACAAGAAAAGAGAGGAAGTGATAAAAGGGAGGGGAAGAGAAAAAAAATGATGAGGCAAAGAAAATAGATGGAGAGAATGTTGGATGGTACAGTGGGTGCAAAAGGGGCATTAGATAGATAACACACAGTAATGTGTTTCTTGTTTTTTTGTCAGTCTCAGATCCAGGTCTGTGTAATTCTCAGTGAGAGGCGAAGGTAATGGCTTCCCCGAGGTTTGGTAATGGATGCTCGGCGCACGTATCTTTTCACATTAACAGTTTTTGTGTTCTCCAAACATCGCACTCACACTGCAGCGATGCGAACCCTTAACAGAGCAATTATGCCCACGGACCGAGAGGGTGAGGGATTATTGTCGTCAGCGAGAACGCAGATCTGGAGCAGAATAAGTCGCTTCTTCTTCTTCCACTGGCGTGCATTTATGTTCACGACAAATGAAACACATTCCTCCCATCGCAGAGCTGCAGAAGCGTGCAATAACAAGTTATTTGAAGTCGAACAAAGAGGCCGGTGAGAAAGTGTGAGTCACTCTGAATCTAATAATCACATGCGTCACGTTCACGTGTTCAGTTATGATTCTGAGCAGAGTGAGAATCTGATGCAAATTGAATCAGCGGCGCACTAATTGGCTCCACCGGCCGCATCACGGCGTCGGCTGCTGATGCAGCAGCTTTGCACTGTGGGTTAAGGAAGTGATAGCAGCGTGATAGCAACACTAATTTGCCCGGCATTGTTTTAAAGCTTCTGCACACGTGTCTCTGTCTCCCTCTGTGCTTCGACTGTCTTTAAACCCACAGGGGCTGACAACTCTGAGGCCTTCGTCACATGGAAGCAGAACTTTCCCGATCCCAAAACTTTGGTCTAAACCATGCAGAATACCTGCCAGGCCTGCACACACATACACCACATCTGGAGAAGGGCCTTTCTGCATGGCGTTAGCATGTTCTCCACATGTGTGCGTGGCTTTTCTGGTTTTCCTCCGATAGTCCTAAAACAGGCAGATTTGGGGATTGGACAAATTGGACACATATTTTTAAGTAGTAAGAAAGTACTTAGAGGTAGTTTATGAGGTTTCTGACGTGGAACTGCCCTCAGTGTGACACTGGCCCTTTAAAGGCAGGGTAGGAAACTTCTTTTTTACTTACTTATTGACCAATAATTCCGATTTGAGAGAGAACTAGATTTCTACTCTAGGCCTCGGCCGATCACAGACTGAGAGGGTGCCTCCTACTGGCTAGTCTAATAATCTAATCAATCTAATAATACACTGTTCCAGCATTGGT
The DNA here is from genome assembly GCF_963457635.1 of Microchirus variegatus. Classification (NCBI taxonomy): domain Eukaryota; kingdom Metazoa; phylum Chordata; class Actinopteri; order Pleuronectiformes; family Soleidae; genus Microchirus; species Microchirus variegatus. Next base: position 17,448,263 of record NC_139809.1, read on the forward strand.
AAAATATAGTGCTGTCAAACGCTAACGCACGTTAACGCATGCCGCGTTTCCATGACGACTGACCGCGCGTGACGTCATGTTTACGTGACTCCTGATTGTTAAAATGAGTCTCTAAAGTAACCCTAAACTTTAAAAACAGAGGCACACATACGCAGTACACAGGTACGCTGGTTATTTGTAAGTGCTGCTCTTTTAGTTTGATAGACAGACCGCTCCAGTTCCACTGTCAGCGCTAACCGGCGCTAAAAGGAGCTAATGCAGCTAACGGAGCTAACTGGTAAGCGGTGCCTGGACTCCGGTGTCGCAGCATGTAAACATGGCGTCCTTCGCGTCTTTTTCCGGTCAGTCGTCATGGAAACATGTCATGCGTTAACGTGCGCTAACCTTACCTTACGCTAGAAAAGCATCATGAGGTGACCATATAAAAATGCTCCAAAATTACTGGAAAATTAGGAATTTGGGAACAAATTCTAAAAATAAATAAATAATGAAGATGAAAACTTAAATTTCATGAAAATCACATATTTGCTCGGCAATGGTGTTCTAGGGTTAATCCCTTTATCCAGAGGCACAGCTTGTGAACAGGCAAAGTAGGCAAACTGCTTGGGGCCCCGAGCTGATAGGGGGCCCCCTGACACTCGGAGCCTGAGGGCTGTTTTTACTGAAATGTGCAGTGAGCAGCCACCTCCCCGTCCCCCTTAAAAAACAATGGGCGATTTGCAATGACATCTCAGTAGGAAACCTCCCTAAAGGGGCCCCACCTCACTTTAACCTGTGTGAAGTTATCGTTCTGCAAGTTGGAAAATTAAGAGGATTATTTACAGTGTAATGCAGATCTTTTTTACTCAGTTTATATATGTTTTTTTTCCAGTTATTTACAGTATTTTATTGTTCTATATATTTATATTGTTTTATAATGTGGGTTCTTTACAGTGTAATGTATTTTTTTTATAAATTTATATAGTTTATAAAAAGCTATTTACAGTATTTTATTGTTCTTTACATTTATATTTTCACATACTTTTTAATTACAAGGGTTTTACATGTCATTTCATTCATTTTGAAAAAAAAAAATATTTTGAACTCATACATTTTTCGTTGGTGTCAGATTATTTGTAACATAATGGTGATGAACACTGGTTGGAAGGAAGGGCCCCCTGGGAATTTTTGTGTAGGGCCCCTACAGACTCTAGAATCGCCTCTGCCTTTATTCATTCTTCTTTATCTTAATTTAACCCGTCCTTGATGAGGAACCTTCCTGGAATTAAAAGCAGTGAGCAGCCACCAAGGTACTCAATGGGAGTTGGGTACCGACTCAAACTGGCAACCCTTCCACAAAAAGAAAAAAGATGCTTCACATTCACTTTGTTTACGTCAAAACTGTTCACTCCAAACAGATGGAAATGTTATCTAAAAATTGAAAATGCAGAAAATGGAGATATCAGGCCCTGAGTATTTCTGAGTGTAAGTGAGGTGTTTTTGTGCAGCAGCAGCAGCAGCACAGAGTTTCCCTGTGGTCATACAGTGGAGACACATAAACCCGAGATGTGAAAGTGACACAAGTGAAACGGCTCTGAGTGCGCGGAGACAGAGGAGGGACCGCTGACATTAGGTGGGAGTTAGTGCTTATATTGCTCCTATAAATCTTGCACAGACTGAATGCTGCAATATGCCCTGCAACATGGATTGACTGCTTGGGCATGAAATTGAAAAACAAAAGTGAAATATACAGACTCTTACTGAAGTGTCCTTGATAGTTTTCTTAACTAAATCCTCTAATGGCTTGGGGGTGACGCCGACTGTCGGGCGGATATCGACGGAATTGATCCTCCAATAAGTCCAACGATTAATCAAGTCATTATGAGAGAGGCTTCCACTGTTAGCTTTCAGCACATTTTCATTTACTGCCCATTTTTAAGACATCCTCTCCTCACTGTCGGCATCTGTTCACTTTTAAGAGTCGACTCGCCTCCGTTTTGAAAATGTGTCAATTACAGGCAGCTGCACCTCGGAGAAGGCAGATTGTACCCGAGACGAGTGTAGGAGGGAACGAGCGCTAACACTGTTGCTGCATTTCCCTCTGGTCCACGAGAAGCGCTTAATATAACACTTCCTGTAGTTCACGAGTGGAGGCGGACAAAAAGGAAAAAAAAAAAAGTATCAGACGCACACTTTGCCTTCATATTCTGCACTTGTCCAGCGACATTTTCTGTAATAAATGGTAGGACATTGGCCAGAGTCTTTTGGAAGACCTAAAATGCGAGTTCGGGGCCCAAAAGAGTCAACACGAAGGCAAAAGCCACAACAGAAATCAGCATTTGTGGGGGAAGCGTTTACATTTACACTTTTAGCATTTAGCAGACTTGCAAAAGAGGAATAAGCTACATAGAAGAAGTCTTGGAAAGAAATCCACGAAATAGGACCAGTGGACAGGGGAGGGGGTTAAGAAAGTGGTAGGCCAGAAGATGATCTTGGAACAGCTGGATCTTCAAGAGCTTCTTGAAGACAGGGATATCGCCCGTGTTCTGGTAGCGCTCGCTAGGTCATTCCAACAGCGATGAACGGCACATGAAAAGAGTCTGGATTGTCTTGTGCGGCGTGTTGGCATCGTCAGACGACGATCCTCTGATGAACGGAGTCGTCGATGGGTTACATGAGCCGCTAGGAGAGGATTTAAGTAGGTGGGAGCAGACCTATGAAGCACTTTGTAGGCTAGTATCAGTGATTTGAATTTGATGCAGGGGTGGCTAAGGCTAGCCAGTGGATCTGAAAGAACAGAGGTGTGCCCTTTTAGGCCGACTGAAGACCAGGCGCGTTAGCAGGGCATTGAAGTAGTCAAGGCGAGAGATGACCAGTGTAACTGCTGAGTTTAGTCTTTTGGAAGACCTAAAATGCTAGTTTGGGGTCCCTACGGTGGCCCAAAAGACTCAACACAAACTCACAACAGACATCAGCAGTTGTGGGGGGAAGCAGAGGAACATGCGGAATGGAAGACGGAGAAGTCTGCGGAACAGTGGTTGAAGTGGACCGGTACTACCACATTTAGTTTAGTTTTAATTTTAATTTTTCAATTTGCATTCCGGCAGTTCTCACGAGACACCACAGCAGTTCCTCGGACCATTCCTAACTGTGACGTGCTCCCATATTCCCGCCATTACGGTACATTGATACGAAACCGTCCAAACCAAGCAGTCCTATTTCCGTTTTGTCGAGCACTACGTATTGAGTAATCCACAGTGTCCACGTTCACTTTGGACAACAAAAATGTACGTTATTTGTTTATTTTTAAAAGTCGTTCCATTTCATTGGACTAAGTATGTTGGGTACTTTCATGCACAGGTACTTTCACTGTGTAATCCATAGCCAAAACTGAGTCCCTTAAACTGAGTTTTTACTTTAACCCTGATGTCATGTTGACAGAAGATTCTGTTTCTGTTTCCTCTCAAATTCTTGACACCAATGGTGCCGTAATGTTTTTTAACAACAAATAAAGGCTTTATTCTAAGACTTTAACAAATGTGATTATGTTTTCACAATAAAATACAGGCTATTAGTTTCTTTATACTACATACTGTATTTTTACCACAGTTAACTGTATCACTATTATAGTAAATTAACAGCTGTTTACCATGGCTATTTTACTGTATAAATACTTTATTTAATTGCAACCTCAAACACAAACTAGTATTGTGATTTAACAGTATTTATACTGCAAGAAAACTGTATTTAACGATAAATTAATAGTAGTTATGACTAACCTCACAGTAGTTAAGACACACGTAATATTACTGTGATTTAACAGTATTTATACTGTAGAAATACTGTATTTTACTTTTACCTCAAATTACTGATGGCACACAGTATTTTTCTGTGGTTAGCAGTATTTATACTGCAAGAAAACTGTATTTAACGATAAATGAATAGTAGTTATGACTAACTAACCGAACAGTACTTATGACACACAGTATATTACTGTGATGTAGCAGTAATTTGTATTGTAGAAATACCGTATTTTATATTTACCTCAAATTACAGTATTTTTCCATGGTTAGCAGTATTTATACTGCAAGAAAACAAACTGTATTTAACGATACATTAATAGTAGTTATGACTAACTAACCGAACAGTACTTATGACACACAGTATATTACTGTGATTTAGCAGTAATTTGTATTGTAGAAATACTGTATTTTACTTTTCCCTCAAATTACTGATGGCACACAGTATTTTCCCGTGGTTAGCAGTATTTATACTGCAAGAAAACTGTATTTAACAATACATTAATAGTAGTTAGGACAAACTAACCGAACAGTACTTATGACACACAGTATATTACTGTGATTTAGCAGTATTTGTATTGTAGAAATACTGTATTTTATTTTTACCTCAAATTACTGATGACACAGTATATTACTGTGATTTAGCAGTATTTGCATTGTAGAAATACTGTATTTTACTTTTACGTAAAATTACTGATGGCACACAGTATTTTTCCTTGGTTAGCAGTATTTATACTACAAGAAAACTGTATTTAACGATAAATTAATAGTAGTTATGACTAACTTACCGAACAGTACTCATGACACACAGTATATTACTGTGATTTAGCAGTATTTGCATTGTAGAAATACTGTATTTTACTTTTACCTCAAATTACTGATGGCACACAGTATTTTTCCGTGGTAAGCAGTATTTATACTGCAAGAAAACTGTATTTAACGATACATTAATAGTAGTTATGAGTAACTAACCGAACAGTACTTATGACACACAGTATATTACTGTGATTTAGCAGTATTTATACTGCAAGAAAACTGTATTTAACTACAATGTCACAGTAGTTATGACTGGTAGGGCATACATACTTTATGTCATGGTCAAAAATTTAGCACTCCATAATAAATATACAATAAAATACAAAAATACAGTATTATATCGTGACTTATCACAGTTGAAGCCTGTGAAACGTCAACAAATATAGATAATTAAATGTGAAATTTACAGTTAAAGCTGATGAAATCATGGCGATGCTTGACAGCAAAGACAAGAAATTCATGCTTTAATCTTAAAAAAACAACAACAACAAAAAACACCTGTCAGGCACAAAAGGAAACGTCCACGCCGTCTCAATATTTGAACGCGTTTAGCAAAAAAACGTAAAGGTCGCGTCATTTAGCAAGTTCTTCGAGACAAATCTGGATTTTTCCATCTGTTTCCAGCCGCACACAAAGCCATCAACTGATGTTTCCCACTTATTCCCTCCTCGCCTTAGTCGCCTCGCTCCTGCTCACTTTCCTTATTAATTATACTTTCACAAGCATTTCATGCCTCATGCGTCCCGGCAAATATCCCACATCTCAGCGACATGTCTGCTGACTTGTCTTCTCGTGTAACCCTGCAGGCTCGGCTGGCGCTGAGTCTCGGATCCACGTGGCTGAGTTCCCCAGAGAGAGCGGCTCGTGTGTTTCTTACAATAACGTTTTCACGGCATGACAAGAGCTCCCCGACTGCAACAACAGCGCAGGAAAAAACAATTCCAGTTTACGAGGAAAAGCAAATAATTTGAGGCCATTTACTATTGCATCTGTACAAAAAAAACTGAAAATGTCATTTTGAAATTCCAGTTATTGCTGTAGTAAAATATGTTTGTGTGCAATGTTGTCATGAATTCTAACTCCTGAAATGATGACAGGATATGAGGTCACTGTGACTTTGACTGCGTAATCAGTTCATCATTGAACACAAGCTCGGTACACTTGGTACTTTTTAGGGTAATTGTGGTAATTGAGTATTTACTTTGCCTTCAGACAGAACACATGGTTCTTTATCAAAATAGCACGTATTCACCAGTCAGAGGTTTCTATGGGAACACAAGGCACCAGCAGCTTCACCACAGGACGGTTTACAACTCCACTGGTTAAAGTACAACTAACTGAGGGGTGTAAATAATGCAAAAAACAAGGGATGTGAGGGTAATGTTTCACATTAAGGGTGAATTCCAATTCCTTGCTGAACCCTCAATCTCAAAAATGTGCTCTCCCTCTAGTGCAAGTGCTGTCCCGATTCTCAGAAAAATTAAGTTGAGGGTCAAGTTTAAGGGCTGTATCACCCTCAATATTGAGATTTTCCGAGACCCCACCCTTGGGAGCAAGGGCTACCCAGAATGCATTGCGTTTCGACATAAGAAAGATGGCATCTTAAGCAGCGAAGAGAGTGCGATTCAAATTAAATATTTTCTTTGTTAATAGAGATTTAAAAATGATGAAAACCATTGTATTATCTTAGTTTAGGCCCATATTATGGATTACTGACGTCAACATTTGTTTTTATTTTACGATCTTTCGTCAATAGCCGGCCGGTGCGGACAAGCGATCGTTTGCTATGGTTTACTTTTCAATAAGTCGTGGTGTGTGGTAACTGTCAGCTGAATATGTCAGTGGTTGTGGTATTTGTATGAGTATCATCTTATAACTAACTGACAACCTAATAACTTGACTGACAAACGGATCGTAATAAATAATCCTGACGTAAATGTGTTCTTCTTCTTCTTTTTTGGAGTTGACAGACTGGACGCAGCTTTCACGTTATTCTGCCCCCTACAGTCTGAAGACGTATCTGCATTTAAGGGGTGTCCCATTTCTAAGTGACAAAATAACCAGTTAAGATTAAGGGTTAAGATTGAGGGTTAAGATAGGAATTGGAATTGGCCCTTAGTCATACAAACAGTTATTTGTTAAACTTCTAGCGACACAAATCGGGGGGTTGGCGTTATCGCATGTTTCCATGACGACTGAGCGGAAAAAGGCGACAGACGTCATGTTTACGTGACACCAGATTGTTAAAATGAGTCTCTAAAGTAGCGCTAAACTTTAAAAACAGAGGCACACATACGCAGTACACAGGTACGCTGGTTATTTGTAGCGTTGCTGCTCTTTTCGTTAAATAATAAACAGACAGCTCCAGTTCGACTGTAGGCACGCTAATGGCGCTAAAGGAGCTAACGGCGCTAACTGGTAAACGGTGCCAGGACTCCGGTGAAAAACTGCGTTACTTTAGAGACTCATTGTAACAATCGGGAGTCACGTAAACGTGACGTCACGCTCGTCTTTTTACGGTCAGTCGTCATGGAAACGCGTCATGCGTTAGCGTCAACACCTGTAGGATTGCGTAAGAACACATTACAAATCTAAATTGATGCCCTTTTACCTCAAATCTTGATTAATATCTAGTTATGTATTATTATGTGAGAGTCTGTTTTGATCAATAACAATGGTTTGCGACGTTATCAAGTGTTTGGAAGTCCTCGCTGTTTTTGTCACTGCCTTAGTCCTCCCAGAAACCCCCACCAGAATACGGATGAGAAGACGGAACAGGAAGTCAGCGTGAGGCTCAGATGTGACGAAGCGACAGTGATGAAGTGGCAGAATAAATATATATAAAAGTAAACATGATAAGAAAATGGCAAATAGTCACATCTCTCTATCTGACTTTTAGCTTCAGGTTTCCAGACACACAAAGTGCTTGAAAGGAGTTTGTGGAGATTTAAGAAAAAGATCTGGCCCGAGCTCATCAGAAAAACCACATGGACCTTGGTGACCTGAGGTGGGAAACACACACATCTTTCACACACACAACCTGGTGTGTACGTGCACAACATTTTAGCCTGAGGAGCAGAAGACAAAATAAAAAAAAGGCATGTTTTTAAGAAAAAAGGAGTGAAACTGTGTGTGTGGGTGTTTTTGAGTCGTCAAAACAATGATTTGACAGTTTTTCCATAAAAAAAAAACCAACAACATATAATCAAGCTGTCAATAAAATCAGTGTTTCTGATGCCAACTGCTGTAATCTGAGTTTGTCAAACCTGAGGTAAAAACAACATTAAGAATTCATTATTACATTTCTTCTGTGTCCATTTTGTGCCACAAAACATAGTTCTTGCTCGGTTCAGTTCACTGCGATGTTGCAGTTATTTGTACAAACTGGAGCAGCTAAGCTATGGCTAGTTAGTTAGCACGCTAACTTTGTGAAAAAAGAGGTGGAAATTTAAAGGTGCCATATGTAAGAATGTGGCCAAATACTGTTACTACATTAAAATTCTAAATACCTAGGTCCTTTATGTTTCGTTTTCTGACGTAACTGGCAACCCGTGGTTGCTCGGCAGCTGAGACTCTACTGACTGCAATGATTGGTAGACGGCGGTAGGTGGCGCCACATGACGCCAAAACATGATTTCAAAACATAAACATGATTTGCAGTCTGCAAAATATTTTTGTTGTTGTTGGTGAGTTCAGTTTGTTATATGAACATTATTCCTGAGTCTCTGTGACATATTAGGAGGATTTTATGGCCAGTTGCTTTAGATTTATTACATAATGCACCTTTAAACATTTGTTTTTTTTTACTATTTAGAGCTAGTGTGTGCTCATGAGCATGCCATAGTTAGAGCTGGCCCAGTTAGCATGAGCTATCTAGAGCTAGTAAGTTCAAAAATATAAGCAAAAACAACAGTTACCATTCATGATAACTCGTTTTCACTTATTTTCTCTGAATTAAGTTAGTATGAGCTAACACAAGGTAGCTAGGGTGCTCAGGGTTTATTTGAGACTGAACTGCAAGAGTGGTAAGCAATTAGCTGATACACAGCTCCATACTAGCTAAAAAAGCTAAAAGAGATTGTTTTCTTCCGTTCATGTTGTACAAAACAGAGCATCTCAAACTCTGCTCAACAGCTAACTCACTTACAACACGTGTTTGTGCTACGTGAACAGTTCAATTGTCGCATTCAAAACCAAAATGTGTTCAATGGAACCTCCGTTATGTTCCATTTTTCATCTGCAACACCTCGATCTACATCTGTGCTGCTCACTCCAGTTAGCAAACAACAGAAATGTTGCCAAGATGGCTGCCACTAATTATTGATTAATGTGTTGATTATTGACTTGATTAATTGATGTTTGGTCTATAAAATGACAGAACATGATTTCAAGAATGGTGGCATCCAAAAATAAATGTTTATATCCACAAACCAACACTATAATGTCATTTCAGTTTTTGATTATAAAAATATGTGGCAATTTCATCAATTGATAACTGAATAATTGTTGCAGCCAAAGTTGCAGCCTATTCAGATCAAAACAGGTGGTTACAGATTATTAGGACCCTATAAAACGTAATTATTATATATTTAACTGCAGGTTCTTGCCTGAAATGGCCATTAAAACTCAATAAAATCCTTTTATATGTCAGACTCCCTCAGTTTATTTATTTTTTTCCTGTTTATATAAACTGAAACTCCGGTGTGTTACATGAGCATCAAAAAATACCGGAGCGCCGAAATCAAAAATAAATCCAGCAAAGCTAAATATGTGTCAGAAATATAAAAAAAACATGGTCAGTGTGGACTTCTTCAGCGTCTGTGGAGGCTGTTGCCGTTTCTCTGAGCCTCAGGCTACGTGTTGTTTCAAGGCAGACACTTCTGCAGGGTGAATGACAAGAGTGGAGGAGGAGGAGGAGGAGGAGGAGGGCAGGCCTGACAGTATACACTTCCTGCCTGAAGGAGAAAAGTTTCACATTGTATGTTGAATTTGTTGTTCGTTCCAGTGCCAGTAACAGCTGAGACGAGCTGAGGTGTTCCTCCTCAGTGCTATTTGAAAGTTGCTGACATGTTCTGCTCGCCTCCTCTCAAACAGAAACTCCTCTCAGGATTTTCAGCTCTCACATGAGATTCACTGTGCAAACAGCAAAGCAATAATGAAAGAGTTGAGTCTTAAACGGGGCTATAATAGGGAACACACATGGAAAAATAACATTATTGCACACAAGCTAACCGCCTGGATTTATTTTGATTTTCTGGATGTTGAATTGTCCAAAAACGTTCATTTCCAAAACAACTTTCACTTTTCGATGTGTGGCAGTTATTCAACCGTTTAGCAATTACAGTACTGAGAAACATGACATGATAAACGTGTGACGGGCTGGTGAATCCAGAGGCATAGTTTGCGAACAGGCAGGGCAGGCAACTGCTTGGGGCCCCCGAGCCGATAGGGCTACCTACCTACCTCCTTCTGTACCAACCTACCTACTTCCCACCTATTTCCTTCTGTACCAACCTACCTCCTTCTGTACCAACCAACCTACTTCACACCTATACCTACCTACCTCCTTCTGTACCTACCTACCTACCTACCTACTAGAGCTGCAACTAACGATTATTTTCGTAATCGATTAATCTGTCGATAATATTTTCTCGATTAATCGATGAATCGGTTGGTCCATAAAATGTCAGAAAATGTTAAAAAACATTGATCACTTTCCACCTATCCTACTTACCTACTTCTTTCCTACCTACCTACCTCCTTCTGTACCAACCTACCTACTTCCCACCGATACCTACCTACTTCCCACCTATTTCCTTCTGTACCAACCTACCTCCTTCTGTACTAACCTACCTACTTCCCACCGATACCTACCTACTTCACACCTATTTCCTTCTGTACCAATCTACCTACTTCACACCTATAACTACCTACCTCCTTCTGTATCTACCTACCTACCTACCTACCTACCTACCTACCTACCTACCTACCTACTTCCTTCTGTACCAACCAACATACTTCCCACCTATTTCCTTCCGGACCAACCTACCTACTTCCCACCTACTGTCCAACTACCTACTTAACACCTATACCTACCTACCTACTTCCTTCTGTACCAACCAACATACTTCCCACCTATTTCCTTCCGGACCAACCTACCTACTTCCAACCTACTGTCCACCTACCTACTTCACACCTATACCTACCTAACTACTTTCTTCTGTACCAACCAACCTACTTTCCACCTACCTACCACCTTCTGTGCCTACCTACCTAATTTCTACCTACAACTACCTACTTCCTTCTGTACCAACCTACCTACTTCCCACCTATACCTACCTACCTTCTTCTGTACCTACCTACCTACTTCCTTCTGTACCAAACTACCTACTTCCCACCTACTTCCTTCTGTACCAACCTACCTACTTCCCACCTACTTCCTTCTGTAACAACCTACCTACTTCCCACCAACTGTCCCAACCTACCTACTTCACACCTATACCTACCTACCCCCTTCTGTACCTACCTACCCACCTACTTCCTACCTACTTCCATCTGTACCAACCTACCTACTTCCCACCTACTACCTACCTACCTCCTTCTGTACCTACCTACTTAATTTCTACCTACAACTACCTACTTCCTCCTGTACCAACCTACCAACTTCACACCTATACCTACTTTTGTACTCATCCATCAATCCATCCATCTATCATTCTGCTCTCTGGCTGACATGAATCTGCTTTGTGAAGGCAGTGCCAGGAGCATCATGGGGAGAAAATGGACAGAAGAGTGGACAGATAAGTGTGGGAGACGGAGAGGCGTTCGTTTTCAGATCAGGTGGAGCTTAAATCTCCGTCTCACCGCTGAGCGACGGAGGTGACAGTAATACGAGGTGAATTTGCATAGCAGCTGTTCCCCTACGCAAGGCTAGATTTATTGAACGAGCAAACACCGCGATGGCTACGTGCCATCTGTCGTGGAGCGGGAGATAAATTAAGAGTAGCAGCTGCAAAGGAAACTGACGCGGTGTAAGGGCAAGTTATGGCTTCTCGCTGAGCGCGGGGAAGGGATGTGTGTCAGTAAAAAGAGAGGAGAGGAAAAACTGTGAGAGAGCCACCTTCACTTTAGTTATCAGCTGTTTGTCATCGCTGCTCTCCATTAGTCAAGGCGGCGTCGAGCGGCCGCAGTGATAACGCCATCGCTCACTGTCGCGGCGTGAGCCCACAAAACACACTTCATTACGTATTAATAATGACAATTTGTTATCAGACAATAGAACACGTTTTAAATGTAAATCATAATCATTGTGAATGAAAATCAATCTTTCCTTGTGAATAAAAATCAATCTTTCGTTGTGGTTTTTTCTCTAATCCATCATAAATCCTCCCTTAAAGGAATAGTTCAGTGTTTTTGAGGTGTGGTTGGTTGTCCGACGAGGTGTGGTTGGCTATCTGCCTGTTCCAGTGAACTGAAGTGTGTGTTACTTTTGCAAACGCTGCAAGTCCACAGAGTAAGTCGACATGTGCCATTTTGTGACTTTAGGGTTTGAAATCCTTCATTCCTATTTATCTCAGTAGCACAACCTTACCAAATAAAGCAGCAGTAGATCAACAGCTCCTGTGTCCCCATGAGCTAAAAACACTGATTTGTTTCATATGGACTTTTGTGTGGGATAACTGGCTGTTTATTAACTTTAAACTTTAGCATCCGTTACAAACGTGGTATTTATATATGTATAATGCTTTTCGCCCACGCCCTACCATGTGAAAGATGATTTGCTCTAGCATGTAGCTACCATCACACCCGTTTTACATGTCCTCCTAGATACACAGAAACATTATTTAGACTGAAATTTAGATGGCATCTTTTATGTTTTTATCCCAGTGTCGCCAAAACACCGCTAGCATCGCTAACACCCCCATCGCTAACACCCCTATCCTTGTTTTACTTTATCAAAGTAGCTTTTCAGTCGTGATATAAAACGCATCAGTGATATTGAGACTCAGCGCTGACAGACTAAATTGTGTGAACTAATTTATCATTCGTTGACGGTTAAAAGTTACATACTACAGCTTTAGTGTTGACTACACTGCAAAAAAACCAAAACACTATTAGGAGAAAATGACTGTGTTCTGCCAGTGCAACAAGCAAATGGCACTTGTTTCACTGAAGTATCTTCAGCCTTAATAAGTAAAAAAGTCCAAGAAAATGGTGCGATTCGATAAATACACTGAATTAAAGTCAATTACACTTGTACAGACGAGTTAAAACTAACTTGTAAATCTTGGCTTGTTGTAAGCATAACTACGTTCAATTTTGGCCAGTTTTGTCTCGTTTTGAGGCAAATTACAGGGGAAAAAAATGAAAGCCAAAATGAAGCCAATTCTTTTACTCACGTTCCAAAGTTATTCTTATCTCAAATACAGACATTCTGTCATGAAACAAATGAGTTTTTCTTTACTTGAATGTAAGCATTCAAACAGTGCTGTTTGCATTTGGACAAGAATGGAAATTGTCTGCATTGGTGTGGACTGTCACCCTGGAGATGTTGGTCCCTTGTGCACACACACACACCCAAAAAAATCCCAAAATCAAACACACACAGATTGTTTTAACTATCCTTTTAAGGACTCTCCAGTGACTGGACAGCTTAAATCATGATGCCAAACCTTAACCATAACGTAAACCACAATTCAACCCTAAACTTAGTCAGTTCCTAGTTCCAAGTTCTTCCTCATTAGGACCAGGTTTCAGTCTCCATGAGGACCTGACAAGGTCAGTGTTTATGGCACAAAAACAACAAAAAACTAACAAATACAAGAACACACACACACACACAACGAAGGTCAAAGTAACTTCAAACCCCTAATTACCCCCCGTCATCATCACTGTTGCTGAGTCGCTCTCTGACAGCGTGAGTGAAGCCTCTGGAGAAACACCTGGAATGATCTGATTTACTGCGTTTCCCAGCCAACACTGACCACTCCAGGGTCAACGGCCTGGATTTCACATGTTTCTGCTTTGTGCGAGTTAAAAAAAAGCAAGAATAAATGGTGATAAACAACTCTCCTACTGCGGGACAGGAAACCGTATCATACCTGTGGCTTTTTAAACAGCTTTGAGCCACTTTCCATGAGGACAGTGCATTAAAGAGCACCATATGGTTTTTAAATGGATATTCTTTCTTCCCCCCCTCCTCCCTTTGTGAGTACAGCTCATTATTATAAGTGACTTTAAAGTCTGCTGAAGATGTTTGACCTTTCAGTTACCGCCGCCGCCTCCTCTCACCACTTTATGACATCATTAAAAGAAATAACACCAAATCTTCACTGTGACGTCAAAAGTAAATCGATAACACATCATGGCTTACGGAAAGAAGAAAAAATAAGAACTCACTTCAGAATAATACATCCAGATCCCGTAGGTGGCGCTGTCCAGAGCACCTGTATCCTGGTGCGTCTGCGAGGCGTGCTCTCCGTCACGGCGGGCGGACAGTTGGTCATGAACTGAGTGTCCTCCTCATCGATGATCTATAAACAAAGAGAACAAGGATTTAGCGGATTTAAAGCTACACTGCGAGAGTAAACAGATAACCAAGGTTACAATATGACTAATTATTATAGAGAAATGATGTGGAACAGGGGCTGATGGGAATGTTCCGCCGTTGGAAAACGACATTAAAAGTCAGGATATTGACAAAGTCATCAGGCGCCATGGAAACCACTGCCGTGTCTCAGTCTGCACAATCAATAAGAGCACAATTATGGAGCGTTCCATTTTCCATCGGGAGTCGGACGACAACATTTGGGAGTGACACATTCCAGTTAAGAAGTGGGAAAAACGTATGTTGGCCTAGAATTCTTACTCGATATGGTATTTTTACGATATCCATGGATAAAATGTAAATCCTTGGAATCCCACGTCAGGGATTCATAAGGTTTGCTCCAACTCCAATGAGCACACAACGAACCGAAAAGGCTTGATCACCTCTGGTTTAGCATCTTGTTTAAGGGATATCCAGGAGCAACTGGTTTAGGGATCTTATTACTCTGGAGAAGTTGGGATCAGCCCACTTAAAAGCAAGCTTAAAAACAAACAATTAAGGCTCCGTTCCTATAACCTCCCCCTTAATATTTCCCCTTGGTTTTGAGCGCACTCAACCTCAAATTCCCCTTGTTGAGGTAAGAGGTATTGGGACACCACTACATGCAAATTAGCGTAGTGAACGTAACAAACGTGCTAACCTACGTCACATGTTGACAATTCTACTGGTGGAGCGTTCTACTATTATCATTCAGGAAAAATGCCGGCGAAATAGCTGTTTGTTTTTCTCCGTCAATGCTATCCTCGTAAACGCTATATCGCGAATGTGATTGAAATCCAGGGTATTTGTGTTCAAGTGAACGCCCCTACACACATCCAAAACACTGACAAAACTACCCAGATGTAGCAGAGCTGGCTGGCGGCTGTTCGAGAACAGTTGCCCATCATGCAGCTCTGCGTGGCGGGCGTGCTCTCTCGGGGCGCTCGGCGGGTAGCCGCTCGCTAGCTAGTTAGCTAGCTGATTTCATAAATCGTCACTTATTTTCTGACATTAGTGTTCAAAGCTCAGCAGTCCTTTGGATGTGTATCAAACCAACATAGTCCAACACGAAAATGTTACTCGGCAGATGTGACCGCCATCTTTGTTGAAAAATATCAGCCGGCTTGCTGAATTCGCAAAGCATCATGGGTAATTTCATCTTCCACTTCTTTTTAAGCCCGCATTGGAGCTCACTACATTTTGAGGGTTGATTATAAGGGCAAAATAACTTTGCACAATTTCCCCTTGCTCCACCCTACACGTGAACGCGCAAAATGTAGGGTTAGGGGAAAAATGTAGGGTTAGGGGAGTTATTGGGACAGGGCCTGTCTTAAAATCAGTCCTGAACTGGACATGATGGCTCCTGCCCAATCTATGAATGTCAACGAATAATGGTGATTTGAAAATGTTGTACATTTTCCTTTACCAATAACGAGTTAATTCACGTCCAAGTCACATAACTAGGCAACCAGTGAAGGTGTGGTTCAATGAGTCCAGACTATGAGGATCAGGAAGGAACATTGTGTGGGTGTGGGTGGTTAAATCAGACTCTCTCCACTCCTTGAGTGAATCTCCTCTGTTCTCGGTGCACCTTCTTTGGTCTTTACAGAAAAAGGTAAGTAGAGGGCGCGTGTCGGTATACAATTGTATTAACTATGACTATATTTATTCTACGTGATTGACCTTTGAGTCCGATTTGATGACGTCAGTGTTTTTGTTCCCTTGACACGGGTTCAGAGCAGGAGACGACGATCCTTGAGGAAAAAGTACAGCAGTTTGGGATAATAACAGTGTTGTGTCTCTGTTTGTACTTAGACCTTGATGTTTTAAACACACACACACACACACGCACACACACACACAAACACACAGCCTTTGACCTTGCCTCAAGTGTTCACCAGCTGTCTCAGCTCAACACGAACAACAGCAGGTCCCAGACTTATCAGGACATTAAGCTAATTTGCATTCCTTTCTCTCCTTGCTATTCTCTAATGGTGTGTTTCCAACGTGGTACGGTTTGGTTTGGTACGGAACGGTACGGTACGGAATGGCGTAAAAAGTCCTGGATCAGGCTTGCATTTCCACTGAGAACAGTACCTTTACTTGGCAGGCAGGGTGTAGCTCCACCCTGACCATACCATTTTACTCCGGTACCCCCAACGGAAGGGTGCCAAAGAATGGTACCATTGGAACCAACCATTCTACTCTTTAGTTAAACGTCAGGTGTTGGCTAAAAGACAAAACGACGTAAGAGGACAAGACAAAGACATAAATTAGACTACAGGGAAAGATGACAGAGAGACATGAAATGAAAGTAAGGCTCTGAGATTTGTTAAGAGTCCAATATGCAGACAAATCATGGCCTAAAAAGAATATTATTTTGAAATACGGCCATCTATCCATCCTTGTGTTCACTTGGGCAGGACTTGTCTATTTAACTGCCTTGCAGTCATTTCAATTATAGATATATTAACACAGTCATGTTAAATCAAGACGGGATTCGTGTAAAGCCGGGTAATAAAACAATAAACTATATTACCTCAGTAGAAATAAAACAAATGGTCCATAAATGTGAAACGGCATACAGAGGAACAGAGGGGTGAATTGCACACATTTTGGGCCCAGTGCATTGCATTTCGTCACAAAAAAACAGTGTGGGTAGAAACAGGCTTGTTGCAGCAGAGGAGTGACATAAAAACAAGAAGAAAAAGTGCTCATGACCCGTTCAAAGGACAAAAACATCAACAACGGCAAAAGGTCACTCGGCTTCACTAGTTTTGCAAAACATTTTGGCAACTCTGAGAGAGCAGGAGCAGAGAAAAGAGCTGAAGACACAATCACAACCAGACTGTGGAGAGATAATAGACATGTGCTTTTCCATTATAGTTCTAGCATGACTTGACTCTACTGGGTCTGGTATCAGGCTTTGAGTTTTCCAGTACTTTATAGGACGTCCTCAACGTGGTTGGGGTTTTATACTCGACACAAACTCGTAACTGAATCATTAGAATCAGTCGATTACAAAGATTTGTTCACTGAACGTCGTCATGATTCGCTGGCTTTCGGCAGTGCTGTCACCAAACCAGACGCCTCTGTTAAAGCTCCTATAGACCGGAAGTTCCAATTAACGCTGTTTTTTAGTGTGTATCTGCGTCATTACCTTGTTTTAGAAGCCCTGAAGGTTCAAAACAAACAGTTCAGCCACTGCTGAGAACGCTTCGTTTTATTATAATCTTGGTCTCAGCGAGATCTCTGAAAAAAACGGTAACCGGTCCGGTTACGTAAACACCGGTTATCCTGAACAGCAGGTCCTGCTCCGGGCACTAGTCTGGGCACATCCTGCTGCGTACATTGAACAGTAGAAGAAGAATATCGTCCGTTGTGGAGGTGTTTCACGAGCGACAGTGTCTTCTGACTCTGGGTCTGACTCCGGGTCAAAGTCATAAAAGGGACTGCGGCGGGGAGTCGTGAAGAAGCTATTTTTAAACACTGTTAAAACAATGTTTTGATAATCAATAGCGGTGCATCCACCGTTCCAGAGGGGGGAGCTGCGCTTCTGAGAGCTGGTGTGCTAATACTAATTACGTTAATTCCAGGTATTGGCCAATCGCAAGACAGTTGGGAAAGCTGTCGCTGGCTGGCCAATCACAACACAGTTCTGTCTTCTGGGTGTGAGATTTCAGTCTGAAACACCGCGGCTGACGAGAGCTTCAGTGAGGAGAGATTTCTCGTCGGCTCGTTTACAGCAATTAGGAGAAATATCAGTTAATGTATGTAAGTAGACCTCCATAACTAACACATATGTGTAACAGGACCACTCTATGGCTTTAAATATTGGCATTTTAGACATTTCCTTTGCCAAATGTTGGAGATTTTTTTAACTGCATATAACTGTCTTTTTAACTGACAGGATTGGTAGATGCGGAGAGTTGACCCCAAGCTCACCAGACGCTGAAGCAGAAACATCAGGGACAGAAGGCTGAGGTGAGATCCAGAGGTCAGGGAGGGTCGGCAATCAAAAGTCAGTCCGGAAATAAACGGCTGGAGAGTCTCGCATGAGTGCTTAAGGAGTGAGTTAGCTGGAGTATACAGGGAGGGAGATGAGGAGCAGCTGTGATCACAGGTGAGTGGCGATGCCTTGACGAGGACGTATGTCCTGGCACGGAGAGTCAGGGGTGGAGTCATGTGAGAGGAAAAAAACGCAGAATGAACTGTGAAAATCTACAATTTTTCGGCATTGTTGGCTTTGATTCTCGTGTCTGACGTCGCGCTGGTGACTCTTCCAAGTGATGACGCTCTCTGAGCAGTCTGTTAACACCGGACGTTTAACAGTGCAGTGTTAGGGACGGAGCAGCCACAGACTGGACACATGATTTAGACTTGGACCGTTTGGTGAGAAAGCGTCGCTCAGTGACTGCACTTCCTTCACCACTGCGTGGCCCCGTCACCAGCCTCGCTGTTCACTTTGCAGCGTTTGCAGATTTGAATCATCACAGAGAAAAACGACGTCTTTCTGACGCCTCCAGGAAGGATTTCCGGCGCTCGTCGCCGGGGTGAGCTGATAAAAGCCAAAACCTGACGTGTTTGTATCACAGCGGTGGATCTGAGATTATAAAAGGTGACGATAGTCTGCTATTTTTAAGCAGCCGATTTCCTGCCGAGGCCTTTGATTGAGCGGCGTTTTCATCGCTGCAGTTACAGGAACACCAGATTTGTTTTTTTTTCTTTGACTTCAATCCCCTCAGAATTTCCTGACAGATGCAAACAGGACGTGAGGTTAAATGTCAAACTGTATTATCCAGAGGACAAGATTTAGCTCCACACTTCTAATGTTATTGTCTTCTATTATGGATTTTCTGAATTAACTTTATCTTTTTTTATTCAAATTGACAAATGCTCTTGTCGATGGCCCGATTCAAAGCAGGTTTGTGTGAAATTAAAGGTTTGTTTGTCAATAATCCGATGATAATTTAGTGTAAACTAAATCTGAGAAAAGTGATCTGAGAAAGAACTTCCGATCCTCAGACTATGTTTCCTACTTTGGGGAAATCTGGCCTGTAATGGTGGATGTTGACCAATTCAGCGAGAGAGAGAGAGAGCGCCCCCTATTGGCTGTTTTAATGAGCAGGTACACTGGGATGGTAATCAGCAAAGACACCACCACGCAATAATATCACACTCCTAGAAATAAAAGTGCTCAGTAGAACCATATAAGGTTCTTCAGCTTGTCCTCATAGGAGAACCCTTTTTGGAGGGTTCCACCAAGAACCTTTTTAAAACCCTTTATTCAGGAAAGGGGTTTTAAATGGTTCTCTGGATCAAAATGGTTCTTACTGGAACCATTAGTGTTACCGAGAACCCTTGAAAAACCCTTTCTTCGAGAAAAGAGTTTTTCAGAAGCAAATGGTTCCAGGTAGAACCTCAGCCCTTGTAGAAGAACCCTTTAGGAACCCTTATTTCTGAGAGTGCATGATATACAATATTATCGCGGTATTTAAGACTTGACACGATATCATGATATTGCAAAAATACTGAGTATTTGCCAAATCATGTTGCGATATACTCACATTTGGCACCATCTAGTGGACTGAAACATCAATTGATTTGTTTATGCTAAAGGTTTAATGTTTATTTGAAACAGCAGTTAAAAATATGCTAAGAATATCAATACTCTGTGTTGTATATTGCAATATTTTACTGTAGCAATAGTACAGTACATACATATAACTGTTTTTGCTGTTTTACCATCTCATTGCCTTATGACTCTATGATATCCACCAAACTAAGAACTACAATCACAACGTTCATTGATTTTTGAGCAGTTTTTTTCATTCTTAGTCACACTTTTAGTGTTCAGGGCCAAAAACGTCCAGCAAAGAAAACAAATGGGAAAGACGATATTATGCGAAACATTCTCATGCCCTGAAACACCCACACATCCGCAAACCCCCTACGACCACTAGATGGTCGTAGGGGGTTAAAAAAAATGTATCTTAAGAAAATTTAGTAAAGTGTGGGCGGGGCCTTTAAGACATGGAGCTATTTCTGTGGGTGCTCCCGTCTGCCGCAGATTTAAATCAGTCAAGTCAGAACAGGTATGAGTCCAAATATGTTTACACGGACGAGTCCAAATCTGAGGAGAAACATGTCGGGGGGGGGGGGGGGTTCCCTTTTCTTTTTAAACAATGAGAACAAGAAAGACACATGAAAAAAGAGAGAGTGGGATGGCTGTGTTTGTTTTCATTGCAGAAGCTGGCATGTCAGTATGTGTGTGTGTGTGTGTGTGTGTGTGTGTGTGTCAATGGTTTGTCTTTCTCAAGCTCACACTATCTCCCCCCTCTCTTTGTCTCGCTCTCTTTCAGTCTCGGTCTCTTGCTCTCTGTTGAGACAGTAAACACAGATGCTCCAGAGGGCCTGCACAAGCAAATGCACACACACATATGTTTGCGCAGCATTCTTACCGAGGACACACATAGACATAATGCATTCCCGAGCCCCTTACCCAAACCTTTAACCATGACAACTGAATGTCTGACCCTTAAACACAATCTTAACCCTTAAAAAGCCATTTGAAGGAGTGAGAGAACATGAGGACCAGCCAAAATGTCCTCACTTTCCCAAAGTGTCCTCACTCCCCTTGGTCCTCACAAGGATACACATACAAGAACGCACACATAAGCTTACCAACGACCCAACCCTAACCCCAATTCCAACCCCAACCCTAACCCTATAGGTCCTAACCTTCAAAACGCCAGGTTTTAGTCTTCATGAGGACTGACAAGGATTCATAGTGAGGACCCTAATAGATATAATGCATTGGGAAGCCCCTTACCCTAACCCTTAACCATCACGACTAAAGTGTCTAACCCTTAAGGCCCTGGAAAACTTCCCAACATGCACCATGTGCATGAGGCCAACAGGGACGGATATTACAGGACCCTGAAGTACAAGTATACCAGGGTCCATGAAATGTAACCCGCACGCCCCTTAAACTTTACCAAATCTCAATTTCAACCCTAAAACTGCGTCTTAACCCTCAACACGCCCATTTTA
Organism: Microchirus variegatus; assembly: GCF_963457635.1. Classification (NCBI taxonomy): domain Eukaryota; kingdom Metazoa; phylum Chordata; class Actinopteri; order Pleuronectiformes; family Soleidae; genus Microchirus; species Microchirus variegatus. Next base: position 17,469,497 of record NC_139809.1, read on the forward strand.
GGGGTTATAGAATGGGAGGACCAGCCAAAATGTCTTCACTTCCTTTGTAGGTTTTTGTTGGTCCTCACAAAGATACCCATACAAGCACACACTCACAGTCGTCAAATAGACACCCAGAATCCCTTGAGAAAACTGACAATAGGAGTAATATTAGTGTGTGTGTGTGTGTGTGCATTTGTTGGTCAGTGTACACACACACACACACTGCAGGTTTGTAATTAAATGCAAAGCACTTACTAAGGAGTGACTACAGTTAAAGCTGTTGGGGGGGGGGGTTTCTGTGAGCAGACGGACAGAAAGACTGAAATGTCACATCAGCTCTTGAAGATGAGTTTATTTCAGAGTAACAAAGTTCTCTCGTCTGGATGAAGACCTCGGAGGCGCTGACATTTTGCCTTGGGCTTTCCATCAATCAAAGCAGAAGTATGACTGCAGAATACCACAGAGATCTCAGGGCTATCGCCGATATTGCATCACATTACATTTTTGTATCCGAGAGCCACTGAAGCGAGGAGACACAGTGCCGTACACAAACATGCAGTCTGACAAATGACATTTAATCACAGAAAACTGTATGAGAGTCAGCTTGTTGCTAATGAAATGAAGCCAAAGTTTGACCAGAAAACATTTTCCCTTCTTTACTTGCAAAAATATACTTCTTTTTTTCCCTTTATGTGATGTTTTGACGGATGGTTTCGCTCGTGTCATAGCAACAAAGTGTAAAGTGGCGGAGTGCTACACAACGAGACGTCCAGAAAACACACAAAAACAACACCACAATCAGAGACGAGACAGGGACCAAAGTCTGTGTCAGGGTCCAGAGAAACAGGACTGTGATGATGAACTCATGACTGAAATGACCAATTCAAGTCGCTATAAATACAAGAAAATACTTTTAGGTTGGCTTTACATGACAACACTCCCGGGTGGAAATATGCTCTCCCTCTAGTGCAAGTGCTGTCTCGATTCTCAGAAAAATTAAGTTGAGGGTCAAGTTTAAGGGCTGTATCTCCCTCAATATTGAGATTTTGCGAGACCACCCTTGGGAGCAAGGGCTACCCAGAATGCATTGCGTGTTTTCACATAAGAAAGATGGCGTCGAAAGCAGCAAAGCGAGTGAGCTACAAATTAAGTATTTTCTTTGTTAATAGAGATATAAAAATGATGAAAACCATTGTATTATCTTAGTTTAGGCCCATATTATGGATTACTGACGTCATTGTTGCGTAACATTTATTTTTATTTTACGATCTTTTGTCAATAGCTGGCCGGTGCGGACAAGCGATCGTTTGCTATGGTTTACTTTTCAATAAGTCGTGGTGTGTGGTAACTGTCAGATGAATATGTCCGTGGTTGTGGTATTTGTATGAGTATCATCTTATAACTAACTGACAACCTAATAACTTGACTGACAAACGGATCGTAATAAATAATCCTGACGTAAATGTGTTCTTCTTCTTCTTTTTTGGAGTTGACAGACTGGACGCAGCTTTCGCGTTATTCTGCCCCCTACAGTCTGAAGACGTATCTGCATTTAAGGGGTGTCCCATTTCTAAGTGACAAAATAACCCTCAACACTTGGTTTTGAGGGTCAGTTAAGATTAAGGGTTGAGCTTGAGGGTTAAGATAGGAATTGGAATTGGCCCTTAATAGGCGACTTACTGAGAGCACCAGTGTGTGCATTGCCAACTTTGACGTTGTTCGGATAAGAAATGTGAAATCACGAGGTTCCTAACAATACGATAGCAATAATATCGCGAAACGATCGTATAGCGATACATCAGGATATCGATCTACGATATTTCTCGTAATGTCCACACAACTTTCCCTTCATTCATTTGAGCAGCGCTGCCATGTGGAGACATGAAGTAGTGACGCTAGTAGTGAACTGGCAATCTGTTCATTAAAATATCGAGGAAGGGGCGTTTTTATTATTTTTATATTGATATTTAATTATCTGTATTGATGTTCAGTGTAAAAAAAAAACAGAATTTTTTTTTAAAGAAAATTACACATAAATCACTGCAGTAGCTATTTAATGAAAGTTCTCTGATTCCAGGTTCATAAGACAGTAAGATCATGAACTGAATATATTTATTTGTTTTTGTTTTTTGGAATTTGGTGCAATGATTTATGAATTATTGTTTACCATATTTGTTTTCTGATTATTTGTCTCCTGAAGTGTGAATGATCATGTGTTCTGGTTTCCTCTGCTTCTCCATTATCTCTACTTGACAGTGATCAATGTATTTGACCATTTTGTGTGGTTATAGATAGATAGATAGATAGATAGATAGATAGATAGATAGATAGATAGATAGATAGATAGATAGATAGATAGATAGATAGATAGATAGATAGATAGATAGATAATATGGACCATATATGGAAAGATATGACAGATAAAATATGATCCCACCTGTAGTTTAGTGAATAAGCAACAGAGCGTTGACTCTGGTTTTGTTCGTTAAAATCCACTTCCTGCCACAGTTTTGAGAGCTTTAATTCTCTGCAAAGGTCACGACGTCAGCGAGTTAAAGTTTCCGCGAGCAGCGAAGCTCATATCTGTCAAACCCGAGGTGTTTGTGTGAGTCCATGCAGACGAGATTCATAAGTGGACCGTCACTCTGTCCCTGGTGTAAAGGGACAAAATAAGTTTGGTGAGGTGGAATTCTGTGAAATCTGTCACGTCCTTTCTTCTTTTCTCCTCCTCGCTGTTTTTCCTGTCTGAAAGCTTTGGTGTTAATGGGAGTTTGGCGCTGTTGAGCCTGTCACCTCGACTTGAGAGGACAATCAGGGAGCACACGAGGCGACCCCGTAGCTACACGTCCGCCGAGCTAAAGAGAAATTTCTTATGACTCATGGATATGTAGCATATTGTGTTTCAAGTTCTACTTTTTAATTGGTTATTTGGTGCCGCAAATCACCATTAAAGGCACCATATGTACGAATGTGGCCAAAAACAGTTACTACATTCAAATTCAAAATACAGAGGTTTCGTTTTCTGACATAACTGGCAACCCATGGTTGCTCTGCAGTTGAGACTCTACTGACTGCAATGATTGGTAGACGGCGGTAGGTGGCGCCACATGCCAAAACATGATTTCAAAACATAAACATGATTTGCAGTCTGCAAAATATTTTTTTAATGCAAATATTTTGTCTGTACTGTTGTTGTTGGTGAGTTCAGTTTGTTATATGAACATTATTCCTGTGTCTCTGTGACATATTAGGAGGATTGTATGGCCAGTTGCTTTAGATTTATTACATAATGCATCTTTAGCTGCAATAATTTTAATAATCGTGTATGAAGCACACACACTTACACACACAAACATGGAGGTTAGCAAGCATGACGCAGCATTAATTATGAAAAATCGAAACAGGATACGAACGTCAACCAGTCTTCGACATTATACAATCATAAAATCCTTCGATTGATGTTTTAATAAGTATTATTGACTGTATCATCTGCATAAATCTCACGGTATTTGACTACGATAATCCCGAGTGAACTAAGCTAGCAGCTGAGTTAGCGGATTTGTACGTTCCTTTGCAGTCTACGGTGTTTATAGAATCAGAAACACATCCACCGCTGTTTCTCAGATGCTTTAGTGTCGGTGTTGTCTGTGTCGCTACCATAAATCCGTAAAATGTGGCTACTTCCCGTTACCGCTTCGCTAAAGACACTTGTCGTTGCCACCCGCTAATACAAAATAACAAAAGAACAGACCCTTAACCTGACCTCAAATGTGTATTTTCTTAAGAATATCTACTAAAAAATGTTCTTTAGTTTTATTGACAACCAAACAAACTGTTGCAAAGCTGCTTTAAAAGGAAGTAGCTTGTGTCGACAGGAAGTAGCCCCACTCGCACATGTGTAGCACCAATCAGGTTTCTGGAAAGTTGACTGTCCACCCTCTCCTGGACGACTTGGTAATAACCTCTGATAGTCTAATGCACTTTTAGGTTGATTTTTGTTAGAACTTGTGAACTTAGCACTGTGTGGCTATACGGAATAAACAGTGCATTAATGTGACATGTTTTAATTTTTAATCATATTATTTAATGAAACACCAGGTTGTGTACCATTTGCAGTATTGGTTTTGTGAAACTCTCTTTGTTAAATAAGCAAAACTGGTACAGAAACAGAAATATCTCTAAATTAATTGATATAAAATCAGAAATTTAAGCAAATCAAGACCTTGGCTGAGTCCTTTGTACTGTATTATTTTAAACAGAGACATTTAAAAAACATACAATTTATATACTGATGCAGTTCTACAATTAGGCTACGTTTACACGAGCTGGATATTTTTAAAAACGGATATTTTCTTCCCTCTGTTTTCCAAAATAACTTTGTGCACACATCATCGTTTTCAAAAGAGTTTCCATTTATATTAACCCGCATAAATAAGCTGTCGAGAGCCATCATAACTACGCCAAGCCTGCAGGTGGCAGTGTAGGAAGAAGGAGAAAGCCATACAAGCCAATGAGAATCCATATTGACAACAACAACAACAACAACAACGACTGACCTCTGACCCTCGATGTACGGAGGTAACTGTTCAAGTGACAGAAGCGATGATCGCAACATTCTAAAATTGTCACCAGACAAAAACCTCATTCTCAAAGTTCTCCCACCTGACAGCAGTCCACCGAGGTCGGACCCAAAACCGGCGATGCTGACGGTGACGCCGTCTGGCTCACCTCCAAGCGCTAACACCGCTCTGCTCCTCTACCTAATATAGGAGCTGTATTTGCAAATGCAAACATGTAAAGATGATCATAACCAAATGTAAAAAGGTCGCATTTTTGCAGCGTAGATTGCCTAAAACTCACTTTTTCTCAGTTTTCCTAAATTTGCAGTTCCAGAGTTTTTACAAAGAATCGTTTTCGGAGGCAAAATCGCCGTTTGTGTGTAAACAAAAGGCACAAACGTAGGGGAAAGTCTCCGTTTCTAAAAATAACCGTGCTAGTGTAATAGTAGTCTGAAAAAAAACGGTGGAAAAAGGTGGAAAAAGTACTAAAATATTGCACTCAAGTAAAAGTACCATTACTTTGATGAAATATTACTCAAGTAGAAGTAAAAGTAGTCATCTGAATATGTACTCAAGTAGAAGTAAAAAGTAGTTAATTTGAAATGTACTTTAAGTAAAAGTCGCCCGGCGCGACACAGGATATGATGTCACTTTTGGCCACGCCCTCTATGTTCACGCACCAGTGCTGGTGATAATCACATCATCATTCGTCTGGTTCTGGTGTATATTTTCCCCCTGTAGATCTTTATTGTGCCGAATTTTTATTTTTTACTCAGTAACGGATAGGATTTATAAAGTAACTAAGTACAATACTTGAGTCAATACGTACTCAAGTAAAATACAAAATCCTGATTTTAAATTGTACTTAAAAAATACAAAATACACAAATAAAGTATTCAATAGAGTAACTTGAGTAAATGTATATCGTTACTTTCCACCTGGTCGTATTTATGTCAATACACGCTCTCAAATGTTGCACACTGGACTTCCTGTGCAGCAACGATGTGTGTAAAAGCACTGAAAGTCAATTTCTATTAAAGCTTTTTTTTATTATTATTACATCGATTTACAAAAAAAAGCCTGAAACAATCTGTCAAATCTCTGCAGGAACTCGTTTTCTTCTGAGATACTCGAGGAGAAGAATCAGAAACAAGACCTCTCCACTCACAGTCCTGATGCATTATGTATTTAACCAGACATAATCAGCACAAATTACACATTACGTATTCAAACCTCAAGCGTGTGAGCGACGGGCTCGTCAGGCATAAAAAATCAAATGTGTGTGAACTCTTTTCTGGCACCACTGGAAGTTTTTTCTATTTTTTTTACATTTGTTCTTACAAGCTGCTGCTAATGAGAAACCAGAGAAGCGAGATGTGATGCAGAGAGGATCTATTCTTATACTCCGAGTGACAATAATCACAAAAAGGATCACATCTGAGCGCCCTGTATACGCGAAAACGAGTTTAGGAGAATCTGGAAAAAAAAAGTTATGTGTCGTAAAAATCAGCGTTTTATGAGCCTTAAAATAGAATTTTTGAAATGCACGAGATATCGGCAGAAATGTGACATATTTATTGCAAAAAGCCTCCTCTCGTACAGCATGCATACAATTATTGTATGGAGCGATCTGTTTATTCAACAAAAAGAGAAGTGCGACAAATAACCAGCGTACCTGTGTACTGCGTATGTGTGCCTCTGTTTTTTTTAAGTTTAGCGTTACTTTAGAGATCGGGCATCACGTAAACACGTGTCTTTTTCCGGTCACTCGCCATGGAACGCGTCATGCGTTAACGTTAGCGTATAAACCAAACTTTTGTTGGGCTGTAACAGTAACTGTGACCATTCAAACCGAAAAAACACGAGCAAAAAAATTGGCAATTTTATTGTTGTTTTGTTTTACCTTCTTCTATTTCTGTGGCAGTGCTACAGCGCCACATACAGGCCAGACATATAATACGATAGCATTTAGGACCAATCCACACAGAAACCAAAAGGTAAACTATTTAGTTTTTCTGTGAACACGGCAAAGTCTTCATCCGCGCAAAACGCAAAACCCAAAACGACCGACTCTACGCGGCGTAGTACATATGCCAGGCCTGTACGTGGCGCTGCAGCGCTGCTACAACAAAACCGAAGAGGAAGAGAGACAAGAGACGGAATAATAAAGAAAGTCAGAGCGACTACGGGAAAATATATAAATATATAAGTTAGCTTGAAGCAAACAAACCTAAACGATGGCTAAATGCGGTTTCCATGTGGATAAAACACTTTTTTGAGGCGTTTTGTGCGTTTGAAGACATTATGGAAAACTTTTTAAAGTTCTGTTTGTGTGTAGATAATAAGGCCTGCACATACGGTCGCCACCATCACAGCACAACACACCCTCTAAGCTCTGCTTTGCTTTACATAATTGCCGCCATCTTAAACTTACGACCTCGCCGCTGCACTTTAAACCGATTGGGTTTGTTTATCCTTGGCTCAACTCAGAACACACACACACACACACACACACACACACACACACACACACACACACACCAGGATAATCTGTGCAAAGAAAAAAAGGGAAGACGGATAAATATCCCATGTCTGCTCGTCTCACTCCTCTTATCCAAACACGTTTGTCGTCCCTGAGCAATAACACAATGTTGGCCTGGATAAATACGACCCGTGTTACCCACGGTAACGCGCGAGGCGGCTGGGAAAACACACACACACACACACACACACACACACACACACACACACACACACACACACACACACACACACACACACACACACACACACACACACACACACACACACACACACACACGGGTGCGACGGCTCCTCGCACAGATGCTCGCTCTCCGAGGCCCGACGCATTAACACAGAAGGCGTTTAACGGGTAACGAGGACGAAGAAGAGCACGTTATTGCCTGAGGAGGTGAAAAACAAACACAATGAGCGCTGACTTTTTCGTCTTAGTGAAGCAGCGGCGGCGGCGACAGACGGGCACATTCCAGGACAGCTGCCAGAAAAAAGAAGTAGTCGCGTTTTTTGTTTGGTTTCGGTTCCTTATCCTCCACACACACACACACACACACACACACACACACACACACACAATAGCAATCATGATGCTGCAAAACAGACTTGTGGAAATGAAGCTGTCGAGGAAAACGAATCAGCGCTGTGCTACGACTTCCTTTTAAATAAGTATGATAACGCGCACGTCGCTGATAAAAAATAAATAAGTGTCTTAAAAGTAATAATTCCAACAGCTCAATTTTCCTTTTAGTCAACATAAAAAGTTGACGGCATAACAACGATGACAACAGCAAATACCGTGCACACACCAATTCCCCCCCCATCTAAACAGACAGTAAAGACCTTTTCTTGGCACTTTCACTGAGGTTATGTCGCGTTATTGCACTTTTAGGGAGTTTTTACGAGGTAGTGACACAAAATCAGCACTAATTGCGTTGTGTGTGTGTGTTCTGTGCTGAGAGCCAACACCAGGCAGCATATTCTGACTTTATAGTGAAGTTTGTAAAAAAAAAGGCTCACACTTCCTGCACCGAAGCCCATTCATAAATTCAGCGTTTTAAGCTCGTGGGTGAAAACTTAAGCGTCTGTTTGATTTCAACATGCTGAGATGTAAAATCTGTGATTTTCTCTGTGGACATTGGAACAAAGGAGGGAAACTGGGTCAACAGAGCGACACGGAATTCATTTTTCCGGGTGCAACAGCGCTGACTAATCACGTTTCCACCGGCTCAACTCGTCTCGGCTAAGTTGTGTTTCCACTAGCATAAAGGCCACGTTATACTTCTCCGACCCCTCGAGCCTCCATAGTTCTCCGTCGCGGTGCCGGATACGCACTGCAATTTCCCACCCGATCAGTAGGGGTCGCTACGCAAGGTTGTTGTGCCTCTTGCTACAGTGAGCATTGGCGTCCGAGAGAGAAAGACTGTTGTTGTTGTTGTTGCAGCTGAATAATGTTAACCCTTTAACACACCTAGACACCTGTTTGTGTTTTTGACTTTTTCTTTTTAGCATATCTTTTTCATTTTTTCATGCATATTGTTCAAAATTTGCCAGGTTGTGTATTTTTGGGTGCTTTAAAAAAATTTCACGTGATTTATTTTTTTGTCCATTCTAAACAACGTTAACAAAAATAGTCACGTTAACACACCTTTGCACCAAAATGTGCTTATTGAAACCCATTCAAATCACTATTTTTGATCCTGCTCAAATATAAAGTAAAAACATGAAATAAAATGAGGTGCATCACGACTAAACCTGGCAATTTAAGGGTTAAAAATATAAAAAAAATATATTAATATTTGATATGTATGGAAAGAAGGGATGCTGGTCTAAAACCTAAAAAAAAAATAAAAAAAAAATACAGATGTATACTATTTTTATAGCTGTGTACTTTATGAGCACCATTTGGTGTGCTCGGTGTAACTGGCAGGTAACTTTTTTAAAGGCGCATCTGAGATCTAAGGGTTAAAACAGTGGCCGTTTCTCACTTTGCAGTTTTAAGATAATTTGCGGCGAGAAATTGGCCATTTAGAGTCTGAACATGTGATTTGTGTATTAAGATATGACGTATTTATAGGTGCGCACAGTGGCCGGAACACAGCAGATCAGTCGGCCTGTCCTGAGGACCAATCGCAGCCCTTGCCGTCTCCGTTGTCCCTTGACGGAGTGACGGAAAAATATTCCCGTGCAGCCGGAAACAACGGAGAGGCTCTCCGACAGCCTCTCGGGCAACCTGGAGGGGTCTCCATAACCTACATAGAGCACTTAGCACGCAGTATAAATTGTACTTTACGGCCGGCCACTGGTTATTTCAGGCTTTGTTGTCACAGGAAGAGATGTCCAACACAAGAATCAAAGCCGAACAATGCCGAACTGTAAACCAGTTAAAACGACTTCACAATCCTAAAAAACGCGGCTTAATCTCCAACAATAACAAGGGGAAATGTCTAAAATCTCAATATTTAACAGTGGAGTCTGGTGTATTTCGGGACAGCGACTGCTAATGGCGAAATGACTGAACAAATAGTTTTGAACTGATTCTAGTGATTCAGTTACACTGAAAACACGTCACTAGTCACTCATTTGTGTGTTTGTGCAGCCGTGCAGTGTTGTGTAGGTACTATTTTGTAGTGGAAAACCAACCTAAGCCATGCCAAGTCAAGGCGAGCTGGGACCATAAGAGTGATATGAAGTAGTGAAAATACACTACGGTTCAAAAGTTTGGGCTCACCTATACAATTTTTGTGTTTTCCATTAAAAGTCACAATTTTATTCATCACAACAGTTGCAAAATGAATAGAAAATATAGTCAAGACATTGACAAGATTAGAAATAATGATTTTTATTCCAAATAATAATTGCACAAGGGTTTTCTAATCATCCAATAGCCTTCTAACGCCATTAACAAGCACAATTTACTATTAGAACACTGGAAATGGGCCTCTATACACCTATGTACATATTCCATTAAAAACCAGACGTTTAGAGCTAGAATAGTTGTTTACCACATTAACAATGTAAAGAGTGGAATTATGATTAATTTAATGTTACATTCATTGAAAAAATGAATTGAACTTTTGAACGGTAGTGTATTCCGCGAACACGTCACAGACTCAGATTTGTAAAGTGAATCTTTCGTTTAGTGCTTTTACGTTTTCAGTCAAAACAAACATCTGCAGGCTGCTCTCGATACAACAGAAGCAGAACAAACTCTGTGTCTGTGCGTTTTTTATGAAAATAAATCATGACCTCTTTTAAGATCTTTTTCTGTCTGTAAAGACCCACGGAGACTCCGTCCAATTTTGGAGTGAATTCAATTTTTCCACTTTTTCATAGCCAGTATTGGCAGAGATGTGGTCTCTCCTTTCCACATTTGTTGATAACTTTTTTTTATTGTTATTATTATTGTTGCACCCCCAGAAGTTCTTTATGCGCTCTTGAACTTTTGAACCTGAAAGCTCGATGTGTGCTGCTCGAGGAGGAAAGTAAGCACCGAGCCCCGGCGACGTCTTCTCCTGATCGCTAATATAACCAGGAAATAAAGAATGGCGTCTCTAATCAATGGAAATCATTCCTAAATTAATTCCATGACCCATAATTGAATCCACACTCAGGAATGCAACGCTGTGCCCGGCGGGTTTTTTTTTCTAAAACGAGACGGTGTTTTGACGTCTCCAGAGGCTCTAATCGCTTTCCGTGCGTGGATGAAAGTGTCAGTTACGACTGTCAGTTACAGAGCTAACAGCGTCTGAAGGATCTGCCAATATGTCTTAAACAGATTGTAAAAGCAGACTTGTCAAATTCAATTTTTTTGTCTGTTTGAGTTCCTGCTCGCCGCTCGGCCCTGCGGCCTCAGTCTCACTGCAGACTCTGCTCAGACTCAAAGACCTTTTATTACCGTTTGTTTTGCGTCAAGCAGGAAATCAACGACAGCAGGACAACTTTGAACTTTGAGATTGTGGATTTGGACACGTTTGGGCCAATTCCAATTCTATCCTAACCCTCAATCTTAACTGGCCCTCGAAACCCAGTGTTGAGGGTTATTTTGTCACTTAGAAATGGGACACCCCTTAAATGCAGTTACGTCTTCAGACTGCGGGGGGCAGAATACCGCGAAAGAAAAAAAGAAGAAGAAGAACACATTTACATCAGGATTATTTATTACGATCCGTTTGTCAGTCAAGTTATTAGGTTGTCAGTTAGTTATAAGATGATACTCATACAAATACCACAACCACAGACATATTCAGCTGACAGTTACCACACACCACGGGTTATTGAAAAGTAAACCATAGCAAACGATCGTGTGTCCGCACCGGCTATTGACAAAAGATCGTAAAATAAAAATAAATGTTACGCAACAATGACGTCAGTAATCCATAATATGGGCCCTGAACTAAGATAATACAATGGTTTTCATCATTTTTATATCTCTATTAAAAAAAAATAAAAAAATACTTCATTTGTAACGTACTTCTTTGTTATGTCAAAACACGCAATGCATTCTGGGTAGCCCTTGCTCCCAAGGGTGGTCTCGGAAAATCTCAATATTGAGGGCGATACAGCCCTTAAACTTGCCCCTCAACTTAATTTTTCTGAGAATCAGGACAGCACTTGCACTAGAGGGAGCACACATTTTTGAGATTGAGGGTTAAGAAGGAATTGGAATTCACCCCAAAAGTTGAATAAGAGCTGAAAACTAACCAGTGAAGTCGCCCCTATTCACTATAACCTTACTACCACGGTGTCATCATCTGAAGAAGCCTGAATCCCACATCCAATTTTTATGATTTAAACCTCAAAAGTGACCCCGCTGACCTCCACTCAATCACAAGTCTGTCATTTTTTTGCGGTTGTTGGGCGTTTTCTTTCCTGAATGCAGCAGGTTGCAGCAGGTTGGAGATCCCTCCCTCCAGGGTGGAGTCCGGTTCCTACTCTGGTTCCTCATCGGGCCTCATTAAGGAAGCTGTCCTTAGGTTGTTTTCACACCTAATAATCTGCTGGACGTTTGGGGACTTGGTTCATTTGGGGGTTGCAACATTCATCCGGTCTGAGTTTACGGTTTGGGGTTTTTGTGCAAACAAACTTGGGTTCAATCAAGAACGGATTTTAAGATCTACAGGAGCAACCAGTCTCTGCCATATTTTCTACATCTCTAGCTTGGTGATCAGGTCAATCCTTGTCAGCTCCTATGCAACGTTGCTTCTTGCATATACCACTCAACTTGTAGCCCCGAGTTAATTCCTCGAATCCTGGAAGTGACGACTAGTCCTGGACAATCCCTCAGATCCGCCGGCCGATCGCATACCAAAACCATACTGTTTCAATAAACCTTTTTATCGAGTCCACTAAAAGTAAACTTAAACTTAGTTTGGACAAAGCCAAAATCCTACTCTGCTTCTCAGACAACACCACGCTGAAGTCTGTCTCATAACCCTGTGCACAAAGAGGACGACTCTCCATAGTCTTGAAGGGAACAAGGAGGTTTGGCTGTGATTAGAAGTAGCGCAGATGCCAAAGTTAGGCACCCGCAAATGTGTGCTGCGAGTTGGGTAGGTAGTAGCTACAGATCATATAAAAGAGTCCATGACGTACTAGATGAATGACATTTCTGGATTTTAAACTTATTTCGGAAACAAAGTCAACAGCGGTTTTATTTCCTGGTGATGATTGAAAGTGCAAAGCTCTCTCTCCTTCTGAAGTCTGGCCTTTATAGCCCAAATAATGGTCTTTATAGTCCAAATGACGACTCAGGGAGTGACGCTAAGATGGTTGGCCTTAAAAGGACTTTATTCAAACCCATTGTTCATATACGAAGGAACAAGTATCTTTCACCCCTTTTTCAATATGGAAAAACCCCCCAAGGATAGTAGACATAAGACAGAACAGGTGATTTACTGGAAACAGGTTTTTTTTTGGTGTTTCTTGATTTCTAAAGATATTTTTGGACAAAGTGTGTGTTTTATTTCCTGGTGATTACTGGAAGTACATTTGCACCATTTATCTCCCTCCTCCTGTCTGGCCTTTATAACCCAAAAATAAGGTGCTGAGGAGTGTTGCTAATTTGACTGTGGCACGGTAAGAAACTGCTTCAAGGACTCTGCTCAAGCCCACTCATGAATGACTGTTCAACTACAAAGGAAGTATGTTTTTTTTAACCCCTTCATTTACAATGGGTTGCTAAGGGTTGTTTGAAAGAACCACCGACGTACGTCATGGAACCAGGTTTTCTTCGGCCAACTCTAAAGACGTCTCTGGACAAATGAGTACGTTTTGAGTATTTTTATTTCCGATTTGCCGCGCACTCAAATTCGCAGTCCTTTTCAGACCAAAAATAATTGGATAATTGCTCAGGAGTTGTTGCTAATGTAGCTGTGGCATGGCCAGACTTGCCTCAAGGACTTGAATGGGTTAGGGTTAGTTACAATGGGTCGCTAAGGTTAGTTTGAAAGAACCACTGACGTCACGGATTTCAAACACATTTTCACAAGAGCATTTTCATATCCTGGTGATGATTGAAAGTGCATTCGCGGCTCACGCTTCCCCCCTTTTTCAGACCAAAATAATTGCTCGGGAGTGCTGGAAATGTGGGCCGCGGCGCGGCGAGACTCGCCCGTGAGGAGTCTATTCATGAAACACAGAGAAGCGTACGTTTCTTTCACCCATTCATCAATGAAAACCTCCGCAGATAACTGTGAGAGCCTAATGTTACTGTTTGAAGTGCAGACAGAGAAGCTCCTCAGATAAAGGAGACTGGAGGGGAAGAATGATTTAGCTCAATCTAAATATACGACGGCGACGGCGTTAGCGTCGAATCTCAGCAAACACCGGAGGTCTGGTGAATAAACCTTCTCCTGGCTACATGAAAGCAGCCTCCTGCTCTGTTTGGTAAGAGTCTGTGTTTGTGTTTCTACTGAGCGGGGAGGTAATTGACAGAGTCTGCCTCTCTCCTCAGGAGCTCTGCGCTGCTCTGTGGGAGCTGTTACTACTGAACCAGACGTTTCACATCGCTCTCCAACTTTCTCTGATCATCTCTTTCCTCTCCGTGTCCTCACACGTCCTCTTTCTTCTGCTGGAGGAAATATCTCCTACTTAGCGGGCGGAATGAATGCCATATCCGCTTCATCCTGGGAGAGGGTGAAGTGCAGCAACCAAAGAGGCGACGAGAATTGCTTTTTCCTTCCTTCAATCGTGAAGGGGGAGCTGAGGTGCACTCGTCAGCGACACCCCCACGTTAACCTCCACAGTTAAGTCGACTCCCGTGTGCATCAACGCATGCAAATGAGATCATCTGTTCTGCAAAACTTTATCTCAGGTGGCTCGGAGCAGTCGACGCCTGCGCGTCCTTACCTGGAACTGTCCGGCGTAGTCGTCGTCCGTGGTGCCCTCTCTGCCCTCCTTCAGCGCGATGAGCGTGAAACCTCTAAAATAATTGGGGCTGGCTGCCAGGAGGACCACTGTGGAGAAGGACAGAAGGAAGTGTGTGATTACTACACAGAGATTCTCAATACGTAGGGAAAGTCTGGATGGAAGAACTGAGCCGTTTCTTGCTATATGCGGACTATGCAGCTGCATATGGCCCCACAGCCACCAGGGGGCCCCCAAACTGCAAGTTCAGACTCATATTTTATTATATTTTTGAGAATTAAAAGTACCTGTCTTTATTTGCATGTATTGGATGCATTCATTATGCATATATTTGCAAAGCATGCAGGTGTTTGTGGGGTAATCAGAAAAAGCTAGGAATCTCTACCTCGAGTTTGAAAAAAATAGGGGCCCCCAAATAGTATCTCACATAGGGCCCCCAAAGCTAGAAACGGCCCTGCATTCGAATCACTCATACCGACTCCACAGTGCACCCAAGGCAAATCAATTGTAACGGCAGACTATCGATGTACAAATCTGTGTTGGTAGAATGTTTGAAATAAAACCAACCTTGTAATTTGAAGGATTTATGTCTCAGCAGCAGCGCGTCAGTGGCGGACTGATTCCGCTGCTGCTCAGAAAGTAGTCCCTCAAAAATTCATGCGATGCGACGTTAGTTTTGTTTCAAATATTATTCTATCAACACAGATATGTACATCGATAGTCTGCTGTTACAATTGATTTGCCTCGGGTGGAGTCGGTATGAGTGTTTCTAATGCCATGCTAACTGGTACCATTGACTTGCGCTAGCCATAGCACCAGCGAACTCGGCAACTAGAAGAACTGAATGAAATTTCTTGAAAACGTCTCCAGACGTCTCCATCACACCGGCTGAGTTGGAAAATAGGTCTTATGTCCAAAATTCCAAACTATCACTTTAAGTTATGTGGTTAAAAAACGAAGAATTAACATTTGGAATTTCCAACCCTCTCCATCGGGTTGTTACGTATCAGACAAGTTCTTGAAAATGTGGGTTCACTGAGCGAAAACACGGTGACTTGTATGGGATAAAACTCAGCAACTCAACAAAACATTTAAACCAACACCGTTCCATCCACTATTTTTCGTTTCACCCCGACCCGTCTAGGCAGATGGCCTCTAGTTCTACTTCAGAATGGTTGAAAAATGTTGATTCCCAACAGAAACCACTACTTGACTCGAGTGCAAAACGTTATGAGGTTACAAATCGAGGTTCAAATCGGTTCAAATCGGTTCAAATCCAACCTCGCCAGCATGACATGACAAGCAAACTGCCCAATGTATCTCCACTTTACAACGGTTGAGAATCAGTAAAACAACAGCAACTCAACCAAACATTTAAACCTACAAGACTTGGTTGACATGAAGCAGCGCAGCATGTTTGACTGCTTTAGTAAAGCTAACCTTTCTGCCACGTCCATGACTTACAGCCTCCAAGTTCTGGCACTGACAAGGAGAAATTCAAATGAAAGCTAACACCCATCATGATTATTATAATCACCCGTTAGCGTCACTTTTAAGCGTTATTTTCTTCAGTAACTGTTTCAACCGTTTCGAACGCTGTTACCGTTACTATAAAATGTCTTTCTTTCTTGACCGCATACGTAATGCAGATTGGCTAAAGTGGAATAAAATGTTCTGCTAAGCTAATCAGACGCAGAGCTGGGTGTTTTCTGTTTGTCCTTCGTTAAACATATTTAATATTCACTTTTAATTGAGCATGAAAATGGGGGGGGGGGGGGAAGTCAATAGTTGCTTTCCCATTCACCCCAACCTGTCTAGGCAGATGGCCACTAGCCTCTAGTGCAGGGGTGTCAAACTCATTTTCACTGAGGGCCACATCAGCATAATGGTTACCCTCAAAGGGCCAGATGTAACTGTCATACAGAATAAATGTAACTAAATGTAACCAAATGTAATGTGAAATAAAGATGACTACTACGTAGCATATTAGCTAAATAACTTTCTATAGTTATTACTTATTCAATTTCACTCGTTGCATGATGCATATACAATGAGACACTGCGATTTAGTGGCAGGATGCCGTCACTTTGTGGGTCACACAATCGCCATGCATTGTGGGAAATGTAGTTCATGGTCAACGCACGCTTTAAAGCAGCACGGACCTATTTTAACACAGATTTTTAAGACAAAATTAATCACTTGCGGGCCACATAAAATGACGTGGCGGTCCACATCTGGCCCCCGGGCCTTGAGTTTGACACGTGCTCTAGTGCTTGTGTGAACTGTTGGGTTTCTCTATGTACAGTTCCTTGAGATAGTGTATGTTGTATATGTTGTATATTAATATCAATAAGCAGCTCTAACCCTAACCTTCTGGAATGAATAAAACTCCATGCAGCATCTCTACCTTTCAGAACAGCAGCTTTGAAACGACACATCAGGGTCAAGGTGTGTGTGTGTGTGTGTGTGTGTGTGTGTGTGTGTGTGTGTGTGTGTGTGTGTGTGTGTGTGTGTGTGTGTGTGTGTGTGTGTGACACATGTGCGTCGCCTCCACATATAGAAGCTGCACATCAGTGCGATGTGGAGGAGTGAGCTGAGCTGTGAGCACACACAGGCTTACCCTGGAATTAGAAAAGAGGCTGTAAATCTCTCAGTGTGTGTGTGTGGGGGGGGGGGGATTGGGGGGGGGCAGGGGGCCCCACATAATGAGATGTGACTGGAGTTTTATGCAGCTCACCGCTGCCGTGCCCTCACCTCGCATTTTCCTCACCAGCTCATTTATCTCCAAACTTACCCCCCGTCAATATTATTCTCCCTCCTCTTTATGTCTTTTTTTGGGGAAAAAGTTGACGCTGAAGTTGAGAAAATCAGTTGAACGTGGTTTTAGTTTCTTCGCGCGAAAGAACGACAAATTGATTCGCGTCGTAACGAGGTTGAGTTATTCTGCCACGTATATATTTTTTTTTCCCACAGGGCACAGATGCTTCTGATGACACTAACGTCGTCTCTGAGGGGAAAAAGTGTCATAACCATCATTTTTTTCTTTGTTCTACAGTGATAAAGCAGGAAGTCCCTGTGGATGTGAAAGCTGTCTGTCACTTAGCGCGAACGGGGAGGTTCTCAAAGTGGGATCCAGAGACACCCGAGTGTCCACGACCCACAGATTAGGGGTCTGCAAGGTCATTAGGAATTGATGGTAAACTGATGTCTGTAAGCAAGAGCACAGGTGAGGGAAAACTCACTGAAATTGGAAAACGAGTGCAAAATCTACTTTTGTCTGGTGTTTGTTATGATTTGGACAGAAAAAAGCAAAGGAAAAATTATTTCTTTGCATGTTTTAGCAAACATCCTGCTCCAAAAACACCTCATTCAAATCAATGGTCAGCGTTATCAGGCTTCTGCAGAGCTTGATGATGCTGAACTTTTGTCAATTTTTTTTCAAATAATTTATTGTTTTAACTTTTGTTAAAACATTTTTTTTTCAAATTGAATTACTTTTGTCAAAGTCAATTTACTATATATATATATATATATATTTCAAAAAAATGTCATGTTTCAACTTTTGTTCGAAACATTTTTTTCAAAAATAAATAATTTTAAAAAGTCAATTAAAAAAAGTTATATTTAAATTTTTGTCAATTTTAAAAAAAAGTTTAAACTTTTGCTCAAATTTTTTTTATTATTATTTAATCTTTCAACCTTTGTCAATTTAAACAAAATGTTATATTTAAATTTTCCAAAAATGTAATGTTTCAACTTTTGTCAAAAAAAATTCAAAAAATTTAATGTTTTAACTTTTGTTCAAATTGTATTTTTCATAAATGTATTGTTTCAACTTCTGTTTAAAAAGAAAATGAATAACAATAATTTAATGTTTCAACTTTTGCCCATTTTCTTTTTCAAAAATGTAATGTTTCATCTGAATCAGGTGTGTTGGAGCAGGGCAACATCTAAAACATGGCAGGGCAGTGTTCCCTGAGGACCAGGGTTGGGAAACACTACCTTAAAGGGTTAAATTCGGGACTTGAATTCTGCCGAAACAGCTCACTTATCCTCTTCAGGTAGCCCACAGTGCTGTGTGAGTGAGAGGGGGCGTGGCTACAGTAGAGCCGCGAAAGCCAACATCTGCTTCTTTCACCGATATCTTTCGCGTTACTTATCCAAACAGCGTCAAACTTGGCACCGCACTTACTCGTGCCCGTAGCAAGACTTCTGTGAAGTTTGAAATCAATCAGATCATCGGTTTGAGAGATAATATACAGACGTTCCTGCAATTTACAGACAGACCTGTGGCTGCTTCCATGGACGGTGGTCGGCGTTTCTTCATGGATAAAGTGGAGATTATTGCTCTACACTGTCGTCATTCAGAAGTCATGGTCAACTATTACAGGCTGCGACTCTGTTCACAGTTCATTTTGTGAAGTTGAGGACATTGCAATCACATTTTTTTTTCATTGGAGAGAATTTTTGCAAAGAGACTCGTGCTGCAGTTTCAAAGCAGGTGAAGACTTTTTTTGCAGCATCAAGGATTTAAAAAAAATGACAGTATATTTATTAGTGTTAGGACTGTTATTTAGATTCATATGTTATAGATTCAGGGTGCCTTTATTTCAAAAGATCAGCCTGAATTCTTTTAACCCTTGATTTTTTATATTACTAGGTTTAAACGTACAGTTACTGTAAATACAGAGGGTCTAAGAATGTGCAATATGGAGTGTCTTATATCCTTTTTTTCAGCACAACCTAAGCAATCTTTAGCAATTATATAAACACACGTGGGGGGGTACTAAAAATGTTTAAAGGTGCATTATGTAATAAATCTAAAGCAACTGGCCATAAAATCCTCCAAATATGTCACAGAGACTCAGGAATAATGTTCATATAACAAACTGAACTCACCAACAACAACAGTACAGACAAAATATTTGCATTAAAAAAATATTTTGCAGACTGCAAATCATGTTTATGTTTTGAAATCATGTTTTGGCATGTGGCGCCACCTACCGCCGTCTACCAATCATTGCAGTCAGTAGAGTCTCAGCTGCCGAGCAACCACAGGTTTCCAGTTACGTCAGAAAACGAAACATAAAAGACCTCGGTATTTTGAATTTGAATGTAGTAACTGTTTTTGGCCACATTCTTACATATGGCGCCTTTAAATTAGGATTGAATTTGTGAAATTTGGAAATACGTCACAGTTGAAAGTTCACTTGGCTCGTTTTTATGAAGAAAAATAACAGAAACATTGTCTAATTCTGTGATTTCTGCAGAATTATTGCTACTTTATATCACTGCTAAAAAAATGTGATTTAAAATGAATTATAACTTCGACTCAAGAACACCAAAGAAAACGGTGGGAAAAAAACCGACATTAATCGCACAAAACAATCACAGCTAAAAGAATCACAAGGTACAATGATGTGATACATGGTCCACAATACCTGTGACAATGGACATGTTGTCATATATTGCAAATCACCACCTAATTTAACAGATTTCATTATTCCAAAAAATTGTACCTATAAGGAACCTCCATTCCTTATAGGTACAATTTTCTCCAAACTTCTCCAAAAAAAGAACAGAAAAGGTCCTTGGTGACTGATTAGCATTCAGCACTGGACAAAACTGTGAGAATATGATGTCACTGCCAAAAAGTTGGTTGATCTGGAGCTCGATGGCAGCATGAAGAATTTATGACAAGGTGACTTTTGATGGTCACACTCATTTCTGAGGCCTGTATTAAAACTACAGGACACTTGGTCTCATCAGTCTAAGGAGATGTGAAGGACTTTAACTCAATCCCATATGCTGATTTGACTTATTAATCCATAAAAAAGCTATAAAAATAAAGGTTTTATTGACTTATTTGAACTTTTCTCTGCGTTTTTTCGAGCAGAAGAAGAAGAAAAGACAGTAAAATGTTTCTATTTTTAAAAAGTGCTGAGTGTTAACATCTGTGTAGGACAAAGTTATAATTTATCTCTTTGTTTCTTTTATTCTGTCTTCTGCCAAAAAAAAAATCTACCGAAGCTGGACGGGGACTTCAGATTTGTAAGAGTCAGCTTTATCGGAGTCCACAATCTCTACAGGACCAGGTGTCTCCATGTGCTCCTAATGAGGCAGAAACATGGTTAAAGTTAGGATTAAGATTAAGTTTAGTGCAAATCCAGTGTCCTCAGAAGAACAGCTAAGGAAACCTGTGTTTGTGTGAGTGTGAGTGTGTGTGTGAGTGTACATGTCTTTAATAGGCTGTGAGGACACGTTTTTGACATACATTTCCGGCTGCTCCGCACAACCTTTAAGGACATTTTTGTTTTACAGTGAGAATTAGGGATTAGGTTAAATTAAGGGTTAGTTTTGGAATAAGGTTATTGGGTCCTCACTGACAACGCTGCACTAGAAAGTGTGTGTGTGTGTGTGTGTGTGTCCACAACCATTTCAAACCAAAACAAACAGTCCACATCTGTGCGCAAGTTTACGCACAGATTGCGCAAAAGAAACGAGGCGCCCCTAGACAGACAGACGGACTCTAACCTCTGTAGGTGTTGCCGGGTTGGTAGGTCTCCGGGTCTCCCTCCACCCGGAGCCTGAACTCGTGGTGCCCTTCCCTGCGGGTTCCCGGGGTCTGCGGCCGCAGGATCCGCCCGCAGTAGCCGTCCGACCTGCCGCCGGACGGCTCCTCCACGAAGGCGACGGCGTGGCACACGAAACTCGCGACGAAATAGTACTGCAAAAGCAGCAGATGCAAATACATTCCCATGTCGGAGGAGTGCGCGGAGAGAGTGTGTGCGTGTGTGTGTGTGTGTGTGTGGCAGTCCAATCAAGAATGAAGACAAATGAAGATCAGCCGCGCGTTCTCTCTCCAAACAACACGAACTCCAACCAAAGCAAAACTACTGCAGTCACAGTCACAGTCAGCGCCTGAGCTGAAGACAAGGAGACGGAGGCGAGTCCATCCTGGAGTGGAGAGAGCGCGTCTGAGGCGCACAGCAGCGGTGAAGAGGAGGAGGAGGAGGAGGAGCGCGGGGGTTCAAGCTGCTCCTGCTGCTCGTGCTGCTGTTTCCGGATCAGTTTAAATGTTGCTGCTCATAAAGAGTGAGAGAGTGAGAGCTGAACCAAAGCAAAACCAAATCACCGGGAGCTGGTGACGCGGCGAGGGGAAGAACCAGACTGAAGCTCCGCACTTTAAATGGCTCAGAGAGCCAGCCCTCCACACACACACGAACACGCACACACACACACACCGTATGGTTTCCGTGACTTCAGAGGACATTTCATTGACTCTAACCTTAACCCTAACTACTACTGACCTAACCCAATCTTAACCTAACCCATATGAAATATTCACTTAATTTTTTTGGCCCCATAACATGAGTGTGTAAACAGGTTTAGGTCCCCACAACAATGCGGAACACACACACAGGTTTGTGCTGCTAACCCCCGAAACCAAATCTTAACCCTTAAAGGAGAGACAGAAGACGAGGACCAGCCTCAATGTCCTCACTTTGCCCAAAAATGTCTTTGGTTCTCACGAAGATACACATACGAAACACACACACACACACACACACACACACACACACACACACACACACACACACACACACACACACAGGTTTGTGCTGCTATTGTTCTTAGGACACCATCACAAATAAACGAACACCCTAAACCAAATGTTAACCCTTAAAGAAGCGACAGAAGACGAGGACCAGCCACAATGTCCTCACTTTGCCCAACAATGTCTTTGGTCCTCACAAATATACACATACAAGAACACACACACACACACACACACAGGTTTTGACGCTACATTGTCGTGCACTCATGTGGAACAGCGTAAACAAAGTGTTATTACTAACCATCACCAGTTAATGTCCGACCCTAACCGTATAACCTAACCCTGAACCAGCTGCACAAAAAGCATGTTCCACCTCATTGGGACCAGGTTTTTGGTCTCTGTGAGGAGACACTGCCTCAGGGGGTGGGAGAAAAAATACAAATGTTGTAACCTGCTGTTCAAATGTCTCTGCACGGCTCAGTGTCTGACTGCACAGGAGCTGAGAGAGACCTCATGAAGTGACTTCAGGTCATTGCAAACTCAAAATGAGACGCTCAGTGACATTAAACTTACTCGAATAGAAGAGTGGTGATGTTAAAAGTCTGCTTTTAGTCAGACTAAGACAATAACTCGGTTTTATTAATGTCATGTAGTCCAACTAAAATCGAGCTGGTCTTAGTTGGACTAACATACATGGATAATGCGATTCACAGTCCGATTACTCCTGCATGTATACCCTTAGTCAGACTAACATGCATGGATATTTTGAGTCATAGTCCGATTACTCCTGTATGTATACGCTTAGTCGGACTAACATACCTGGATAATGGGAATCGTAGTCCGATTACACCTGCACGTATTATCTTAGTTGGACTTGCATACCTGGATAATCCGATTCATAGTCCGATTACCCCTGCATGTATACGCTTAATCGGGCTGGAGTCAGAGTTGGCGTTCTGCGTGGTGTTCTTTGTGTGTTTACTTGCATGTTAAAAGTCAGACTAAGACAATAATTCGGTTTTGTCAATGTCATGTCGTCCGACTTAAATTGACCTGGTCTTAGTCGGACTTACATACCTGGATAATGGGATTCTTAGTCCAATTACTCCTGCATGTATACGCTTAGTGGGACTAACATACCTGGATAATGGGATTCATAGTCAGATTACTCCTGCATGTATACGCTGAGTCGGACTGGAGTCAGACTTGGTGTTCTGTGCATGGACTACAATGTCTCTGACCCGGGAATAGAAGGAGACGACGTATATAAACTGTGATGGCGGCGAGTTGTCCGATTGCCCGTCTTAGTCAGACTATGGCCTGAACCCTTTTATGACATCATAAGATGGATATATTTTTGATTTTATGGCTGTAGACTTGTCAAAAATGATCAATGAGTGAGTTCTTCTGCTTTTTCCCTTTTACTTTTGGATATCTTGTCTGTGATTGGACGGTTGTTCCGCGGAACATCCTGAGGGCTACCGTAATGACAAGTGTATGGGGCACAGATAATTTTTCGGTCTAGGAGTTGTCGGTGATGAGTGTACAAGTAAACTGTACACGTACACATTTCTCATAACTCACTAGATTAAGTTTAAATTAACTTTATTAACTCGGATGTTACCAATTTAAGTCACTTTTGTCAACCTTTTTCTTTTCCAGTGTATGCTCTGTGATAACAGCCACAGTTTTACATACTGTGTTTTACACTCAGCTCCTTTAAGAGTAAACAAAGAACTTTTGTCATTTTCTGATCTTTGTTTCAAATGGCTTTGTTTCGCGGTGGAACAAAGGCCCGTCACTTTCTGAAAGTGTCATTTATAGCTTTCACTGGTGCCCGTTTTTGCATTTTTTTTAATACATATTGTTCACTGACTTTACGTCTTGCGTATCAAGCATTATGTCACGTCTGAGAGGGAGTAGGAGGAAGTCTAGACGGTTATATTCCGCCTCCGTCTCACAGGCTCAGAATCAATTAAACTGGACTCCAGTTGCAGCATCTGGTTAGAAACATGTATATTATTATTATTATTATTATTATTATTATTATTATTATTGATGAGCGGTTAATATCCAGACCAGGACATTGGTGTCAAATCAATATCAACATATTCATCCACACAGTGACCGTTGAATAACCACAGCCCCATTCAGAGACACAGGGACTCAAATTTCTGCTTATGAAGTTATGAATATAATGATATTCCTGGTTTGTCTCTTACACAGCTTGTAAAATATGAATTTAATTCATAAATAAGGAAGCACTAATATCAATACAGGCGCCGCGACCGTCTGTTATCTGGACGCCACAAATGATGATTAATTGATTCACTTCTCAACTTTGATCGATAATTTTTCCCATTTTTACGGAGTGAAAAAAAAAAAAAAAAAAAAAACTGTGCTCAGCTGCGGCGTCGTTCTTTATTTTATGAGATCATTTCCTCGTTGCTCGAAGGCACAGTTTTCTACATGGACATCTGGTGTGTGTGTGTGTGTGTGTGTGTGTGTGTGTGTGTGCGCGCATCATCTTTCCCTTGTAAACACACAGACCTTCAACTTCCACCATCGGAGGAGGAAGAGGATGTAGTTGCGTGTGCATCCAGCAGGTGTCGCCAGAGTATCTTTTCACCCTCAGGTTCTTTCTTTCCTCCTCCTCCTCCACATCTACTTAGTAAAATTGTCACTGGCCTCATCATCTCTTTACGCCTTTACTCTTCCATCTCCTCCACTTTTATTAGAGCGAAGAGGAGGAATTATGGAAATGTTGGAGAGGTTTAAGGTCTTGGTTTTTAAACGTGCCGCTGAGACTCGACTGAATCACTCGGTTGAAGTTTGACGACACTTTTTTTTTCTTCTCGTCCTGTTTGTCCTTCATTTATCTTCCGTCTCTGTCTGAATATCAGCATCTGATTAACAGCGGCTGGTTATTCAGAAAACGTCCGCCGTGGAAGAATTCGTGACATCTAATGGCGACGCGGAAGATTAGTCTTTGACGAGTTGCTTTCCAAAGTATGCCAGGGAACTACGGGTGGGAAACACTCACCACTTCCTTCTTTACTGGTCTAGAAGATTAGTTTGGGCTGCTGTGGAAACTGGAACTGATTTTTTTCCAGTAACAATGTGAAGTATGATGATTGATAAGCAAAAGAATACCAAATTAGTTTCCTTCTATGTGGAAGAGTAAGAGTCATATATATTTCTACTGGACTAAGGTGGTTTTCACACCTAATAGCCTCCGCTAAACTTGGTTCAAATGGGGGTTTCAACATTTTCAGCTGGTCCGAGTTTGTCTTTTGAATAACGTATTCCCCCTCCTCACCTGAGGCGGCGCTGTAG
This sequence comes from Microchirus variegatus, assembly GCF_963457635.1. NCBI lineage: Eukaryota > Metazoa > Chordata > Actinopteri > Pleuronectiformes > Soleidae > Microchirus > Microchirus variegatus. The sequence goes on from NC_139809.1 coordinate 17,494,835, forward strand.
TCTGCTTTCTGCATTTGGTTTACTTGAAGAGAAGCAACAGTACATTTTTAGGCGCATCAGAGATCGCCAACCCCAAACCAACTGGACTTTACTTAAAGGGATAGTTCGGAATTTTGGACATGAGACCTTTTTTACAACTCAGCCGGTGTGATGGAGACGTCTGGAGACGTTTTCAAGAAATTTTATTCAGTTCTTCTAGTTGCCGAGTTCGCTGGTGCTATGGCTAGCGCAAGTCAATGGTATCAGCTAGCATGGCATTAGAAACACTCATACCGACTTCACAGTGCACCCGAGGCAAATCAATTGTAACGGCAGACTATCGATGTACATATCTGTGTTGATAGAATGTTTGAAATAAAACTAACCTTGCTGAGTTGGAAAATAGAACTTATGTTCAAAATTCCGAACAATCCCTTTAACTAAGGTTCGATTAAGAAGGAGCTGGTGTGAATGAATGCATCCTAAAGGCGGATTCCCACCGGGCGCCGATCGCTTCCATTCTAATCAATGTGAGCATTTCCACCGGGCGTGCTGCGGCGCGTCTCAGCAGCGTCCCAGAAACGGCTGGATGCGCCGCAGCGCTATCGATAGGCAGCAGCTCTATTTTTGCCGTTGCCGCTGCTGAGTCGCGCCAAGCTAAACAGAGCAGATCTCACCAGACAACAAATCCGACACAGAATCAAAGTAAAAGACTTCTGTCCCCCTTTCAAAATAAAACACAATACGCAGGTCATATAGCCTGTTACAACTTCACATCAACATTACGTCGTGACCGGTGCTGCCAGGTAATCAGTAAATTAATCAGAGCGTCTCAGAGAGTCATAATGTACAACGAGAGACTGATTGTTGAAGTGGAGAAACATAAAATCATTTATGACACCAGTTCAACAGTTCTTCCACGTCGGAGAATGAAAAGAAGCTGGGTTGTTGTTGTTGTTGTTGTTTCCTTTATACACACAGTCTATCGCGGGATCTCGCGAACTTGCGTCCGCTTAGGATTACCGCGTGATCTTCCGTGAATACCGCTGGCTCCCAAGGCACCATTGCGCTGCCGTAAAGCGCAACGGTGGGGATTGACGCCGGGCAGAGGACGAAGCAAAACCGCGCCGCTGACGTTCCACGGCTGTAATGCGCCAGGTGGAAATCCGCCTTAAGAGTCCATGTTGAGGGTCGCTGGCTCGAGTCCCTGCCAGGTCAAGGGCTGGTGTTACCCCTGAGCAAAGAACCCAATCCTAGGTCTTTTTGTGCCGGTCCCAAACATGGATAAATGGGAGATTTGAGTAAGGAAAGCCAAAAAGTATTTGGGGTAAAATAATCTCTGCCAAATCAAATATATGGACCTTTGAAATGAGGTCGTATAATATGATAGTAGCAGTTGGAAGATGTAACTCACAATACTCTACCATGTCGAGACATGTTGGTACAAGATGTCTGCCTATGATAAAACAAGGCCCTTGTCTTACGTTTATATATAAAAAGGCTTATTCTAAAGGCTCCAAAAACACGTAATCACGGGTCATATATTCAATTCCTGCCAATAAACCCACACTAAATGCTGTACGCTGACCTTTAAGCTAACACATGTAATGATTCTCAGCTGCTCTTCATGGCGTCCACATGTCAAACATGTGTTGAGCTGAAGAGCTCTGAGCTGGAGAGGGTGAAAGTAAACAGCACCAGCCCTGGATGTGTGTGTGTGTGTGTGTGTGTGTGTGTGTGTGTGTGTGTGTGTGTGTGTGTGTGTGTGTGCGTGTGCGTGTGTGTGTGTGCGTGTGTGTGCGTGTGTGCGTGTGTGTGATGACTCCCACCTGGACCGACTCTCTGCACAGTAAACTGTCTGACAGATTGGCGTCTGACGTCTGCAGAGGATTCTTTGACCGAGACATGGGAGTCAGACAAAACCCGCTGACCTTTCACGACTGAAAACAACCACTTTCCACACGAGCCAGTGATATTCTGTTCTATGTTCTACTAAAACACAAGCTGTTGTTAGCTTAAAATACAAAGACAATGGTGTGAAATCTATAATAAGTAAATTTCCATGTGCCTGTTCCGACCATCCATCGTCAACCTCTTATCCAAGGTGGGGTCTTGGGGGGGGGGATCAGATCTTTGCATTCCCTGGCCACCTTGTCCAGCTCTGACTGTGGGATCCCCCAGGTTCTCCCAGACCAGTGAGGAGATATCATCTCTGCTCCTAGTCCTTGGTCTGCCCTGAGGTCTTCTCCCAGATGGAGGTACCAGGAACTCCTCCCTCGGGAGGAGCCCTGGTGGCATGCTTACCAGGGGCTCGAAACCACCTCAACTGGTTCCACACATGGCTGAGCTTCTCACCCTATCGCTATCGGATTCCTCTGAATATATCACGTCTCTACGTCTACGTCTCTACGTCTACGTCTCTACGTTTCTACGTCTACGTCTACGTCTACGTCTACGTCTCTGCGTCTCTACGTCTCTACGTCTGCGTCTGCGTCTGCGTCTGCGTCTACGTCTACGTCTCTACGTCTACGTCTCTACGTCTACGTCTCTGCGTCTGCGTCTACGTCTACGTCTACGTCTACGTCTACGTCTACGTCTCTACGTCTCTGCGTCTGCGTCTACGTCTACGTCTACGTCTACGTCGTTGCTCCGGGAGTCCGATCTTTACGCAGAGAATAGGCAAGAGTTCTATTTCTATTTCGGAAGACGAACCATGACGCTTGAATTCAGCAGAATTGAACATGACAAAGAACCAGAACCGATACAGCGTTAAAGCATATAGTATTTCAACTTAACTACATCGACGACACTCCCTTCTGAGTAAACCCAAGTATTGTGTGACCTTTCAGTCATAAATGGTTATTTGATTGTCGAGCACCTGTTCCAGGACATTTGCCTCACTTGATTTGTGTAGTTATGTAGGTTCTGAAAAGGTTTTCTTGCTCTGCTTTTGCTGCACAGCAAAAAAAAAAAAAAAAAAGCAAGAGAGACTTTGTTTTTTCGAGATAAAACAAAGAGTATAACATTTACAGTACACGAGTGGCCTATTTCAAACAAAGTCCTCACCAGAGGAGGATGCATGGTGGTGGTGGTGGTGCTAAAGTACCTAAAGCAACAACAACAACAGTTTGGGAGCAGATGTAGGAGGATTTATTTCTAGTGCATTCTAAATGCTTGTGAAATATAAAAAGCATGACTTAATAGTACATAATTTTCCAGAATAATGGATTAACAGCCTTTCTTCAAGTGCATAAATACCTCATACACCCCAATTAAAAAGGCTATGCCCTTAAGATCAAAATAAATGCTTCTACGCTGTTCTTTTGTCTGAAATCTTTTACATTTCACTGTAATTCTAATCATTTACATTAGCCTTTTGTCACTTCTATGTTTTGCTGAACGTGCACGTTTCATAGTTGGTCCTAAAAACATTGAGAACGAATGAGTAATTGACTCTTAAAGGTGCATTATGTAATAAATCTAAAGCAACTGGCCATAAAATCCTCCTAATATGTCACAGAGACTCAGGAATAATGTTCATATAACAAACTGAACTCACCAACAACAACAGTACAGACAAAATATTTGCATTAAAAATATATTTTGCAGACTGCAAATCATGTTTATGTCTTGAAAAATCATGTTTTGGCATGTGGCGCCACCTACCGCCGTCTACCAATCATTGAAGTCAGTAGAGTCTCAACCACCGAGCAACCACGGGTTGCCAGTTACGTCAGAAAACGAAACCTAAAAGACCTTGGTATTTTGAATTTGAATGTAGTAACTGTTTTTGGCCACATTCTTACATATGGCACCTTTAATTTTACCAATAATAAACAAACAGAATTTCCCCAAATACAATCCGACTTAAAATACCAAACTATCCCTTTAAGATCTGAGTCAGTGGGTGTGAAATATTTTCTTTGTGTAAAGTTATAGCTTTTTTTTATTCTATTCACACTCCTGCATTTGTCTTCCATCAACTTGGCCGCTTACATAAGACTTTCATGAAGGTATTAAGGCTGTAACACGGGACGTATCGGGCCAAAAGGGTGCATTAAATATGAAAATTGGCCTGATCTTAAAGAGTGAAAGTCATTTCCTCTAATGGAATATAAGGGCCCCTGAAAAAGCTCTTGGTATTGTACTCAAGTGTGTAATAGAATTCCTTATCATTTTAACAAACCCTTTTCCTACTCAGCTCATTCAAGTCATTTGCTTCATTTAGTCACTTTTCCCTCTCATCTCATATAACTTAAATAGATTAAAAGTACTGAGCTGTATAGGTTAAGTGCTCGTAGAAGCGCGGACGTATGTCTCCTATTTGCAGAAATGGCAAGAAACCCCAAAGTCTCACTGAAGCATAAGTGCCATTTATTTTTTCTACTTTTACTCAAGTTAGTGTTTGGGTGGAGAAACATTGAAGTTTCGGTCTGTTGGGATTTTTAAAGGTCAGCTTTTGAGTTGTTGGACTTGAAACTTGAATCGCTTTGCTTGCATTTATAAAATATAGTTTGTTTGTCTGTTGACGGATTTTTAACTCAAGACAAATACAATTAAATCTCATATAAATGTCCAATTTGCAACATGTAGTCAGGTTTATGGAGAGAGAATGAAGATTAGCTAAGATTAGGATATGGAAAATATGAAATACTATGGTAGCAAAGCTGCTGCATAAGATTGTATAAGTGATTGTATAAGTATATACAGTATATGCGGAAAAACGAAATAAAATTAGCTAATTTTGGAGCCTTAGAATGAGTCTATTTCATGTACTTTAGACAGAAATCTTACTTCAAGTCTCTATACTGGTGATTTGTCAAGAAAATAATCATAAAATTCAGATGTTACTGAATCCATATGGCAGCTAATGCCATGATGGTAGTCTTAAGATACATTGGTGCAATGCTGAATGAAGCCATCACCACGCAGTGCATATCTCGTATATTTCCATGGCCCTTGCCCTATGGTCATAAAGTTGTAGGAAATAGCTAGCCTTTGATTTGACAGAAGCCTGAAAGACAACAATTCGTATTCGTATGTTGGGTCTTTAAGGGCAAGATGAGAGCGACTTTTGTTGGCGCTGACTCTTGTATCGTTTAAAATTAGAACTGAAAGCAATGGACGACCCTACACAGCCTGAGGACGGACATAGGACGCTTCAAAAACCAGCCACTGACTGGTGATCGCGATCTTATTGGCCCCAACGGAACTGAACGTCTAAAGACGTACAGCCGGACGAGGAAGAATTACGTTAATTGTCTGACTTATTTTTAGATTTTCCTAATTTTTTAGATTTCTTTGTAGCATAAGAAGCTGGCAATCATTCTGCCGCAGATAAACCCGTCTGGAGCTGCTCTGTGATTGGTCAAATCCTCCTTATGAAGCTGCAAATATAGCTGCGATGCTGTCGAAGAAGTGACATTCTGGTTATACAATCCTGCCGATTCTACCTGTAAAAGTTGCTTTTCCTCCCACTTTTTGTCAGATGCTTTGAGTTGGTTCTGTTGTGTTTTTGTGCGATGCATCTGTTACCTGCGTGTGTTTCCTCGCCCACGTCTTGTATTCCGTTTGTTTGTCTGTGCCTCGTTCCTCGCTCGCGTCGCAGAGTTTCCCCGCCCGCTCGCTCCTTCCCATCCATCGGTTTTTCTTTCAATTAAACTACTTTCCCCCTGCACCGCCCCACCTTCCCCCTGCCTGAAGTCACCGAGCTGCAACAGATTACGATTAGATGTTAGTAATCAGCTCGACCAATGAGCCGGTGACCGAGCCGGTTCCCGTGAAACATGACTGAACACGGATCGTAAAAAAAAAAATCAAAAAAAAATCAGTTAATGCAAACTGCAGTGGAGGTTCCATGGTCACCGCACTCATTCTGAATGTCTGGGGCTGTTTTGCAGTAACTAAATATTGACGTAAAACCAAAGAAAACAACAACATCATGTTTGTGTCTTTACTGACCACAAAACACAAGCAGAGAAAATCTCCTTTGCCGTCAACACAATTAACGCTTGCGGTTTTATGGCCGGAGCGAAACAGTCGTTAGCTTCGGTGCCTGACAGCGAGAAGGTTTGTGGTTCAAATCCCAGGTCGAACCTTCTTAATGAGGTAAACACACTCTAACAATATAAGGTATGAGCCGATACTCGGAGTCAAAATCACCAGATCGGATATCGGACACTTCTTCCTTTAGGGTTCGCCACAGCAGATCATCTGCCTCTATCTTTCTCCATCGACCCTTGTGTGGAGGATAAAGTGGTAGAAGATGGATGAACGGATACCGTAAAGCGGAGAAATAGACCTTTGCGCCCATTCACTCTTAGAAATAAAAGTGCTAAGTAGAACCATACAAGGTTCTTCGGCTTGTCCTCATAGGAGAACCCTTTTTGGCTCCAGGTAGAACCTTTTCATAAAGGTTCCACCAAGAACCCTTTTAAAACCCTTTATTCAGGAAAGGGGTTTTAAAGGGTTCTCTGGATAAAAATGGTTCTTACTGTAACCATTAGTGTTACCAAGAACCATTGAAAAACCCTTTCTTTGGGAAAGGGTTTTTCAGAAGCAAATTGTTCCAGGTAGAACCTCACCCCATGTAGAAGAACCCTTTTGGAACCCTTATTTCTAAGACTGTATATACTTGTCATTACAGTCTAAAAACATGCCGATTTGGGGATTATGCAATTTGGACACTAGGTGCGAGGGTCTCTACCTCTTCTCCCCTCTCCCCCATTTTTCCTTTCACCCCAACCTGTCTTGGCAGATGGCTGCACATCTTTGAGTCTGGTTCTGTCAGAGATTTCTTCTCCCTGTTGCACAGGAGTTTTTTTTCTCTCCACTGAACCCTAATCCTTGTCATTACAGTAGAACCTCAGGACTTCTGTGATGTCAGTACCGTTAATTCCTAAACGGTTGACTAACTGCCAGATATGGAAAGTGAAAGATATCTTTTGGGGGGAAAAGGAAGCAGAAGAACTCAGTCATTCAACATTTATTTTTTGGACGGTTCTACAGCGTACCTGCTACTTCATTTCCCAAACCATTCAACCTGAGCTGTCCCTGAAAACACCCCCAATCCTGTCCACACCAACACAAATCCCAGCATCGTCTTTTAGACAGTCATAAGAGGGTTAAACTGATTTTCTTGGCATTTTGGGGGTCTAGTTACCCATTTTCATGTCTACTATGCTGTAAGATAATATATAAAAGGTATTTTCTGCCTCTTTGAATTACCTTGTATATGAAAGGTACTATTTAACGTCAACTTAAACAAGTTTATAGGTGTTTAAAATGAACTCGTTTTGCTGAGTCTTGTGTTTAGGCCTGATTGTAACATCAGGACAATCTGCCCGTTCAGAAAAAAAAAAACCCATAAAAGTACAACAAAGTTGTGAAGTTGCTGATCCAAACTGCTCTTTAGTTTTCGAGCACTGCTCGCTCTCCAGACTCCGTCCCCTGTGGGACGAACGATGCTGCTGCAAATCGCAAGTCGCTAACAAATCAAAAACAAAAAAGCCAGGATGGGACGTGGGGGTAAGGACTGGCATCTCATCTCGCTGCAGATGACTGTGATAGTTTGAGTTTAAAGTGCCGCCGCAGCATCTCTGACAGTGTTTTACTCGTCACGTTTGTGTTTCAGGCCTTTTGAGGCCGAGTCTCTCCTCCATTCATCACACGCTGGCGTCAGCGAGGGCTCGAGCTGAGATTTCTGCCACTCCTGCAACAACGATGTGAGGAAGGTGAACTGTGACAAATAAGACCTGCAATCCCATAAACCAATTATATGCTGTTGGAAGCAAAAAAAAAAAAAAAAGTCTCCTCATGCATTCTTGCTGGGAGGAAATATACATTATATAGTAAACTTGTCACCGAGCAGAAAGAAATGCAACCTGGCATTTGATTTTCTTTTTTTCGGGGATTGTAAATCTAAATCTGTGTGTGTGTGTGTGTGTTAGAAGATGAATAGACGGCACTTTTTCATGTCAGATACCGACATCACAACCTTGAGTATCTGCTGGAACTCATCAGTCTGATTCAGTCTTTTAACAACTTTTCAACTACGAAGCGGTTTTTCAAGACATCATTCACCAACTGTTCTGTGCTCTTCTATGCATCAAACTTCTACCGCTGTATCCTCCACATCATTGGTGAGATGTCGGTGCCAATCCTTGCTGACATAGGGTGAATGTCAGGGGACAGGTCACAACCCTGGACAGGTCACCTGTCCATGGTCTTTGAATCGTCTACCGCCAGTTGTTCAAAAATGATCCAGGATCAGGTCATCCATCTTACTTTTCAGTCTGTTTTTCAAAGCAACGTTGGATTGGATCACCCTGATCCAGATACACAGTTTTCAGGATTACCAAATCCGGATTACCAGCTATGTAAAGAACAGGTAGACGAGCCAACATTGGGTCACTTTAAGTGTTTATTTTGAGACGAAACACAAAACATAAACATCCACTTCCATTTATAGTTTCTTTTATGAGCCTTATATGATGCACCTGAGCCTGTTGAAGAACCAGACCAACCTCTGGGGTTCTGTCAGAATGAGGGACTGACTGGACGTGGAGTTGTTCATATCTGACGATTGTTTCTCTGACATTAATATACAGTGAGGAATGACAGTGACAGATATGAAAAATTGAATATATTCTTTTTGTTTGTTATTGAAATGTGTTTAATCGGTTTATTTCATGGGGACACTGAAAGGGTAATTGGTACCCTATGTCTACTTTATCTCTGTTATGGTGAACAAGTCAAGTCAAGTCAACACTCAATGACACAAATGTATTATTTGACCAATTTTATAGTTTTACTAGATTTTCTTCCTGAAATCCTAACTCTAATTTAATTACAGGGTAATCCTGTTTTTTTTTTTTATCAAAGTGATCCAAATCCTACTGAAAAGTTTTGAAAAACACAAACTGAAGGATTGATCCATTTTCAAACTAGGATTGGATTACATGATCTGATCCAAATTCAGAATCCTTCTTTCCCTTTTGAACAACCCATTTTCCAGATTTGATCCAATCCAATAACCAAAATCCAATCAGATTACCTTTGAACAACTGGCGCCTAGATGTCACAAACATTCTTGGAGTTACGGTAACGAGAAGTACCGCATGATTTCCAATTCCCGTCGGCGACGACAGGACGCTCGCAGACGGGTTAAGATGGTTTGATCGGGGGTGGGGACATGAGGACAGTTGACGTAGCAGAGGAGGATGCGAACGATAGACCAGGATGGAGGCAGATGATCTGCCGTGGTGAAAGCCTAGGTGGTCACAGAAGGGTTAATCGTCAGCGTAAATGATCACATTTCTTGGACAACTATGTTAGAAGACATGTCCTGAGGACCTGGAGAAGTTCCTCTGAAGGGTCAACAAAAATGACTCAAAAATGACTTAAAATTGACTAGAATGAGTTCAAAAACAACCATCATCGTAATCTGACGTCTTAAATGCTCACTTGAAAAGTAGATCGTTTTCAAGGAGAACTCGAGGGACTTAAGAGGTTTTGAGGTCTTTAACTAAAACCACTCATCAGTGAGGTCAGTTCTTCAATTTGCAGCAGAGCGTAAAGATTGGACTCCAGAGTCGAGACGGGGAAAAAAAAGAGAACGTGTGATGAGTCTGATTCACCTTGTTCCCTCTGTGATGGATCCTTCAGGGTAAGAAGGGAAGTGGACACGGTGATGCATCATGTTTAGTGTCTGGTGTTTACAAAGCCTGTGGGGGCAGTGCTTATGATCTGTGGATTCGCTTCGGTTGTTGTTCTGGTCGGCTTTTTTTCCCCCACACACACACACACAGTCTCGATGCTAGGAACACTTCCAGGAACTTGAGCGCAAGCTAACAGTGAAACGGCTGTTTTTACTTGAAGTCACGTTATTATTATTATTGTTCTGTAAAACACTGACACATGATGCTCCAGCCGCGATGTCGTCTGGGAACGATTAAAATGTTTTGGACGAACAAACTCAAGCGAATCACCTCAGTTATTTTGCGCAGGAAAAAAGTCTCATTCAATCTAAACAACTGTGATTCATTCACTGCGTGTGTGTGTGTGTGGACGCTGCAGCCTTTTTCTTCCCTCCAGAACACGTTTTTTTTTGTGGTCCTTTATTATCTCCGTTGAAAAAAAAAGAAGGCCGACGGCCTCTTCCAGGCTTACAGGAGTCGCAATAGCTGTTCGGCCATAAATTGTCTGGCGTCGTCCTCCAGCAAACTCATCCATTCTGCTGCATTTATTATCATATTTCTAAATCCACCTGATACACTTTTGGAATTAATTGACCACTTTCTGTGGAAATGAGGCATTAAGGGCAAACACAGACAAACCAACCCCCCTCTAACTCCACCCGCCTCCCCATCTAATTTCTCGGGCCTGAACTGATACGGCCTCAGAAAGTTGCACACACACACACACACACACACACACACACACACACACACACACACACACACACACACACACACACACACACACACACACACACACACACACACACACACACACCAGAGACTCTGAATGAATCCCGCTGTCTCCAGAGTTTCATCCTTTTCTGCACAACGACTGAACGTGTGTTTATTTAAAGGGTCCGATTTGAAATTCATCGCCACTAGGTACCAAAAAAAAAAATCAATGCCCTTGAAAGTTTTGAAAAGTCCTTGAAATCCCTGAAAGTTCTTGTAATTCAACCTCAGTAGACCTAGTATGGGCCATAGAAAGTCATTGAAACGCCGCCTACTGTTCCATGCCCTGAGACGCCACAATCAAAGTTACGATGAGATATAATTACGATATTGAGTCATCATACAATACTATGATGATATTTAAGTCACAATACGATATTATATGATATCGAAGTCATGATACAATATAATTTACAATATTTAAGTTGCAATACGATATTGTCACAATATATAAGTCGCAATATGATATTATCACATTTAACCCGCGATACAATATTATCACAATATTTAGTCACTATACAATATTATCCCAATATTTCAGTAACAATAAGATATTATCATATTTAAGTCACTATATGAAATGATCATGATATTTAAGTCGCAATACTATATTATCATATTTAAGTCACGATACAATATTATCACGATATTTAAGTTACAATACGATATTATCATAATAGCAAAGTCATGATACAATATAATTTATGATATTTAAATCACAATACGATATGATCACAAGATTTAGACACGATACAATATTATCCCGATATTCCAGCCATAATACGATATTATCATGATATTTGAGTCGCAATACGATATCATATTTAAGTCACTATATGATTTTATCATATTTAAGTCACTATATGATATTATCACGCTATTTAAGTTGCAATACGCTATTATCACGATATTTAAGTTGCAATACGATATTATCACGATATTTAAGTCACAATACGATATTATCATAATATTTAAGTTGCAATACAGTATTATCATGATACTTAGTCATGATACAATATTATCAAGATATTTTACTTGCAATACAATACCATCACAATATTTAGGTCGCAATGCGATATCAAATTTAAGAAAAGATACAATATTATCACGATATTTAAGTCGCAATACGATATTATCAAATTTAAGTCATGATACTTAAGTCATAATACAATATCATTTACAATATGTAAGTTGCAATACAATATTATCACGATATTTAAGTCGCGTTACGATATTATTATATTTAAGTCGTGATACAATATTATCACATTTAAGTCATGATGCAATATTATGATGATAATTAAGTTGCTATACAATATTATCATGATATTTAAGTTTCAATGCTACAGTATTATCACTATATTTTCACAATATTTAGGAAATAGGACATAGAAATGTCTTACATTTGCTACATCTTGAGGACGACATGGGAACAAAGTGTGTGTAATACTTTGTTTACGCTTGTTATGTTGATATATTTGTGTTTCCTCCATGTTATGTTTTGTTTGTCGCTCATTTAAATTAGAAACAGATGCTTTTTGTCGGTAATGACGATGACGACGTCATTATGGTCGTGACGATTATTGCTTAATTTTTTTGTTGTTTGTTCCGAACGAACGTCATTAAATCTGCATTTACGGACGCTTTTTGTCGTGATTTATGAAACAAATGTTGGCGTCTGTGGCTCGGGCTAATGGACGCCGGTCAGTGACGTGTGAACAAATCAACACTGTCATCGAGAAAATGCAGAAATGTGCGATTGGACGACACATTTGGCTTCGTTACACGGAGTTAGAGGAAAACAAACGAGGTTTTGTAATTAAAAAGTATTTAAATGTATGATTTCATGTGCAAATACTTCAAGCTGTTCTGGGAACAATAAAAAACTATTCCCAGCGTGGAGAGACAATGGCATCATGTTACACAACGTACAAGATGGAGTGGTTTAAAAAACGCTTGATAAACAATGGGAGTGAATGTGTGATTACATATTGTTCCCTTTAAGCCGAGGAAAAACAGAGGTTTTCTCTTTCAAATGCACCGACGTCTTCCTTGTAATTTTATTTTAATTAGTGTCAAACACAGTGGAGGAGGGAGGGGGAGGGAATAAAGCAGGAAATTAATTTAGCTTGTTTAACTGATTGTGTTTGAGCAAACACACAATGCTGAGTGGGTTGTTGTTGTTTATTTATTCTCCCCCCGTCACAGAATCCTCTCTAAATCTCAGTTCTCAGTCTTCACTCATTGCTTCATATCCTGCTGCACAGCTGCTCGGTGTCAGCGTCAGTCAGATTAAAGGAGAGAAGACGTCTCCGTCTGCTGAAAAACAAGGTGATTAAAGCGGAGTTCAGTTGATTATCGACGCAGCGATGTCTGAATCAGTGTCAGGGAATTAAAAATATGTTTCTCTGCTTTAAAAGATGATTCTTTTGTCGCTTTTACTTAACTTATTCCTATCTTAACCCTCAATCTTAAGCCTCAAGCTCAACCCTTAATCTTAACTGGCCTCAAAACCAAGTGTTGAGGGTTATTTTGTCACTTAGAAATGGGACACCCCTTAAATGCAGATACGTCTTCAGACTGTAGGGGGCAGAATAACGCGAAAGCTGCATCCAGTCTGTCAACTCCAAAAAAGAAGAAGAAGAAGAACACATTTACGTCAGGATTATTTATTACGATCCGTTTGTCAGTCAAGTTATTAGGTTGTCAGTTAGTTATAAGATGATACTCATACAAATACCCCAACCACAGACATATTCAGCTGACAGTTACCACACACCACGACTTATTGAAAAGTAAACCATAGCAAACAATCGCTTGTCCGCACCGGCCGGCTATTGACAAAAGATCGTAAAATAAAAATAAATGTTACGCAACAATGACGTCAGTAATCCATAATATGGGCCTAAACTAAGATAATACAATGGTTTTCATCATTTTTATATCTCTATTAACAAAGAAAATACTTAATTTGTATCGCACTCGCTTCGCTGCTTTCGACGCCATCTTTGTTTTGTCAAAACACGCAATGCATTCTGGGTAGCCCTTGCTCCCAAGGGTGGATCTCGGAAAATCTCAATATTGAGGGCAATACAGCCCTTAAACTTGTCCCTCAACTTAATTTTTCTGAGAATCAGAATCGTGATATCGCAATAAAGACGCTCACAAAGCTCGTCAAGTGCTCGTTTTGACGTGGAATGGTAATAATGTCTATTTCACAATAATAAAAAAAAACATATTTATGATGCAAAATTAATCTTTTGTAAATCTTGTAAATAATAATATACATTTGGACAACGATATTTGAGGCTCGATGAGATATTATCACGATATTTAAGTCACGATGCAATGTTCATATTATCACAATATTTAAGTCACGATACGATGTTATCGCGATATTTGAGTCTAGATGATATATTATCATGATATTTGAGTCACGATACAATGTTGATATTATCACGATATTTAAGTCACGGTACGTTGTTATCGCGATATTTTAGTCTCAGTACAATATTATCACGATATTTAAGTCACGATACGATGTTAACACGATATTTGAGTCTAGATAATATATTATCACGATATTTGAGTCACTAAACAATATTGATATTATCACGATATTTAAGTCACGATACAATGTTGATATTATCACGATATTTAAGTCACTGTACGATGTTATCGCGATATTTTAGTCTATATACAATATTATCACGATATTTAAGTCACGGTACTATGTTATCGCGATATTTTAGTCTCAATACAATATTATCACGATATTTAAGTCACAATACGATGTTAACACGATATTTGAGTCTTGATAATATATTATCACGATATTTGAGTCACGATACAATGTTGATATTATCCCGATATTTAAGTCACGATACAATGTTGATATTATCACGATATTTAAGTCACTGTACGATGTTATCGCGATATTTTAGTCTATATAAACAATATTATCACGATATTTAAGTCACTGTACAATGTTATCGCGATATTTTTGTCTCAATACAATATTATCACGATATTTAAGTCATGGTAAGATGTTATCGCGATATTTGAGTCTAGATAATATATTATCACGATATTTGAGTCATGATACAATGTTGATATTATCACGATATTTAAGTCACGATACAATGTTGATATTATCACAAAATTTAAGTCACGATACGATGTTGATATTATCACGATATTTAAGTCACGATCGATGTTATCACAATATTTGAGTCTCGATACGATATTATCATATTTGAGTCACGATACAATGTTGATATTGTCATGATATTTAAGTCATGGTACGATGTTATCACGATATTTGAGTCCCAATACAATATTATCACGATATTTAAATCATGGTATGATGTTATCGTGATATTTGAGTCTAAATACGATATTATCATGATATTTAAGTCATGATATGAAGTTATTGCAATATTTTAGTCTCAATACAATATTATCACGATATTTATTTCACGATACAATGTTGATATTATCACGATATTTTAGTCCAGATACGTTGTTATTGCAATGTTTGAGTCTCAATACAATATTATCACGATATTTAAGTCTCAGTACGATATCACGATATTTAGGTCATGATACGATATTATCATGATATTTAAGTCTCAATACGATATTTAGGTCATGACACGCGATATTTAAGTCACAATATCGTATTATCGCGATATTTAAGTCTTGATACGATGTCACAATATATAAGGATATACGGTACGATATTATCACGATATTTGAGTCACGATACATTGTTCATTACAATAATATAATGATAAAATATATACATATACAGTTTGCCATAGAATTTGAACTCATTCAGAAATATGACTTTTTAAATATGACATTTTCAGATTTCTGTTTCAAATAATTATATAGAATATCACAGAATTATCGTACCTGGATATTGTTGTTATGGAAACAGAGAACTTTCTTATATTTGAGGGTGAATACATTTACAGGCGAGAGTGAAACCCGGTGATGTCAGAGAGAAACAGGGTCAGACGCTGTGTGTGTGTGTGTGTGTGTGTGTGTCAGTAAACACACGTTCCCTCAGGGTTTGAGTGCTCATCTATAAACATCTGCAGCAGAGTGAAGCTCAGTTACACCACAGGAGGAAGAGAGAATCTTATCTGTGGAGATATGACATATGGTTTATACCACTGTATAATGTGTGTGTGTGTGTGTGTGTGTGTGTGTGTGTGTGTGTGTGTGTGTGTGTGTGTGTGTGTGTGTGTCAAGACAGCAGCAGAGAAATGCTTGTCTCAAATGTCTCATTTCTTCCAATCTGATAAACGACAGCGAACAAGAGTCAACAGGAGAATCATCGTCATCATCATCATCATCTGTGCTGCTTTTAAAAATTAGATTAGATTTACTGCATATCAATGATCAGTGGTTTCACTGCACGCACACACACACACACACACACACACACACACACACACACACACACACACACACACACGGTTTTTATTGAGTTTTGACCTTTTAGTTTTAATTATAGTTTCAAGAAGGGGTTTGCTAGTTTTTATTAGTCTTTATATTTAGTAAATGTTAGTTTTTTGTAATGAGGAACATTTGCCAGGTGCAAAAAGGTAAAAAAGGACGTTTTACTGGTAATTTTGTAGTTTCGTTAGTACTTTACTCGTATTTTTTTTTTACTGGTAGGGTAGTAGTTTTGGCTGTAGTTTTAGCTATAGTTTTAGCTCAGTAGTAGTTTTTGTAGTGGTAGTTTTTGTTGTTGTTTTACTGATAGTTTTGTTAGTACTTTAGCAGTAGTTTTGGTAGTTTTTTTACTGGTAGTTTTGTTAGTTGTTTTACTGGTAGTTGTGTTCATACTTTAGTAGTAGTTGTACTTTAGTAGTTTTGGAAGCCATTTTCGTAGTTGTAGTTGTAGTTTTTGTAGTTTTTTTTACTGGTAGTTTATCAGTTTTATTAGTATATTAGTAGTCATTTTAGTAGTTATTTTGCTGGGAGTTAAGTAGTTTATGTAGTAGTTTTAGTCATTGTTTCAGTAGTAGTTTTTGTTGTTTTACTGGTAGTTAAGTAGTTTTCATAATAGTTTCAGTAGTAGTTTTTGTTGTAGTATTTTTTGTTGTTGTTTTACTGGTAGTTTAGTAGTTTTCATATTAGTTTCGTAGTTTTTGTACTGGTAGCTTAGTGGTTTTTCTTATTCTGTGTGGAGTTGTTTTTTCCCCTCCTGTATTTGACATCATTCACACGAGTTTAATAATCCACTTTTACTTTTAAACGTTTTATAATCTGGATTATATACTCGCTAATGTAAGTGTGAGTCTGCAGAAAACCTCTCTTTCTCTCCTTCTCTCACACATTCACTTCCTCCTTGTGTTTTTGTAATAATGTAATCATGTTTCTCTCAGTGCGGCAGAAACACAATAAACTCAGCGTGTCTTGTTAATCCAGCGTAATTACATTGTGTGTGTGAGTACAACACAGGCCTGTGCTACATAATCCTGTTAGTTCCACTTTCAAAAATGAGATGATATTGTTGCTACAGCACAGCGTGTGCACTGTACTTCACTGTGCTGCAAACACAGCTGTCACTAAATTCCTCACATACTTGATGAAGTGTTTTTGCGTCGCTCTGTTTTCCCTCTTTGAACATGTGATCGTTTCCCATCATGCAGCTGTTCTCACTTTTAGTCTCTTTCTCTGAACACTTGCTAAAACTCAAAGGGCCGTTTGGCAAAAGTTTCACAGCGGGAGAAGATTCTCCGCCGAACAGCGCTCAATCAAGCGAGGCGTTGCTAGGCGACAGCACAGAGACGTGGGACATTAGGTGGACGTCCAGTGGTCACTTCCTGTCGCGGCTCTGTCACATCATAACACTGGAAATATGCTAATGAGACAGACAACGATACGGGGAAATAAAGGAGTTTGGGTAAAATCCACGCAGTTGCTATAACGACGGCGAGCTAAAGAAGGAGAGCATAAGAGTCATGTTTGTGTTTCACACAGAAACTGGTTAACGATGGGCTTAAACATCTGAATATAGAACGTTTACATTTGTAGTTTTTACATTAAGTCGCTTTGGTATTAGGCTTTTAGTAGTAGTTTTACTGGTAGTTTAGTACTTTCGGTAGTTGTTTCAGTAGTTGTTTTAGTTTAGTAGTTCTGTATTAGGTTCTAGTAGTAGTTTTATTAGTTCTTTAGTAGTAGTCTTGGTAGTTGTTCTACTGGTAGTTCAGTAGTTTTAGTAGTAGTTCCGTTACTACTTTATTAGGAGTTTTGGAAGCAGTTTTAGTAGTTGTTTTACTGGTAGTTGAATAGTTCTGGTAGTAGTTTTGTTAGTACGTTAGTAATTGTTTTACTGGTAGTTTAGTAGTTTTGGTAGTAGGTTAAGTAGTTGTTTTACTGGTAGTTTAGTAGTTCTGGTATTAGGTTTTAGAAGTTTTTAGTGGTAGTTTTGGAAGTAGTTTTAGTTGTAGTTTATTAGTAATGTTGGTAGTTTAGTAGTAGTTTTGGTAATAGTTTAGCAGTAGCTTTGGAAGTAGTTTTGGTTGTAGTTTATCCGTAGTTTTGGGAGTAGTTTAGCAGTAGTCTTTGTAGTAGTTTATCCGTAGTTTTGGTAGTAGTTTAGAAGTAGATTTAGGAGGCGTTTAGCAGTAGTTTTTTGGAGTGGTTTAGCAGTAGTTTTGGGAGTAGTTTAGCAGTAGTTTTGGGAGTGGTTTAGCAGTAGTTTAGTAGTAGCTAAGCAGTAGTTTTGGGGGTAGTTTAGCAGTAGTTTTGGGAGTAGTTTAGCAGTATTTTAGCTGTAGTTTTGGTAGTAGTTTAGAAGTAGATTTAGGAGGCGTTTAGCAGTAGTTTTTTGGAGTGGTTTAGCAGTATTTTTGGGAGTAGTTTAGCAGTAGTTTTGGGAGTGGTTTAGCAGTAGTTTAGTAGTAGCTAAGCAGTAGTTTTGGGGGTAGTTTAGCAGTAGTTTTGGGAGTAGTTTAGCAGTATTTTAGCTGTAGTTTTGGTAGTAGTTTAGCCATAGTTTTGGGAGGCATTTAGCAGTAGTTTTGGGAGTAGTTTAGCAGTAGTTTTGGGAGTAGTTTAGCAGTAGTTTTGGTAGTAGTTTAGCAGTAGTTTCTGGGAGTCAATGGAGTAGTGGGCAGGGCGCGGACGTTGGGCTTCTGTACGATGATTAGAGGAACTGTCTGAAGGGCGGAGCCAGTTATTTGATCGACAGCGTTGGGGAAACAAAGACGACAGCAGAGCCTTTTCCGCCTCAGTCCTGTGAGGATTCTGTCGACAAACAGCTGCTCGTCGTCTGTTATTACTGTGATTTAGACCATCATTGTAGCATTTCACTTTGACATAATTACGGCGTTTCCTTGTTTGTTTGCAGAGTTTATGTAAGAATTGAATGCATCAGTCACTGTAAGTTGGGCTTCACCTGTTTCAAAAAACCACCACCGCTGCTGCTGCTGCTGCTGCTGCTGCTGCGTTACATAAGGATCAGAGAGCGCTGGCTAATGGCAGAGGCTAAACTTACATCACAAAAAACCACCCCGAGAGAGGAAGAAGCCAAAAGAGGCGACAAACCACGTCACTGTGTGTGTGTGTGTGTGTGTGTGCGTGTGCGTGTGTGTGTGGGCCTCATGTTTTGCGTCTGTCACGCTTCAAACCACATTAATGAGCTCCACCTGCTGAAAGCTGTGATTTACGCCGCGCTGACGCAGCAGCGTTCTGGCCCAGCTCCAACGTTTATGCTCAATAGAACAAGAATAACAGCGCACATGTTCCTCCCAACAGGATTTTATCTGTTATGGAAAAGAGAAGGAGGACAGAAGGAGGGGGGGGGGGGGTTCATTATCCATTATGAATGACTTCCTCTCTCTCCTCACAGTGAGTTTTACAGCAGCTTCACAGAGTGCTGACACGGTGAAAAATCCCTGACTCCTCTCATTGAGCTGGTGTTAGCTCAGAGTTTTTATTCATTCAGGAACCAGGAGACAAAACACAAGTCAGGTCTAAATGTGGAGTCGGACGAATCGCGTTAATATCACACAAATATGATGTCGCTCCCACACGAGGAAAAACACATGCTCTGCTGAGGGTTTGATACGGTGTTTCCACAGGGAGACGACTGATGATCCTTCAAGATAATGAACCATGGATGACAGCAGCCAGAGGCAGCGGGAACACACACTGACTCATTCTGTGTGTGTGTGTGTGTGTGCGTGTGTGTGTGAGTGTGAGCGAGATTCTTATGTAAACATGAGATCGCATTTAACCTTCATAAATTATGCCGCAGCGCAACCGTCTCAGATTGAACATAAGATTGTGATGAATCTTCACGCCAATATGGAATTAGATTTGTGTTGTACGGAAGAGCGTTAGTGCCACATGTAAAAAAAAGAAAAGAAAGCAGCATGAATTTTAATCTCAGAATTCTGACTTTTTCTTTGATTTCAGAATTCTGACTTTAATCTCAGAATTCATTTTTCTCAGAATTCTGACTTTAAAAAAAAAAAAAATCAGACTTTTCCTGTAATCCCAAAATTCAGATTTTAATCTGATTGTATTGGTTTATTTAAGGTGTTTAAGTTTAAAATAAAAGTTTTCTGCTTAAGTTGTTAAATCGTCACTTTATTGAAGACGTTTTTGAAAATGTACGATAATTATGAAGAAATAATTGATGCCACTTTGTTTGACTGTAATGAGTTAATGAATCATTATCATGTTTTGTTTCTGCAGAATTGTGTGATTCTGAAATTTTCTGTCAATTGATTGATTTAGCAGATTGTTTGAATCTTAATATTTTACTTTAATTTTACAGCTTTAGTTTAGCTTTAGTCTGTATTTTGATTTTGATTTTTTTTTATATACAGTGCAGGACACGTTAGAATCATAATAATTCCATTTTAAAAAATATATTACATTTCCCCCCCAAAAAGTAGTGAATATGAGATAAAGATAACCCTGTTATAACAATAGTAAAAATAATAATGATACTGCTGCTGTTTGACAAACACTGTGTCTCTGTGTCTGCTGCTCGTCTGATCTGAGAACAGGTGTCTGCTTATGATTTGTTCATTTTTCACTGCAATTAGCTGAGATTTATTGGCAAAGACCAGAAAAACCCAAACACAGGTGTTTGGGTTGGACAGAAAAAGAATCTCAGCTCAGACTCAGAGACGACAATGTGTTCCTCAGAATGTGATGATTTTCATTTGTATGCAGCACAACAACACGTTCATGCTTTTCAGTGATAAACTACACAAACATGACTGACTTATATTTCTCATTCTGGACGAGTTCCAATGGAGTGATTGTAAAATAATGGTGTCCAGGACTTTTGTTCTGCACTGTACATAATTTAAATAGCAAGGACATAAAAGGATTGATTGTATTTGAAGGTCCATTAATGTCTTCTTATAATGACATTAAGGGTTTATCTAATTTATTATGATCTAAAGACTCTGTCTGGAGACAAATCTATTATTTTTAACTTGTTGTTTTTGCAGACAGACGTGTGTGGAACCTTTGTTTTCAGGTCAATGTTTCCATAATGTCTCAGTTTGTCTTCAAAGTGTCTCAAAAAGGTACGGAATTTTGAAAAGTATGTTGTTGTTTTTCCCCCAGACCTTGAAAAGTCTGGAACTTTGTGTGAAAGTCATGGAAAAGTCTGGAAAAAATGGCGAAATGAAGAAAAGCTTCAAATTGTATATATGTGTATATATATATATTTATACATATATATACATCTATACAAATACACACACACACACACACACACACACACACATGTATATATACTATATCCACACATTCATATATACACATATATATGTATATACATATATATATACATACACATAATCCTTTTATGTCCTTATTTCCTAGTCCTATTTAAATTATATATATAAATATATATATACATATGTATACACATAAACATACAAACATATATATATACACACATAATATGTGTGTATATATATATATGTTTGTATGTTTAGTACATACATATATATATATATATATATATACATATATACACACACACACACATATACATACATACATATATTATATATATGTACATATATATAGCACAGGCACAGACTTACATGTACACTCCTGTAGTGAAACATCCTCATTTAAAGCCTCATTATTCCTGCAGTGACACTGATTATTGTATTATTGTTTCTCAGTGACAGGAAATGATGACAGTTTTTGGAATTCTGCAAAAAACATGTGCAAATTCAATTTGTCCAACAAAACTCGTCTCTCCTATGATTAAAATACAGTTTTTTGGGGTCCTTCACTAATCCCACACTAGAAAGCAATAGGCTAATTAAACTCCTTTTCTTTGTTTCTTTCTTTCTTTTTTCCCCTCCTCCTCCTCCTCCTTTTAATCAGAAGCTCTTCTCTGAGCTGAGGATCAATGGCATGAAAATTCCCCGGCTTCAAATCGAGTCACATCCTAAATGTTTGACTAAAATCCCTCTGTGTGCGTGTGTGTGTGAGTGTGTGTGTTTTAACTAAATCCTCTATCCCACACACACACACACTGAATGAAGAAGGGCTACGAGGCTGAACTGATAATGAACATCATGCTACGTGGCCGTATTAAGTCTGGAGATTTGGAAGCAGGCAATGGCACAGCTGACAGAACATGTCTTAGTCTTAATCCATCAATCAGCTCTCTCCCTGATTTCCCCACAGAGTTCACGCTGATGGATTTAAATCTCTCGCAGCTCCGTCTTCACTGAAAAAAAAACCTCTCCGCTCACTTTCACCTGCTCTGTAATCTGTTCTCCAAAACATGCATTTATTACAAGTGTACATTAATCTCACACAGTAATATAGTAGTATATAATCCCCGACTCTTATCTCGCTTGATGTGCAATACCTCCCTAAAAGCCTCATCATCAGTTCTGGAAACTGGAGAACCCAAAAAACAAAGAGAGAGAGAGAACATCTTTGTCTCCTATTTGCTTCAAACACGTGGTCTACAGGTAAATATGAGATGAAAACATGGTGTGAGGCTTTCATCAGAGCTCAGGAAGTGTCATTTAGAACTGATACAGTACACTCTGAGAAATAAGGGTTCCAAAAGGGTTCTTCTACAAGGGCTGAGGTTCTACCTTATTATTATTCATTACATTTCTAGAGCGCTTTTCGAGACACCATACTCGCTTTACAAATGACCCATTATTAATGAACACATTCTCACTGGTGGTGCTAAGCTACGTGTAGCAACAGCCGCTCTGGAGCAGAGAGACGGAAGCGTGGCTGCCAATGTGCGCCAAACAGCCTCTCCCACCACCACATTCATTCGTACACACATTCATCACGTTTTTTCGAACTGTGGGAGGAAGCCGGAGAACCCGGAGAAAACCCACGCACACACACGGGGAGAACATGCAAACTCCTTGCAGAAAGGCTCTTGTTCCAACCTGGGTTTGAACCCAGGCCTTCATGCTGCAAAGGCGAGAGTGCTAACCACTACACCAACCGTGGTCCCTTAGGGTTCCAAAAGGGTTCCTTCTACAAGGACTGAGGTTCTACCTGGAACCATTTGCTTCTGAAAGAACCTTTTCCCGAAGAAAGAGTTTTTCAAGGGTTCTTTGTAACACTAATGGTTCCAATAAGAACCATTTTGATCCAGAGAACCCTTTAAAATCCCTTTCCTGAATAAAGGGTTTTAAAAGGGTTCTTATTGGAACCGTCCAAAAGGGCTCCAGAGCCAAAAAGGGTTCTACTGAGGACAAGCCGAAGAACCATATATGGTTCTACTGAGCACTTTTATTTCTAAGAGTGTGTCGTCTGTTCTATTTTTATGACCTAAATAGTCCATATCTTCCATATTGTACATTCATTAAAGATGAATTATTAATGGTTTTATTGTATGACCTGTTTATTTGTGTTGTCTTTATCATTCCTACAGTATTTCATAGTTTGTTCTTAGGTCTATTAGGTCGCACGTTTGTACGTTTTATTTATTTATCTGATGTACAGCACTTTGTTTCAGCTGTTGTTGTTTTTAAAGTGTTTTATAAAAAAAGTTGGATTGGATTATCTTGTCTTATTCTATGTTTCCTGTATTGCTTGCAATCATCAAAGCGGTGTTGAGCAATTTTTGGAGTGGAGTTATTTGAGGTGTTATTTTGTTTAATTCTACAATGTCTTAAATCATAACATTTCACACATTTTTGTGTCACTTTACAAACCAAAGCCCATTCATAAAAAGTGTGTTTTGTTTTTTTTACCTCACAGAATGTCCTCCGTCAGTTTAATCCAGTCGTGTTTCCTCGTAAATTCTGTTTTTGGGAGTCACACGAGGGAGCAGCAGCACTGCAAAAAAAAAACACACAATAAAATGAGCCGATAACCCTAACCCTGGCACGTCTTTTTTGCGGAAGACAAATAATGGAACTTTAACCCTTTAAGGTACGACTCAACCACACTTTAAGTCACTAAATCTCATTGAAAAATGCATCAAGCTGAACTCACTAACACTAAATTAATGTGACTTGTTCTGAATGTTGTACTTTATGAATTATGCAAACCAGGTTTATTATGAACAGACGTGTCAACCGTTTGGTAGAGGCCTGTATCTGAAATACTGTAGGTGTTACGATTCCACCTGCACCTTCTCCTCAATTTTATTATTAGTGTTGTTTTTGTGGCTGCTGCTTTTTCCCTCTCCTCTGACTCTGCAGGGGGCGTGGCTGACCCAGTTCCCAGACACCGGTGATCATTTGCACCTGCGCGGCTCCTCCTCACCTGCACCAGATGTGTAATCAGCGGGGCTTAAAGGCGGAGCCATTTCTCCTCACCGGTGTCAGATCGTTTTCGAACTTACATGGGTAAAGACATGCTGCTAGCTCTCTCGCTGTACTTACCTCACAAAGTTACTTACCCGTTCGTCTCCGCTCCAGGTCGTCACGTCTCCTGCTGGTCTTCAATTCCTTGGCTGTTCCGGTCTCCCTATTCTCCTGGGATATCCTGTGCCACGTTCGTGAGTTGTTTCCACTCTGGAGTTACGCCGACCTGCCGAGTCACCCCCGCAGTAGCTGCAAGGACAATTTTCCTCCTATTCCTCCATCTATCCCCTATCGCTTCCCACGTTTGGGAAGTCGCTTTTTGTTATACACTTTTGTAAATAAATTTATATTGTTTTGAAATAGTCACCTCCGTCTCCGTCTGCTTTCGGGTCCACGCCACTAATCATTACATAACGATCTGACCAACATGGACCCGGCGGACTTTGACGCATTAAAACAGGCTATTTCCGCCCAGGGCGCACTCATCGGGCGCCATAGTCAGATGCTTGCCGAAATCTCCCTTTCACTCCGCGAACTTTCAGCTAATGCTGCTAGGTCGGCTAACCCTCCCGTAGCCTCCGCCACGTCCGTTTCCGCTAGCGCGGAGCGGGTAGTTGCGGCTAGTAGCGCTGACTTAGCCACTTCCGCTAGTTCGCCGCGGGAACCTTTTGTCCCCATCCCCGAACGATTCTCCGGGGAGATTGGTAAATGCACAAGCTTCCTTTTTCAATGCTCGCTAGTCTTTAGCCTTCAACCACGCACCTACCCCGATGACAACGCCAAGATAGCCTTCGTGGTAAATTTGTTGTCGGAGCGAGCCGCTCAGTGGGCAACGGCCACGCTATCGCACGCAGCTCCCGCTTCCGTTAGCTACTCGTCGTTCACCACCCAGTTGTGCAAGGTTTTCGATCACTCTCCTCGGGAGTCCGACATCTCCACCAAATTAATCAACACTGAACAGGGCAATTCGTCGGTGGCCGATTTTTCTATTCAGTTCCGCATTCACGCTGCGGAGAGTTCGTGGAACGACGCGGCGCTGCGCGCTATGTTCGTTAGAAATCTGAATAGAGAAATACGCGATGAACTAGCAACACGGAACGACGCCCACGATTTAGATTCACTCATTGCCTTGTGTATCATGCTCGATAATCGCATCCAGGAGAGGGATCGAGAGAGAACGGCGAGTAGCCGGCGCGTCACTAGCCACTCACGTCCCCACAATCCGGTTCCCATTCCTCTACCCCCTTTTTCTACCTTTCCTGGTTCACCTGAACCGATGCAGCTGGGGCGTACTCGACTCACCTCCGCGGAGCGGACGGTGAGGGTGAGAAGCGGGGCCTGCCTCTACTGCGGCGAACTGGGCCATCAACGGGCAAACTGTCCAGTACGGCCAAAAGACTAAGTCCGCCAACACACGCAGGAGTGTTGGCGGGCGGTGCCGTTTCCTGTCCCGCAAAGAAGCGCGTGATCCTCCCTGGTCAACTCCGGTGGGACCAGAAGTCGGTCACGCTTCCCTGTCTGGTCGATTCAGGCGCGGACGACTGTTTCCTGGACTTAGACACTGCCCTCCAGGCCGGGATCCCCACGATCCCGCTCGAGACTCCGAAGGAGATCCACGACCTCGACGGCAAGATCCTGGCCACAGTCACTCATCGCACCAGACCCATCGCCCTGGTCCTGTCCGGCAACCACCACGAGCTGCTTCAATTGTTCCTGATTCCTTCGTCTTCCTCCCCGATCGTGCTGGGCCTGCCCTGGTTGGCGCTCCACAATCCCCGGTTCGACTGGTCGTCTGGGCAACTCTCCAGCTGGAGCGTTCCATGTCACTCCCGCTGCCTCCGCTCAGCACTGCCCGCTCCTTCGACCTCTCCGGTTCCGGTTCCCAAGCCACCAGACCTTTCCACGATTCCGGCGGCGTACCACGACCTCGGGGAGGTGTTCTCCAAGGACTTGGCTCTCTCACTTCCTCCCCATCGACCATACGACTGCGGCATTGACCTGCTTCCGGGGTCCACATTACCTTCCCGACGGCTGTATAACCTCTCCCAGACCGAACGCTCATGCATGGAGGAATACGTCAACCAGTCTCTGGCCGCTGGTCTCATTCGTCCCTCTTCATCCCCTGTCGGAGCCGGTTTCTTCTTTGTTCAGAAGAAAGATGGTACCCTGCGCCCGTGTATCGACTATCGTGGTCTCAATGAGATCACGGTCCACAACAAATACGCGCTGCCGCTTATGGACGCTGCCTTCAGCCCTCTGTGCAAGGCTAAAATATTTTCCAAACTCGACCTTCGCAACGCGTACCATCTGGTTCGCATCAGAGAGGGCGATGAATGGAAGACCGCCTTCAACACGCCAATGGGACATTTTGAATACCTTGTCATGCCTTTTGGATTAACGAACGCTCCAGCAGTCTTTCAGCACCTAGTCAACGACATTCTGCGTGACATGCTGGACAAATTCCTGTTCGTGTATTTGGATGACATCCTCATCTTCTCGGAGTCCGAGCAGGAACACGTCCAGCATGTCCGCATGGTGCTGCAAAGACTGCTGGAGAACAAACTGTATGCCAAGGCAGAGAAGTGCGTCTTCCACGCTTCATCAGTTCCTTTCCTAGGCTTCATTATCGACCAGGGTAAGCTGTCTCCAGATCCGGCCAAGATCAGTGCGGTGAGGGACTGGCCGACCCCCTCCAACCGGAAGCAGCTGCAGCGATTCCTGGGTTTCGCGAACTTCTACCGGCGATTCATCCGGGACTACAGCAAGGTGGCTGGACCCCTCACTCGACTCACCTCTCCGCTGCAACCATTCTGCTGGTCCGATGACGCCGAGAACTCCTTCCAGAGACTCAAGGTACTGTTCACATCTGCACCT
This sequence comes from Microchirus variegatus, assembly GCF_963457635.1. Classification (NCBI taxonomy): domain Eukaryota; kingdom Metazoa; phylum Chordata; class Actinopteri; order Pleuronectiformes; family Soleidae; genus Microchirus; species Microchirus variegatus. The sequence goes on from NC_139809.1 coordinate 17,521,962, forward strand.
ATCCTCTCCCACCCTGACTCTTCCCTACAGTTTGTTGTCGAGGTCGACGCCTCCGACACTGGAGTGGGAGCCGTTCTCTCACAACGCTCGCCTGCCGACCAAAAGCTGCACCCATGCGCGTTCTTCAGCCGACGCCTTTCTCCGGCCGAGGCGAACTATGACGTGGGGAACAGGGAGCTGTTGGCGGTCGTGCTGGCACTCCAAGAGTGGCGGCACTGGTTGGAAGGTGCGTCTTTTCCTTTTATCGTTTGGACAGACCATAAAAACTTATCTTATTTACGAGACGCTAAACGTCTCAACTCCAGGCAGGCACGTTGGGCCCTGTTCCTGGGGAGATTTGTTTTTACCCTTACCTTCCGACCTGGGTCAAGGAACGTTAAACCGGACGCACTATCACGACTATTCTCACCTGATCCACCTTCTCTGTCTCCCGAGCCGATCATTCCCCCAGCTTGCATCGTGGGAGCCGCTTCCTGGCCGGTGGAGGAGAGGGTTCGTCTAGCCCAAAGAGAGGAACCAGACCCAGGGGACGGTCCTCCCAATCGGCTCTTCGTCCCGGGCGCGGCACGTTCGGAGGTGTTACAGTGGGCGCATGGCTCTAAGCTCACATGTCATCCCGGCCTCAATCGCACTCTCCGGTTCCTCCGCCAGCGATTTTGGTGGTCCTCCATGCCTCAGGACACTGCCGAGTTCGTCCGAGCCTGTCCCGTCTGTGCCCGAGGGAAGACCTCGAACCGCCCTCCAGCTGGTCTCCTGCAGCCACTCTCCATCCCACGTCGTCCCTGGTCCCACATTGCGGTGGACTTCGTTACCGGTCTACCACCGTCTCGCCTAAACACCACGGTCCTGACGGTGGTGGACCGGTTTTCGAAGTCCGTCCACTATATACCGCTCACCACGTCTCACTCCTTAAACCAGTGGAGGAGTCGGACCTGGTCCCACCCTCCAACCCTCCTCCTCCACCCAGGTTTATCGACGGGGGGGAGGCCTACACAGCCAGGCGTATCCTGGACAGCCGACGCAGGGGCCGGGGTCACCAGTACCTCGTCGACTGGAAGGGGTACGGCCCGGAGGAGAGATCTTGGGTACCACGCCATTTCATCCTGGACAAAGATTTGCTGAGGGACTTCCATCGGTCCCATCCGGATAAGCCTGGCCTAGCGCCAGGAGGCGCTCTTTGAGGGGGAGGTACTGTTACGATTCCACCTGCACCTTCTCCTCAATTTTATTATTAGTGTTGTTTTTGTGGCTGCTGCTTTTTCCCTCTCCTCTGACTCTGCAGGGGGCGTGGCTGACCCAGTTCCCAGACACCGGTGATCATTTGCACCTGCGCGGCTCCTCCTCACCTGCACCAGATGTGTAATCAGCGGGGCTTAAAGGCGGAGCCATTTCTCCTCACCGGTGTCAGATCGTTTTCGAACTTACATGGGTAAAGACATGCTGCTAGCTCTCTCGCTGTACTTACCTCACAAAGTTACTTACCCGTTCGTCTCCGCTCCAGGTCGTCACGTCTCCTGCTGGTCTTCAATTCCTTGGCTGTTCCGGTCTCCCTATTCTCCTGGGATCTCCTGTGCCACGTTCGTGAGTTGTTTCCACTCTGGAGTTACGCCGACCTGCCGAGTCACCCCCGCAGTAGCTGCAAGGACAATTTTCCTCCTATTCCTCCATCTATCCCCTATCGCTTCCCACGTTTGGGAAGTCGTTTTTTGTTATACACTTTTGTAAATAAATTTATATTGTTTTGAAATAGTCACCTCCGTCTCCGTCTGCTTTCGGGTCCACGCCACTAATCATTACAGTAGGGGCTAATTTCACGTTTTTGTTCTCATGAGTAAATAAAATAAAATAATAAAAAAATGCTTTTGCTTTTTTCTTGGTGCGTACCTTAAAGGGTTAAGACATAAATATCTAACTTTGTCCTAATAATCAAAGTTGTAGTTGTTTTTTTTCTGACAATTTTTTTTTTCCTCTTTTTTTTTCCTCGCCGTTTTCTTATTTGCTGGTGTTTTGGGGTTCGCAGTGCGTTTGCCCCTGTCGGCCACTGTAGTAATACCATCCATGCTGTTTCAAATTCAGTAAATCAGAAAAGAATTACTCCGAAAAACAAACCAAAATGATTTATTATGTAAGAAAATGTAAATAAATGTAAGAATATGAAGTTCATGTCTTCAGTTTCTTTGCAGTGAGAACACAGAGACTCCGGTGTCTGTGGAACTGAAATAGCCATTTTTTTCTGAATGGAGTCTGGTGTTGACGACGCAAACTTTGAGTTTTCTGTGACAAAGTAAAGCAGAGAAATCTACTTCCTGTGTGCAGCGACATCACCATATATCCATGCAGTTTCTGCAGCTACAGGAGCTAAAATAAAGCTCACGAGTCAAGATGAAGGAGGTGATTCGGCCGCTAAGAATTCATATTCAGCCACGAAGACGCGGCGTAACGATGACAAACGACGCTGCTCGCGCTCATTTTCTCTCCCATTTGTACGTAATGACTTTTTAAACATCACTATCATTATATCTGATTAGTCGTGGCCTCGTCTGCAGCGTGAGGTCAAACGGCAGCAGAGTCGTCCAGGTGTGTCCCTCTGGACATCAGCGTCTCTGTGGCTGTGAAGGACAACGCACCAGCCATAAAACCCCACCGACTCCAGACAGCGTAATACATATGCCAGGCCTGTGTGTGGCGCTGTATTCACATAATACATGTATATAATCATAGAAGCAGAGGCAGAATGAGGAAAGACAAACTCTAAACACAAGAAGAAGAAGAAGAAGACGACGACAAAGACAAGCGATGGAGAGTGCAAAAGCAAGCAGGAGGCGGAGCTATGACGTCGTTTCTAGTGTAATGTCCACGGCATTTAATGACGCCAACTAACGCACGTAAACACGCGGCGTGTTTCCATGACGACTGACCGGAAAAAGACACACGTGACGCCATGTTTACGTTAAAATGAGTCTCTAAAGTAAAGCTAAACTTTAAAAACAGAGGCACACATACGCAGTACACGGGTACGCTGGTTATTTGTAGCGCTGCTCTTTTCCTTTAATAAACAGACTGTTGGCGTGGTGCTAAAAGGGGCTAATGCAGCCAAGGAGCTAACTGGTAAACGGTGCTTGGACTCCGGTGTCGTGGCACGTAAACATGATGTAAACATGATGTTAACGTGCGTTAACCTTTTGCACAGCACTGGTTGTTTCCCAAAAGCAGCATTTTTGGTTGTACATGAAAACACAAAGGTGGTGTTTTGAGATTCCCCACACACACCCCAAACAAATTGTGTTTCAGTAGAGTCGGGTACCGCTCATAATTGCATCAGCTACCAACGCTAGCAGTGCCTGTAGTAGCAGGGTGCTCGTAGTAGCACTGCTAGCCTTCGTAGCTGATGCAGCAGTCGTCACTTTCCATGAGTAAAAAAACGGTACATTATTCAGCTTGTAAGTAAATCCCATGTTTGACCAGGTGATTCTTCAGGTTTGAGGTGTTTCCCCGACCTGCCTAGCATTTCCCCTCGCAAAAATATTACATTCAGCGCTGTCTGTGTCTAGCTTTCGACCGCTTTCGGCTCGCCAATATTGTTGTCGTAGTCTCGTGACGCTTAGCTCTCACATTCTCGTGCTCTTCCAGACATTTCAAGTACCGAAATTTGGCACCAGAGTGAACCAATACTCGGTAGCACCGACACGAATCAGTACCAAGTACAACAAGTACTGGCCTTCGGTACACAGCCCTATGTTCCAGTGCTCCCATAATGCTGTTTTCAGGTGGATAAAAAGCCAATAAGGTAAAAAAAATTAACTTGTTTGTTATTAGCGGAATAATTAGCTTATTACATAGAGGAATAAATGCAATTTCTTCTTCTGCGTGTCACTGTGGCCATTATAAAACACGGTATCGGTTGTTTCTGGTAACATTTTCATCTCTTTTAATTTGACGGAAACAGTGGAATAATAATGTTTGAACATATATATACACACATTAGCATCAACATTAGCGCATGACACTTTTCCATGACGACTGACTGGGAAACGGCGCGTGGCGTCATGTTTACGCGACTCCCGATTGTTAAAACGAGTCTCTAAAGTAACGCAGTTTTTCGTGCCGCGGCACCAGAGTCCAGGCACCATTTAGCAGCTAGCTCCATTAGCTGCGTTAGCTCCTTTAGCTCCTTTAGCACCATTAGCGCGCCTACAGTCAAACTGGAGCAGTCTGTTTATTAAACGAAAAGAGCAGCACTACAAATAACCAGCATACCCGAGTACTGCGTATGTGTGCCTCTGTTTTTAAAGTGTAGCGTTACTCATTCATTTTTACCACAGCTCTAAAGTGTTCAAAAAAGGCCTTGAAAGTCCTTGAATTTTGACCTTGGAAGATACAAGCGCTTCAAGAGCTTCTACACACTTGTGTGTGAACGATTACAGAAGTATAAAAAGTAGATTTTTGTGACTTTAGGACAGCTGTGAGCTCGTGTTAGAGTGTCTAAAATGTGAATCCTTCACTTTGAGTTGATCAATGTGAGGAAATCTGAATAATTGACTGCGACAGTTTTGATAATAAATTTAATAAATTTGAAACTGCATTTCATTCACCTGAAAAATTCATCTCCCTAAAGTCTTCTCTCACTTTCACTTTCTCTAAATTTGAATTCAAAGTTATTCAAATAAAAAAAAATGTTGTTCCTGACAGTCAGGCAAAACCAATCGAACGCCGCAGAATGGAGCCTGGAGTCCGGCAGCTCGACTCTCTCAGGTTTGTAATGAATTCATAACAATTTCAAAGGCATTTGTTCACATTGATTCATTCGAGGGCTCAAATTGGCAGATGATTCACATGCAGATGAATATAAAGAATTCAATTTCATTTTTCTAAACGGGCGCACGCGTCGAAGAAACAGCAAAGCAAATCGATATCAATACCCACAGCCCATTTGGCTCCAAACCGCTGAGGGAAAAAAACAAGTACGAGGCCGTCGTAGCTGATCGATATAAATTACAAGAGGAGGATATAGCTCTGTTTTTTTGTTTTTTTTAAATGACCTAATGAATTGAGTTCAACGCTGAGAGGAATTTACAGGAAACAGTCAGCAGACTCTTCTGAGTCGACCTCCATGTTTGACAGTAGTTTCCCTTCACTTTCACTGAATATTAGACGTTTTTGACATGTGTATTACACACACACATGCACACGCACACGCACACACACACACGCACACGCACAAGGGTCGATTTGTAATCTTGAAGATGACTTTCCTGTCGTCCGGTGATCTAGTTATTGCCCTTGCATGTAATGCGATTTCAGGGAAATTAAAAACTGATTGCACTGGGTTTTTTTTTTTCTTTAATTCCAGCCTCCCACTGCAAACAGACACACACACAGAAACTTGTTTTTATATCCCAGCGTGGACACAGACTTCAATGGGCAATCTCTAGCCCCTTATCTTAACCTTAATCCTAACCATCACAACTTGGTACCCAACCCTAATTCTGACCCTAAAGTCCAATTATTAACACTGAAAAATACATTTAAAAGTTTTTTTTTTTTTGTCCTTACAATGATTTAAATACAGCAAACTTAGTGCTCATACACACCTGTCTTTGTCACTCACCTGTCCTCATTATTCATCTGTCCTCGTCATTCACCTGTTATCATTCACCAGTCTGTCCTCTTCATTCACATGTCCTCTTCATTCACCCGTCTGTCCTCGTCATTCACCTGTCTGTCCTCATCATTTACCTGTCCTCGTCACTCACCTGTCCTCATTATTCATCTGTCCTCGTCATTCACCCGTCTGTCCTCATCATTCACCTTTTATCATTCACCAGTCTGTCCTCTTCATTCACATGTCCTCTTCATTCACCTGTCTGTCCTCATCATTCACATGTCCTCTTCATTCACCTGTCTGTCCTCATCATTCACCTGTCTGTCCCCATCATTTACCTGTCCTCGTCATTCACCTGTCTGTCCTCATTCACTCGTCCTTGTCATTCACCTGTCCTCTTCATTCACCTGTCTGTCCTCGTCATTCACCTGTCTGTCCTCGTCATTGACCTGTCCTCGTCATTCACCTGTCTCTCCTCGTCATTCACCCGTCTGTCCTCATCATTTACCTGTCCTCGTCATTCACCTGTCTGTCCTCATTCACCCGTCCTCTGCATTCACCTGTCTGTCCTCGTCATTCACCTGTCTGTCCTCGTCATTTACCTGTCCTCGTCATTCATCTGTCTGTCCTCGTCATTTACCTGTTCTCGTCATTCACCAGTACTCGTCATTCACCTGTCCTCTTCATTCACCTTTCTGTCCTCATCATTCACCTGTTCTCGTCATTCACCCATCCTCGTCATTCACCGGTCTGTCCTCGTCATTCACCTGTCTGTCATCGTCATTCACCTGTCTGTCCTCCTCATTCACCCGTCCTCGTCATTCACCTGTCCTCTTCATTCACCTGTCTGTCATCGTCATTCACCTGTCTGTCCTCATCATTTACCTGTCCTCGTCATTCACCTGTCTCTCCTCGTCATTCACCCGTCTGTCCTCATCATTTACCTGTCCTCGTCATTCACCTGTCTCTCCTCGTCATTCACCCGTCTGTCCTCATCATTTACCTGTCCTCTTCATTCACCTGTCTGTCATCGTCATTCACCTGTCTGTCCTCATCATTTACCTGTCCTCATCATTCACCTGTCCTCTGCATTCACCTGTCTGTCCTCGTCATTCACCTGTCTGTCCTCGTCATTTACCTGTCCTCGTCATTCACCTGTCTGTCCTCGTCATTTACCTGTTCTCGTCATTCACCAGTACTCGTCATTCACCTGTCCTCTTCATTCACCTTTCTGTCCTCATCATTCACCTGTTCTCGTCATTCACCCATCCTCGTCATTCACCGGTCTGTCCTTGTCATTCACCTGTCTGTCCTTGTCATTCACCTGTCCTCATCATTCACCTGTTCTCGTCATTCACCCATCCTTATCATTCACCCGTCCGTCCTCGTCATTCACCTGTCTCTCCTCGTCATTCACCCGTCCTCATCATTCACCCGTCCGTCCTCGTCATTCACCCGTCCGTCCTCCTCATTCACCCGTCCGTCCTCGTCATTCACCCGTCCGTCCTCGTCATTCACCCGTCCGTCCTCGTCATTCACCTGTCCGTCCTCGTCATTCACCTGTCCTCGTCATTAACCTGTCCTCATCATTCACCTGTCCGTCCTCGTCATTCACCTGTCCGTCCTCGTCATTCACCTGTCTGTCCTCATCATTCACTACATTACTTTTCTTCATCACAGAAAAACTTGTTTCTTCAACAAATCCTACATCAAAACTTCCATCTCTGACTTTCTCGTACCTGATCCATGTTAATGAACCGACTGATGCCACAGTGAATTAGTCGCCATGAGAGGCTAATGGATGCTAATCTCAATCGGAGTTACACTTCAGTGCTGATCACACAGCGTGACCTTTGGACACAAAAGGGAAGATCAGCTGTCCACTGACATTTCAACAAATATCTTGGAATTTGCCCTGATGCACTTTGACAGTGAGCCGACTTTCTTAAAAAAAACAAAAAGTATCTCGGAATGACTTGAAATTCACCATCATAATATTCGGCAACACCCTGAACAAGGATGCGTTCAAAATATTCACAAATCTGTTAAGGAATATTTTTAATGAATTTCTGAAATTAAGGAAAATTATCAATTTTCCCTGATGCACTTTGACAGTGAGCTGACTTTTTTCTTCAAAAAAACAAAAAGGATCTTGAAAGGATGTGCAATGTTCTCCAATAATAGTCGGCATCGCCCTGAACAAGGATGCCTTGAAATTATTTGCAAATCTCTTAAGGAATATTTTTAATGAATTTCTGAAATTAAGGAAATTATCCATTGGTACTTTACTCAATTAGGTGGCTTTCTTCAAAAAAAACAAAAGGTATCTCGGAATGACTCGAAATTCTCTCCAATAATAGTCGGCATCGCCCAGAACAAGGATTCTTTGGAAATATTTGCAAACGTCTTAAGGAATAATTTTTATTAATTTTTGAAATTCAGGAAATTATCCATTGGTACTTTACTCAGTGAGGTGGCTTTCTTAAAAAAAAAAAAAAACATCGATTGGCTGATTAGTTGAACAAGTGTACCTAATAAAGTACTGAATAAATCCAGCAGATTGGATAAAACTGTTAAACTCTTGTCTTCTCTTCAAAACTTTTGTAATATGTGGTTTTGTGCGACTCTGACCTTTCGTGACTGTGACATCTCCGTCTTCAAATTTGAACGATAACATCAGGCCTTGGTCCCAATAACAACAGCGATAGTGTTAAAATGTCAGCCGTGTTTCCGATTCGTCTCTTGTTGTTTGTTTGTTTTTGTTCCCCGTCGCACGACAACTTATTAATCTTATCTTCGCGCTGCAGCCCGAGGAAAAGTTTATCACTTAAAAGAAGAAGACGTCGCTGCCTGTCGTCCTGTGGAAATATAACTTTCTCACTTGTTTTTCCAACTCCTTGTGATATTATGTCACGGCTGAATCATAACGCACAAGGAGAAGCAGTGTTGGACGAAGAACACAAGGACGGATTCACCTTCAGTGCCCCCTTGATGCTCGTCCATGTGACCACCTCTGCTTCACTATACGCTGTAATTAAAACTGGAATTAAGGCTCGCTATTCTATTTAAAAGTCACCAATGGAGAGTGAATCATCTCACTTACTGTAACTGTATGACAGAGTATGAGAAGAACATAAAAGGCATAGAAGCTCACGCCAGGCGATAAGATACATCCAAAACATTGGTTCTCAAAGTGCGGCCCGGGGGCCAATGGCGGCCCCAGAAACATTTCTGGCGGCCCGCAATCAATTACAGTTGATAGTTTTAATCCAGGAGCTACTAAGCTTGTCAAATGTTTATTGGACATTACTGGATACAGACCAATAAGTGTAAACTGCAATCTGGTCATTAAAATGATCACAAATGGGATTTCTTTCTGGTTTTTTTTCCTTGTTTTTTTCCTTTGGCGGCCCTCAGTCCAACGTTGGGTTCCTAAATTGGCCCTCAGGTATCAAAACTTTGAGAACCCCTGTTCTAAAACAACTAAAATAAATTAAGAGGACGTTAAAATGTGGATAAAAGTAGCAGCGATTTTGTCTGTGTTCATGCATAAGTCATGAATTTGTTTCGTATATTTTGATTTTTAGGCCAAAATACAGTGTGTACAAACAAGTGTTACACTCATGACACTCGTTACACTCATGCGCAAAAAATGTCCCATTGAGTTAGTTCTGCACTGGACATTTCATGATTCCAGAGAAACTCCTGAAAAGTCCTCACAGGCCTCTCCTCCCTCTGCAACATCCCATGCTAAACATTGTGGGAAGTAGCTATTGTCTGTCCTAAAAGGGAGGAATAGACAAAAAGTGTGTTGATGACGTAGAGTCAGAACAAGTGTTTTGTTGTTGATGATGTACAGTACAAACATTTTGCCAGGCGCAAGATTCAAGTGTTGTGTCATTAAAAAGATGCCATTTTAAAAATATATTTGGGCAAATTAGATAACAGACAAAAGACACTATAACTTTCAGTTCATGCAAAGTTATAGTTGACTATAAAAACCTGAGGAAATTCAAGAGGAGCGTAGGAAATATTCTTCAAATATTTAAATGTTAATGTTGTTTATTTTAACCATAAAAGGGCCAGAAAATGTCCTGTGATTAAATACTTTTTGTCCATTTTTCCCAGAATAACCGGTGTAGTAGCTGTAGATGTACGTGAAAACCCGATTTTGCGTGTTAAATTTGAAATTTGATCACTATATAAAACATATTTAAAATATAATAATAAAATATATATAAAAAAATAATGTTTGAGTCTTTGTCTCAATGTCCAAAAACAGGAACTGCAGTATGTACAGGTGTTTTTTTTCCAACTTCTTTCCTGTCTGGTGACAAAGATGCCAATTTTCCAGCTTCCTGCAACAGCGTAAGTGAAATTACCGCACACTTTGGTTTTTAACACACAACTTCTCAGAAAGCGTTTTTTTCGGATGGCACAAACATCTCATAATTGCAGTAACGCAAAATGCTAAAGTCTTACTTAATTACCTTGGATGTTCGACCTGATATTAAACTGGTTTCCCATCACAACCATAACAGAACATCAGTATCCACTAACACGGCCGCTCATTTCCACTCGGGTGTGCCAGTGAGCCGTGTGCCAGGGCACCAGCACGCTCATCAGCAGATCTGGCAACCGCACAACTAACTAGAATTAATCCATGATTAATTGTGTGTTAGTTACAGCTGTGTTCTGAAAGCGGTTGTGTAGAAATTTGGCAGACGGCCTCCCAACGACGTCCACTGCAGCAAACAAAAAACTGAAGTGCATCATGGGGGAAATAACTGATCGCACAGAAGAAAATTAAAGCAGCTGTTCATCGACATCTGTGGCAGGGAAAACAAGCGAGGAGCTGAGTCCTGATAAAGCTGCAGGAGAATTGTTCTTGTTTTGAAGCTCAGACTCGCCCACACAGTCCATCACTGGACATCTAAAATACATGATAGGACAGCGGTGAGGTCATTAGGCTGCAACGCACAGACAGAACTGTTACTGCTGTAGTTCCGTGGAAGAAAAAGTTGCTGTTTTTAAACTCACTGTGAAATGGAAGAAAGGTGATCATTTCACAAGGCAAGTGAGAGCAGGAGCCTTGAAAAAAAACAGTGGCGTCAAACCGCCAGACGGTGACAAATATAGCCGCGAACGAACTACGAACTTGTCTCAGGGCGTTTACCAAATTGTCCCAGACCCATCCAAGATTGAAAGTTATTGAAATCGTTTGTAAATTCAAAAGGGCGCGGCCACGGCAGCCATCGGAACTTTGGCAAATTTCGACGACTCACCACGAAACACACGAGTGTTGTCTTGAGTAAACGAAAACCAGGACCGGATCACAAACTCTTTTGGAGGCAACGGAGAACAAGGAAACTGTTAAACAAATACAGTTCATGAGTTCATTTACCCATAGTCTACCACAGGGGTCTCAAAGTCAAATGACCTGGGGGACAATGTGCATCTTTTGTGGCCAAGAGGGGGGGGGCAAAAAGTGTGGGAAAAAAATACTGTTCACAATATTGCATCATGATATCACACATATACTTAATAATACTTTTTATGATGCAAAATGTTTGTATTAATATAAAAAACAGACATTTAGACAACTGTAATTAAATTGGTACCAGGAGCGGTTTTGGCCACTGCCATTCATGGCTCAGGCCAAGTGTATTTATACATGTCATTGAATGTTGTCTATGATACATTTAGTAATGGGATAATTATGACCAAATGTCTTATTATTACTGTTATAAAAAGCATTATATTCTATCACCTCACTGCCAGCTGTGCCTCAGCTACGCACTGTGTTTAAAAGACGGTGAGGTTGTCGGCCATGTTTTCATTATAACATGATATTAAGTCGGGGGCCGCATGTAATCGATTGGGGGGCCAGTTTAAGACCCCTGGTCTACCACTTATTTTCCACAGTTCATCACAGTTACAACCATTCACATTTAGAATGTCCAATTAACCTAAAGCCCAATTGTTAGCATGGTTTTGAGACTGTGGGAGGAGTAGAACTCCACAAAGAAAGGCCCTTAGTCTTGCTGTAAGTCAACAACGCCAGCCACTGCACCACTGTGTGGCGACTGATTCATCAGTGCAACAGCACGTCACACTATTCTCGATGTGTTGGAATATTTCAGGTTGTGCATCTACAGTAAAGCATCTGAATCACAGCGGGTACATAAAACCCACTTGTCTGAATCTTTTGAGCGTCGCTGCGATGCATCTCGTGGCTTTTTTGTGCAGTGTACATCAGGAGTCATGAAATATTTATGAGCATTATTACTGTATAATGTAGACCGGTCATGAATCCAGGAGAGGAAGTCGGTGAACAGAAGCAAGCAGACGACTGCAGACGTAAATAAGCATCCGCCGTGTGCGTTTGTGTGTTTACAGCTGTCTTTTAAAAAGGGAAGCAGGTTTCTCTTCAGGGCAGCAGCCGCGCACAAGTTGGATTTATTTGGCATTACGTCCATGTTGCCCGTCCTGGTAACAGCGAGGGCAGCTCCCTTCCTCGCAGCGATGAATCATAAACTCTGTCAGCTGCGCAGAGTTATGCTTCTTTAATTTCATTTTTTAAGCTATTTGTCTTCCTTTTCAACCCCTCCGGAGATTCACAGGCCGTGATTCATTTATAGTGGCTTGGATTTTAGTGGCATCCTGGCACGGAGCAGAGCGAGGATTTGCATAGCAAGTGTGGCGATTCTTTTTTATTAAAAAAAAGGCGCGAGGATGTTTGCGATCGCGCGTTAATTGATTGCAAACAACACGACTGTTGTCGGAGGGTAACGTAGATGTTTGTGTGGACTGTGTGTGCGAGTTTGAGTGATCCGTCAAACTGATTTCCACATGGACTCATGTTCCCGCTGCCAGTCTTGACGCGTTACTACGTCTCACAGGAAAACTATAGTGTGAAATATAGAAGCAAAGCAATAAACCACAGCCACAGCTACAGGTTCCCACTGCCATAAACACCTTAAATAAACAATAAGCAATTAAAAACACTCATACATACTTTACACGTCGGTACTTTTATGTTACCTTGTTTTATGCTGTGTATACGCCTCATCTGAGATGACTCTGGAAAGGGTGGGTCACGCCACGGTCTAGGGTTGCCGGTCCCAAAAAGAAAGGTACCCGATTCCCAACTTTGTTGATCCCAAAAGGGCGATTCATTTCCAGCTCACCACATCTGCATTGACAGACAAAGAAGTAAATACATTAAAGTTAGCCAATCAATAAATCATAAATATGTGCATGTCTAGGTTTAAGATGCTAGATTAAAGTGTTATCTAAAATGACAGCTCGCCGAGTGAAAGACTTGAAGACTTGAAGGCGTCGCCTCAAATAACTCAATGATCTTGGATCAGGTCTTAACAATGCAACACAGGCTGCTTTAATCCTTAAAAGATATCCCACTGAACCAGCAATTGAAATAAAAAGTCAAATGACTCGCAATAAAAGAACAGTAAAAATGAATAAAACAACAGTAAAAACTCATGAAAGGGCCCTCGCGTCCCCCACGCAATTCTGGGAGCTCAGCAGTTCTCTGACCTTACTTAACTTATTCACTTTTATTGGTTAAACCCCTCAAAAATGACCATTAACCCAACGAATAATAATAATACTAACAATAATAATGATGAGGGTTTTTCGTGGCAAATGGTCAATATTTGCCAAAATTCCTTATGAAACATTTTGCCTTTGACATGTCTAGTAGAAAATGACAAAAAAAAAAAAATTATGTTTGTTACGATAAACGTTTGTTTGTTACTTTTTTAAGTGAGATGCAGGGTACTTCCGGTTTCGGGTGATCTACTTCCTGTGTGCAGGTCATGTCAGGCAGACATGTTCAGGGGCGGGCCCCTGGTCTCATGTATGATGTTTCGAGTCGATCAGTCAATGTATGGCTATGTTATAGGGCACTTCCTGTCAGGTCAAATTTGTGTCCGCAGATGTATTCAGGGTCGGTTTCTTGTGTCACGTATGAAGTTTCGAGCAGATCGGTCAATGTATGGCCAAGTAACAGGGCATTTCCTGTTTTGTGGGAGAAATGGGGGCTAAATTAAAAATGGCCGACTTCCTGTTGGGTCAAATTTGTGTCACCATACATGTTCAGGGTCAGTCTTTTGTGTCACGTATGAAGTTTCGCGCAGATCGGTCAATGTGCGGCCAAGTTACAGGGCACTTCCTGTTTTGTGGGAGAAATGGGGGCTAATTTAAAAATGGCCGAGTTTGTGTCACCATACATGTTCAGGGTCAGTTTCTTGTGTCACGTAAGAACGGTGGAATTTTGCTAAAAAGGGAGAAGGCCAAAGATGTGAAAGTCATGGACAGAGGAGAAGCTTCACAGCTTGAAGATTTAACCACTTCAATATCTCGACACGGAGGGAAAAACACATCAGGGTTTAATCAGCGAGTTCGTCCACCGACTCTGAATAATCTCATCTCAGATCGTAATCTCCCAAACTGTGATTGGGACAGACATTGATTGTTTCTCTCTTGCCCTTTTTAAACTTGTCTATCCACGATGATTCCGATAAGGCCTGTTTGGCGAGAGAATGTTATCATCTGCTGACATATTGGGAGCTCGAAGGAGGGAAAAAAAAAAATAGACTGATGTTTTGAATCATCTTTGGAACTGGGAACAAACAAATTTGCTGCTGTGACATTGACTCACACGTGCACAGCGGCCTTCGCACTCACTGCTCGTGTCACACAAATGCCACATTGTACATTTTTTAATGCACTATTGATCTAAACCTTAACAACAAGGATCTTTCACTTGGTGAAACAAGCACCAAATTTGGCACAAAACATTTTCAGGATGTACCTTTTTTTTAGAAAAGTATGTTGTCCAGAATTTAAAAAAAAATATTCCATAAGAGGTTTGCGAATATTTTCAAGGATCTTTGTTCAGGGCGATGCCGACTATTAAAATAGAAAATGTCAAGTCATTTCAAGATACTTTTTTTATTTATTTTTTTTAATAAAGTCACCTCAGTGTCAAAGTGCATCAGGGCAAATGGATCATTTCCTCAATTTCAAAGATTCACTAAAATTATTCCTTAACAGGTTTGCTAATATTTTCAATGAATCCTTGTTCAGGGCGATGCTGACTATTATGATGGTCAATTTCAAGTCATTCCAAGATACTTTTTGTTTTTTTTGAATAAAGTCACCTCAGTGTCAAAGTGCATCAGGGCAAATGGATCATTTCCTCAATTTACAAAATTAATTAAAATTATTCTTTAAGAGGTTTGCAAATATTTTCAACAGATCCTTGTTCAGGGCGATGTCGAGTACTATTATAGAACATTTCAAGTCGTTTCAAGATATTTCTTGTTTTTTTGAATAAAGTCAGTTCACTGTCAAAGTGCATCAGGGCAAATGGATAATGTCCTCAATTTGAAAAAATCATAAAAATTATTCCTTAAAAGGTTTGCAAATATTTTCAACTGAACCTTGTTCAGGGTGATGTCGACTATTATGATAGAAAATGTCAAGTCATTTCAAGATACTTTTTGTTTTTTTGAAAAAATCACCTCCAAATCCCTCCCAGTGTCAAAGTGCATCAGGGCAAATGGATAATTTCCTGAATTTCCTATATACATAAATATAGTGGCAGTGTAAGTGAAAGTGAAAGTGAAAGTGAAAACATTTCAGCTTCTTCTTCTACGACTCAACTCTGCAAAGACGGGGACTGTAAACGTCCTGAAGTTCTGATGATGAAGAGGTTTAAACACATTGGTGTTACATTGTTTCCTGTCCTCTTGCTTCTCTGTCAGCCGGGAAAACATTCAACACAAACACTAACCAACTAAAAACATGCATAAGGCCACACTGGACTTGCTTTTTTTCATTTTGAATTTGAATGAGCTGAGTTACCAGAGGGTAAAGACAGGATATGTAATGAAAGAAGAGGTGGACTCACTCCGTGGCAGGTCGGTCAGTCAGTCAGTCAGTCAGCTGGTGGAAGCAGGTGAAAAACTCTGCAGCTTAACAAGAAATACAAGTGGAAAAGGCAGGAGACGAACAGGTGGAACGAGTCGAGCTCAATTAATGCACAGGTGAAAAACATCAGGACATGGGAAATAATCGAGAAGGCAGGAAAAGACAGGATATCAAATATTAAACAACACACACACACACAACTTTACAGTAAAACAGCAGCTCGTGGGGGAAATAAAGTTTCTTTAAACGCTGAGCGTGTCGTTGTTACCCTGCTTTAAAGCTGCAGTATGTAATTTCTGCTGACGTTATGACTGCTGTGGTTTGGAATGGTACACTCGGACAGTGTGTGGCTATAATACAAGACAAATAAACTCCAGAGCAGATTCGTCTTCACTTTTCCAAAACTTCATTCTGGAATACAGACTATTTGAATTTTTACTTTTGAATTAGCTGCAGGTGTTAAAGGTTAAAGAATGAATTTAAAAGATTTGATCATCCATATTTGGTTTTTATTCACACATTCTTTTATCCTTTTCAGCGACAATTCAAGGCTTTCTCTTAATACCTGAAAGACTAAAATTAAATAAAAACTAATCTGAAACAACTAAATAATCTGTTGAATTAACTAAAACTAAACTGAAATTTAAAAAAACGCAAACCGAAAAACTAAATAAAACTAAAAACTAACCAATGTAAAAATATAATAAGTTTGCTCCAGGGCTATTTGCGTAATATTCATATACGTAAAATATAGAGTTTTATTCAGATAATTATTGTTAAGCCCCGCCCCCACCAGGGCCAGCCCAAGGCATAAGCAAACAAAGCTGCGGCTTAGGGCCCTATGACCACTAGAGGGCCCCCAAGAGCAATTAACTAAAAATTAATAAAAGTTTGGATTGCCTCTGTTGATTTACATTATTTTTTTTTTTACATATAAAATTCAAATATTTGTATCACAGGAGTGTATTTTGAATTCTCCCCAAAGATTGTGCACATTTTTATATTTTCAGAATATCTAAATATTTTATCTATAAACCGTTTGTTTTTATGTATTGATTCTCTGTGTCACCAGTAGGGGGAGTTGCTGATTTTGCCAAATATTAATTGAAAGATTTTTCGGTTTTAAATCTGTCTGCTTCCATGCAACAAAAAGTTCTCACATTTAGTTTTACAAGTGTATTCGTATTCGTGACAGAGTAGAATAAGTAGAATAGCTTTAGTATAGTAGGTGTGTGAATGATCAATAATCATTATTATTGGCAGTAACAGAAGGCCCCAAAATCACATTTTGCTTAGGGACCCACGGAGGCTTGGGCCGGCCCTGGCCCCCACACTAGAGGATAATTGGCCAGATTTCGGGTCGTCCTGTTTCCTGATTTTAGGCTAATTTGAACAGATTATCATCTGGCCAAATGATGCTGTATTGTGAGGGATTACCAGACAGTCACTGGGCATAAGTACGGTCGCTCATTGCACAGTCCGTGCAATGAGTGACGGCACTGGTCGATCGCGGGAAACGACATGCATTTCCGTTGTGTTGTCTGCTTTTTTGTTTGCGTTTTTTGATTTGCGTTTCCGTTGTGAGATAATGTTGTTGTGTTAAACGCTTTTGTGTTTGTGTTTTCTGCTTGGGGCGGGATGCGAACTGGAGCTATCTGTAGTGTACACTTCTACATGGAACGGCAGCGCTACCAAGTGAGCTATAGTGAGTTAATGTTTTTGTGTTGTCTGCTTTTGTGTTTGCGTTGTCAGTTAATATTTTAGTTTTTTCTGCTTTTGTGTTTGCGTTGTGAGTTAATGTTTTGGTGTTTTCTGCTTTTGTGTTTGCGTTGTGAGTTAATGTTTTGGTGTTTTCTGCTTTTGTGTTTGCGTTGTGAGTTAATGTTTTGGTGTTTTCTGCTTTTGTGTTTGCGTTGTGAGTTAATGTTTTGGTGTTTTCTGCTTTTGTGTTTGCGTTGTGAGTTAACGTTTTGGTGTTTTCTGCTTTTGTGTTTGCGTTGTGAGTTAATGTTTTCCTATTTTCTGCTTTTGTGTTTGCGTTGTGAGTTAATGTTTTGGTGTTTTCTGCTTTTGTGTTTGCGTTGTGAGTTAATGTTTTGGTGTTTTCTGCTTTTGTGTTTGCGTTGTGAGTTAATGTTTTCCTATTTTCTGCTTTTGTGTTTGCGTTGTGAGTTAATGTTTTTGTGTTTTCTGCTTTTGTGTTTGCGTTGTGAGTTAATGTTTTCCCATTTTCTGCATTTGTGTTTGTGTTGTGAGTTAATATTTTCCTATTTTCTGCTTTTGTGTTTGCGTTGTGAGTTAATGTTTTTGTGTTTTCTGCTTTTGTGTTTCTGTTTTGAGTTAATGTTTTTTGTGTTTTTGATTTGCGTTTGTGTTTTTTGATTTGCGTTTGTGTTTTTTGATTTGCGTTTGTGTTTTTGATTTGTGTTGTGTTTTGTGATTTGCGTTTGTGTTTTGCACCTCAGGGCCACCGTACATATGAGAGTTTTCAAATACTTTTTCATTTAACCTTTGTTATTTCACGTCTAGGGCTCCGTATGCTTCATCTGTTGTTAATGTTAATATTTGTAAATCTAGTTTTCACGAGAGTCTGAATTAACATAATCTGCTGTTCTTATAATTAGAATAACACTGAGTGAGGAACACAGACTAGAATCCTAGAGTTTTCAGGACAAAAGGAAAAACTATCCTAGCCGTCATTATCTTTATGTTTCTGCAGGGAAAGCGAGTTAGTGAGTGGGGTAATCGCCGGGTAATAAAACAGCACTGCTCCCCACCTCCCCCCCCCCCACCACCACCACCACCATTAGTGTGTCTTGTCATGGCTTGTTATACAGGACTCTGGATATAATGGGTTTCTATCTGCCAATCATTAACAACATCCCTGTATAAAAAATCTCCTTCCCTCCCAAAGAAAAACGTCTCTGTCTTGTTATTTCTCCGATGCCGAGGCGTTGGGACTGATCCGCGGCAACAACCTCGGGCTAAACTCGCAACGACACCAGCAAATGAATTTGTATTGAGCGGCTCCCGCGGGCAGAGAAGGAGGCGGCGGCTGTAAAAAAAAAAGCTGCTTATTCCTCAGCCTGATACAGAGCCCACACAGGAAAGTAATGGTCAGAGTCGCAGTGTGAACTCAATGAGTAAAACACATCAGCTTTTACGGCCCGCGGGCCCCTAAGAAGATTGGTGGCCTCACCTTCTGCCGAGCTTTAAAGAGAGAAAGAAAGAAGCCGTCACGACTGGTGATTGTTCAGGCTGCTGCAGCAACGACTGACAAAATGTGATCCTGACCTCATGTAGAGGAGGAAAAGTGTTTTGCTGTACTTCTACACAAACAACATCAATTATGCACGGAGGCTTCACTGAGACTTTATTACAACTATTTATTAAAATTCCTCCGTCTGTGGACGTTAGTGCTAAGATCTCTATGAAGCTGTGGCTACAGTCTACTGAACACTGAATCTCACTTATCACTGGGGTTATACTGTACTAAATCCCACCTTTTCCCTCAAAAATCTGACTTTTTTTCTCAATATTTTTACTTTAACCTCATCTGACTTTTTTTGTAATACTTAATTCTGACCTTTTTTTCCTTAGGATTTTGACTTAAATCTCAGGATTTTACTTTAATCTGGTCTGACTTGTTTTTTGGAAGAGTTTATTCTGATTTTTGTCCTCAGTATTTTGAGTGAAATCTTAGGATTTGTAGTTTTTTTCCCTGAATATATTTACTTTAATCCCATCTGACTTTATTGTAAGACTTAATTCTGACTTTTATCCTAAAAAATTCTGACTTCTTGACTCAGGATTTTTATTTTTTTTTTCTCAAAATTCTGACTTTTTCCTCATTTTTTACTTTAATCTGATCTGACTTTTTTCCTCAGGATTTGACTGTAATCTCGTCTGACCTTTTTTTGGAAGAGTAGATTCTGACTTCTTTTTGCTTGATTTTGACTTAAATCTCAGGATTTGTGTTTTTTTTCATCAATATTTTTACTTTAACGTCATCTGACTTTTTTGTAAGACTTAATTCTGACTTTTATACTCAAAATTTTGACTTTTTGTCTCAGGATTTTTATTTTTTTTTCTCAAAAATTCTGTCTTTTTCCTCATTTTTAACTTTAATCTGATCTGACTTTTTTTCCTCAGGATTTGACTGTAATCTCGTCTAACTTTTTTTTTGGAAGAGTTGATTCTGACTTTATTGCAGGAGTTTGACTTTACTCTCAGGATTTGTAGTTTTTTTCCTCAATATTTTTACTTTTTTTCCTCAGTATTGTAGACAATT